>NW_006206439.1:175593-183501 GCF_000334495.1 Tupaia belangeri chinensis | reverse complement strand
TGGGGAAGCTGGGCCCAGCCCCCCAGACACAGAAAGGGCAGATTCGGACTGGTTCTGGGAGGTGGGGCAGGCCTGATCTTTTTTTTTTTTTTTTTGGAGAGGTTTTTGTGCTCACCAAAAAGACAGAGAGAAACAGAGAGACAAAAAAAGCAAGAAATCCCCACCACCACCCCAGGGAGCATGGCCACGCCACAATCCCTTCTCCTCCACTCTCCTCTCGGGATCTTGGGCACACACGCACACGCGCCCAGTGTGAGTTTAAGCCCCTGAGTCGAGGACTCAAACCACAGTCGACGATATGGGAGTCCAGTGACGTAGCCATTACACTATCTGCTGGTCCCAAGGGACAGGCCTGATCTTGGATGTGAGGGGCCTGCCTGGACTCATGTTGAAGCTTGACTGTGGACCTGAGGGAGCGAGAGAGCCCTGGCTCTGGGGAGTGCAGGCCTGGGCAGGGCTGAAGCGGCCTGAGTCATGACTTTTCTCAGCTTCCAGAGAGACATATTCTCGGACTTCAGCTCCAGCAACCCCCTCAAGAGGATTACGGACGTTACGTCTGAGAATTCACATTCTGACGGTATGTCAGAGGAAGCAGTGAAGAATACCATTCTCAACTCCCAGGTGGTGAATTCGAGCCTCTCCTCCAACGCTCAGACTAAGGAATCCACACACACGAAAGCAAGCGGTGAGGCCCTCTGAGGGCCTGGCCCCCAGACGTCTCAGGTTGGAATTGTGTGACTGGGTATGGCGACATGGATTCTAGGTCACGAATCCCAGGCCCAGTCCTCCTTGGGAGCCAGGGTCAGTCGTGCTTCAAGGCCAGCCCTCGAGGTCCAGAAATGGCCCCTTCTGGAGGGGCCAAGCTGTGATTCATTCCAATAAAGGTACTGCGTTGGTCTTGAGATGGCTAGGCCATGGCTGGCTACAAGCAGAGAAGTCCTAGGCCCTGGCCTGGGTGAGTGGGACCCACAGGCTTCAGAGATGTCCTCACCTTTGGTGAACCCCGAGGACAGTAAGGAACTTTCTGGAAGGAGGTGGAGGATGGGGGGTGGGCAATGTCTGTGAGGGCCAGAGGTGAAAACAGGGTAGGACCCGCCTCCATGCCCATCTTATCCGGCAGGCCAGGCATCTCCCAGCTCAAGCCTAGGCCGACGACAGATCTCAAAGCCTCTCTTCCTACACCCGTCGGGCAGGGCAGAATGTCAAGGAATCATGAAGAGCCTGCCCATTTGTGTCTCTGTGCCGTTTTCCCTCTGTTGCCCCCCACCAAGCCTGGCCTTGGGACTACCACCTTGTTCTTTTTTTTTTAAAATTTAATTAATTTATTTATTCGATTTTTTTTTTTAATTTAATTAATTTATTTATTTGATGAAAAAGAGAAAAAAAGTGAGAAAGCAAGTTGCCAGGTCCAGGACTTGAACCGTGGTAAACCATGTAGGAGTCCATCACCCTTCACCACGCCACCTGCCAGCCCCTACCAAATGGCTTCATCCTAGCCGACCTATGCCCCCTCCCCCCTGCCGATAGCCCCACACCCCAGCTCAGTCTTACCTGCCCTGCAGGGAGTCTGCCCTTCCAGCCGGCACGGAGGCTCCTGCAGGCAGGGCCCAGGACCCTTGGGTCACTCCCCAGAAGGGGAGTTCCTGAGGTCAGGGCCCGAGGTCATCCCCCCAATCTCGCCCAGCTGATTGGATGATCACCCGCCTCCCCCTCCCCCCTGCCGATAGCCCCACACCCCAGCTCAGTCTTACCTGCCCTGCAGGGAGTCTGCCCTTCCAGCCGGCACGGAGGCTCCTGCAGGCAGGGCCCAGGACCCTTGGGTCACTCCCCAGAAGGGGAGTTCCTGAGGTCAGGGCCCGAGGTCATCCCCCCAATCTCGCCCAGCTGATTGGATGATCACCCGCCTGCCCGCAGGTTCAGTCTGAGTCCTCAGAGCTTCTGAGAGGAGGAGGACGTAGGGTCTTCTGGAGCCAGGGCAGCCAGGCCCTGGGCCTCCCCTGCACGGTCGGGGTGCCATGGTGCAGAGCAGGGCCGGCTGTGTTTCTGGCACTCGCCGCAGCGCACTGCGGTACCCGTCTGGGACACGACGGGGATGCCCATACGCCGTTCTCTTTCAGTCTCATTTTCCAGGCCCGCCATCCTTTTTGTTTTTCATTTTTTAAAAAAGAAAAAGGAATAGTTTTATTGTTCCGACGAAGCTCACATCAAATGAGGATCCCATCTGGGTTTATGGTGAGGGCCCCAGCAGCATTGCCACGTGGAAATGACCATGTCCACCAACCCAGGAAAAGCTAGGGTGTTCTACACTAGTGAGAGGGCTACGGTACACACGTTCTGAAATTAGCAGGAGAGACTGTGGAGGTGGGAAATGGGACACGATTGGGGGAGAGTCCATCGGCAGAAGCTGTCTGCAGCTGCTCATTGGCAGTGACAGCGGTCCATCCGGCAGGGTATGCTGAGCCTGCAGGAGCTCCCAGAGTCTGCAGAACAGTGTCAGGAGAACCACAGGTCAGGGACCCATGCCTCTGCCTCATTCCCTGCTGGTTTCCTGAGACAGCCTCCAAAGTGGGGTTTGGCATCAGCCCTGTAGCAAAGTGGGTGAACACTGTGGCATGGAACGCCACATCCCACATGGCCAATGGTGGTTTGAATCCAGCCTCAGGGTCTTGAAAGACACGCCAGGTACATGCCCATGCCCCCAATCCCCCTGGGGGGATGTCTCTCTGTCTCTCTATCTTTCTCTGTCTCTGATGGTGAGCGCACATGCCCTTGGCAAAAAAGTCTCTCCAAAAATCATACCACAGACTAGATAGTTTAAACAGAAACTTATCGGAAGCTGCTTGAGGTGCCCCCAGTCTTGCTACCTTGTATACCGAATAAATTATAATGCGAAAGTCACCCGACTACTAAGTTGGAGTGCATCTTTCTAGACCTTTCTTTCATGGATATAGAAGTATTCGGTTTAATTATCTGCTTCAAATGTTCATGCCATGGGGAAAAGGCAGATCCCAAGGCAGTGGAACCAGGAAAGTGGGAGACAGGCACCACGACATTTCATTTTTCTCAAGCATTGTGTGCCTAAGATGAGCACCAACAGATAAACAGCCGGTGTATTTCTACGTGGGTGAGAATAAGCACTTACTGATTTAGACTCTGCTTACACATCAAAGTCCACCCAGCATTTCTCCAGATGTAGACACACATCAGCTTTTAAAAAGGCCCCACCTCAGCTGCATGAGTTACTTATTTAACTGGAGGCAAACCACCCCACCCCCCAATCCTGGGCAAACAAATTTGTGGTGCATTTGCCCTGTTAGGGGACAGCAGCTCAAAGTATTTATTATTCTCGGTCACAACATCCTCCTGCTGATCTCACAGAGTATTCCATTTCTCACGAATCCCCAGATAAAATATCCTATATGTATATCGCTCTAAAATTTCAGATACTTGGTAGCCAGCAGGTGGTGTGATGGTTGAGGTGTTGGACTCCCCACAAGGCAGATCCAGACCTGGCGACTTGCTTTCTCACTTTTTTCCCTTTCTGCCCGTGTCTCTCTCCGGTCAGGTTTAAAAAAAATGAATAAAACTTAATAAATATGTTTAAAAAAACATTTTCAGATACATAAAATATATTAGTAATTACAATGATATGAAATTATATTATTTATAAATATGTTTTTGGAGAGGTTTTTGCTATAGGGCGCGTGCGCTCGCCAGACAGAAAGAGATAGAGAGACAGCAAGAAATTACCCCCCAGGGGGGATGGCCATGCCACAATCCCTTCTCCTCCATTCTCCTCTCAGGATCTTGGGCACACACACACTCACCTGGCGTGAGTTTAAGCCACCGGGTCCTGGACTCACACTGCAGTCGACTACGTGGGAGTCCAGCAACATAGCCATTACATTAAGTACTGGGCCCAACAAATTTTTTTCAGGGAATGAATAAATGATTATATTTTTAAAACTTTTTTTTTTCGAGAGAGATTTTTGCTATAGGGCATGTGCATTCACCCTTTCAAATAGTAAAGAAAAGTAGTTCCTTACCCTCAGACCACAAAGATAAGATCCATGTTCTCTACAAAGACATTAGCCTACATTTTTGTCCATTAACAAGGTTTTTTATAAATTATTTTTTCAATTTGCCAGAGGCCAAATGCCAGGACCAGAGGGAGAAAGCAGCCCTGGGGGGTATCGTCGCACCACAATCTCTTCTTCTCCGACCCTCCAACCCTCCGTCCTGTCAGAATGTGGGGCTCTCATACACACGCACCTGGAAAGTTTTTCCAGCTTCCAGGGCTGGGATTTGAACCGTCCAGTCAGCCATGTGGTCTCTAGCTCCCTTAGCCATTAGCCCATGGACCGGCCCTGGGTCTTTGCGTTTTATCTAAATCTAGATCAGTTTTAGCTGAATAAATTATGTTGTAACAGAAATCAGTGAAAATAGGAGCAGGATTAGCGTAATGACTATGTCGCTGGACTCCCATGTAGTTGACCGTGGTTCGAGTCCCAGACCCGGTGGCTTAAACTCATGCTGGGCACATGTGCGTGCATGCCCAAGATCCCAAGAGGAGAACGGAGGAGAAGGGATTGCGGCATGGCCATCCCTGCTGGGGGGCGATTTCTCTCTTTCTGTCTCTGTCTGTCTCTGTCTGTCTGGCGAGCGCACATGCCCTATAGCAAAAACCTCTCAAAAAAAAAAAAAACAAAAAACAGTGAAAACGAATCTGTCGGAGGGTAAGCACTAGATGTAAGCTTTTTGGAAAAAGGAAGAACTTTCTTTAGTCAATGGAATAACGACTCATTGAAAAATAAATTAAAAAATAAGACAGGAAGGTAATACATAGACAAGGTGTGAGAATAGCGTACTCGTGTGCTTTCTCGCTGAGCGTGGCAGCTGGCACGGCCATCCCCGGGAGCGACCCGGCGCTCTGGATAAACCAGCTCTGTGCACGCACTGTAAGGCTGCTCCCCCACAGAAAGCCCGGAAACCCTCTCTCCTAGGGTCACGGAGGAGGACACCCTGTGCAGCGCTGTTGGTATTGAGCTGGAGCCTACCTCTGTGTCACTCACCGGGGGCCTGAATAGTGAAATGATATCCGCTCGCTGTCAGCTATGACCAACCAGGTCAGAGGTCCTCACACCCTTAGAGTCTCAAGGATGTTTTCATGGTGCTCTTGGGTCCAAAGCGATGGTTGCAGAGGGCTGGACCGCGGTGCACGGTACACTGGGATGCTCTGCAGGGCTGACCCACACGAGAGGTTTCCGGTTCACCACTGGAGACCTCCCTGAGCATACCAGGCATGCTGGAACCGTGACCCACCTTGTAGAGGAGTTCACGTGATTTCTGAAGGAGTTAAGTATCGCTTTGTCTTTCTTGAAAATGAAAAATATCCCCCATCACTCCCAGGGGTTCTCTGAAGTTTCCCAGAGCAACTTGGTGCACAGTTTGGAATCCACGGGATTGGATGCGCACATAATAACATGAATAACTTTTCAAAACAGTGTTGAGTTCTGGGACCAGCAGTTAGCGTTATGGCTATGTCGCTGGACTCCCATGTAGTCGGCCGTGGTTCGTGTCCTGGACCCGGTGGCTTAGAACTCACGCCGGGTGCGTGTGCGTGCGTGCCCAAGATCTCAAGAGGAGAATGGAGGAGAAGGGATTGTGGTATGGCCATCCCCCCTGGGGGGTGATTTCTCATTTTCTGTCTCTCTTTCTGGCAAGTGCACGTGCCCTATAGCAAAAACCTCTCTGAAAAAAACAAACAAACAAACAAACAAACAAAACCAGTGTTGAGTTCTAAACGTTCTTAAAATTGTTATTGGCTGAGTATTTTTATCCCTCTAACGTCCATTGAAGCCTTAAGCCTCCTGTGTGGGGGCCAACAGGTGGCGTCGTGGTTAAGGCGCTGGACTCCCACATGGCCAAGTATGGTTTGAGTCCTGGAACTGGCAGCTTGAAGATCATGCCAGGCACATGCGTGTGCATGCCTGAAATCCCAAGAAGAGAAGAGGAGGAGAGATTCCGGTGTGGCCACCGCCCAGGGTGGGGAGTGATTTCTCACTTTCCATCTCACTGTATCTTTCTGTCTCTCTCCTTTCTGGCAAGCGCACACACTCTACAACAAAAACCTCAAAAATACTAGTAAAAATAAATATGAGAAGAGGAAGACACACACGGAGCATTCCTCCCCCAAGAACAAGCACCAAGGAAAGGCCGTGTGGGCATGCAGGACCTGAAGCTGCCAGCACCCTGACCTTGGGCTGGCCAGCTTCTAGAGCTATGAGAAATCCGTGTCCGCTGTTGAAGCCGCCAGTCCACGGTATTTTGTTACAGCAGCCCACACTGACCGAGACCCGAAGCCAGGTCTGTGGGCTTCTTCTGAGTCTGTTCTTGCTGAGGTTTCTGCCACCTGCCTCTTCACTGCCAAACCTGAGGAAAGGTGTCTAGGCAACGTCTGCCCTGCCCTCTCCTCCAGGAACGTTCTAGTAGCTTCTACCACCTGCTGCTCTCCTTCTTCCTTCCTCTTACACCTGTCCCTCACAGTTCCTTCTGGAGGTCTCCATCTGTCTCATTCTGAGCCCTTTCTGCACAGTCTAATCCACTCCCACCAGGAGCTAACACACCCCAAACCACTGGGTTTTTGCTATAGGGTGCGCGTGCGCTCACCAGAAAGACAGAGAGACAGAAAGCGAAAAATCAGCCTCTGGGGGGATGGTCACATGATCCCTTCTCCTCCATTCTCCTCTTGGGATCTTGGGCACGCACACACATACACACATGTGCGTGTGCCCAGTGTGAGTTTAAGTCACCAGGTCTGGGACTCGAACCAGGGTCCTCTATATGGGAGTCCAGTGACGTAGCCATTACGCCCTCTGCTGGTCCCCAAACCACTGTTTTTAGTGGGGACTCGTCATTTCTCTCCACCCTCCCGCCCCAGCCTGCGTCTCCCACCAGGCCTCCTGACTAAGAGAACAGAACCACGCTCCACCTGGGAGAGGCGTGCAGGAGACTGTATTTGGCCTGGTTCTCCGCTCTCTGTATCCACACCCTTGCCATGGCTTTGCCCGATCCCTCCCTTTCGGGCTGGCCAGAGGACTCGCTCTGACCGGAGGCATAGGGCAGAGTGTGGTATGCTGGTTCTGAACCTGGCTTCAGCCTCCTGTGCTTGGTGTTCTCTGCCCTTCTCGTCAGAAGAGCATGCCTGGGAGACCCTGCCAAGACCCCTCAACCAAGCCAAGCCTAGTCTGCTGACCCCAACTGACCTGCTGGCCTGCAAGCAACAATAAAAAATGAATTATTTTATTTTACTTTTTAAAAATTACTTTTTATTTAATTTTATTCATTCACTCATTTTTTTTTTTTAATTTGACCAGAGAGAGACATAGAGAGAGAGGGAAAATGAGAAAGCAAGCCACCAGGTCTGGGACTCGAACCGTGGTCGGCCATGTGGGAGTAACTACCTCTCTCTGGATCACACCTTATGGCAGAAGCCTAAAAAGAAAAGAAAAAAAAGAAAGAAAAAGACTAGCAATAGCAGCTGACTGCAGGAACCCACCCACATGGGCAGTGAAGGGATGTGCCGCAGGGGCCCACTCGGATTTGCTGGCTCTGAGCAGGCCCTATCCTAGTCGAGGGCCTCCAAGCCCAGGGGTATTTCCTGTGACCTCTGAGACTCCACCCTGGGGGAACAGCCGTGGAGGACTCCAGGCTGGGGACTACAGGACAGGCCGGGGACAAGCCTGCTGCAAGGTGAATCGCCGGCGCAGGCGAGCTCGCAGGGAAGCCCGGCTGCCTTGGGGCCGGGCGAGCGCAGAGCGGGTAAAGGTGGTGGAGCCGGCGGGTGGTCTCGGGCGCTGGGTGCAGAGCACAGGTGCGAAGCCCCGGGCCTGGCGGGAGCGGGCCCCG
>NW_006206439.1:161529-166717 GCF_000334495.1 Tupaia belangeri chinensis | reverse complement strand
CCCCGCCCGGAGGCGCCCGGGCGGGACCCCGCGGGCTCGTGGCGGGGAAGTGCCCGGGGGGGCTGGAGGGCTGGGCGGCTTGGCGCGCTGTCACGGCACCGAGTGACAGCACCCGACGGATGAGCTCGGGTAAGGCAGAAATCACCGACGAGTGGGTGTGCGCACGTGCAGAACCGGTGACCTGGAACCGGGTGACCGCTTGAAACTTGTTTTTGAACCGAAATAGCCACGATGCCCAAATGAACTTTGCTCCCTCCCCTCCCCGTGACGGGCCTAGGTTGGCACCAGCGTGCTCGGGTCTGCACGCCCAGAACTGCGGGGCACGAGAGATCCGTGCAGCCCAGGGCCCAGCACACGGGCCAGCAGCGTCCAAGTTGCTCTCAATCTGGGCTGGGGTGCCCAGGGGTGCCCAGGACCTCCTCCTTAAAAGTGCTTGGGCCATCAACCTGAAACCGGTCAGGCAGGTTGGCCTCCACCGGTCCCTGGCGGGGTGGTCCTGTGGGACTCTAGACCTCAGTTTCCCCATCTGTCCAGGAAAGGAGTTGTTTGCCCTTGCCCGGTAGGTTTAGGACACATGATGTGTTGTGTCCTTGGGTCACAGTGATGGCCTTTGGGCCACAGGCCTCACCTGGTCTCTCACAACCTGTGGACATGGCCCCAGAGGTGTTGCCAACTCTTCCTCCATGCCTGCCCCTCTAAGACCTTCTCAGGCCTCCTAGCCTGAGTAGATGAGTAGATGCTCACAGGTGAGCTCACCTGTGAGCATCTACCTCCAGCGGGTGCCCATGGATGCGGCTGTGGGAGGAGCAAAGATGTGAGATTGTGTATTTCTGCTCAGCCTCGGCTTCTTTGTTCTACTGCATCTCTTTCTTTTTTTAAGAATTATTTCACTTTATTTATTTATTTACGTTTGACCAGAGAGGGAGAGAGAGAACGTGAGAAAGCAAGTTGCCAGGTCCGGGACTCAAACTGCAGTCAGCCATGTGGGGAGTCCAGTGCCCTTAACTACCATGCCACCTGCCGGTCCCCTACATCTTTATTAGATCTCCAGATGAGAGGCCTGTTACCATGACACACCCAACTTGCCAGGAGGTCTCTAGACCAGACCGCTCGCGTCCCTAGAGTGCTGGGCCCCAGCTGGTGATGTGTGGACCGTCGGTGTCGAAGCTGAGGGGAGCTCTGCACCCACTCAGACAGATTCCTTCCAGGTGAAAGTGGTTGCTGTGGATGCAGAGTGGAACGTCTTCTACGAGGACAGTGTGCATTTTGACAGAGACCTTCCGGAATTCGGGTATGTACCTGGGAACATGTGTACATGGGTGTGTCGGGGCGGGGTGCTCTTTCTCCAGTGTTTTACAGTCACAGACCACGCTGTTCTAGACACCCCATGCTGTCGGGGTGATGGTCCTCATAGACGTCTCAGCCATCTTTCTTCTGTACTGAGAATGCTCCTCCCCACATTTCTTCCCAATTAGTTCATTCATTCTTACATCGATCTGTGTCCGTTGAGGTCTCCTTTGTGCCGGGCTCCTGGGTAGGAGATTTGATGGTGGATCCAAAAGCCACATAACAAAAATGCCACAGACCTGCTGGTCTCTTCACTGTGCCGTTTTATTAAAAGGTGTAATGCTGGGTCAGCAGGTGATGGGGTGGTTAAGGTAACTGGATCTCACATGACTGGCTGCACAGTTCAAATCCCAGACCCAGCAGCTTGAAAATCATGCCTGACAGGTGCACACGCATGTCCCAAAATCCTGAAAGGAGAATGGAGGAGAAGGGACTGTGGCATGGGCATCCCCATAGGGGGTGATTTCTCACTTTCCCTTTCTCTCTTTCTTTTTGTCTCTCTTCAGAAAACGCACATGCCTTGGGACCAGCAGTTAGTGTAATGGCTATGTCGCTGGACTCCCATGTAGTCGACCGTGGTTCGAGTCCCGGACCCGGTGGCTTAAACTCACGCCGGGTGCATGTGCGTGCATGTCCAAGATCCCGAGAGGAGAATGGAGAAGGGATTGCGGCATGGCCATCCTCCCTGGGGGGTGATTTCTCTCCTTCTGTCTCTCTGTCTCTCTCTGTCTGTCTGGCGAACGCACGCGCCCTATAGCAAAAAAAAAAAAAGAAAAGAAAATGCACATGCCTTATAGCAAAACTGAAAAAAAAAAAGGTGTAATTCTGTGCGTTTTGGTAAAGGCAGATCTGTGCCTGGAGAAAGCACCACCACACTGAGGATACAGAGGCCCCAGGGATTCCTCGGGCTCTTTATTCTCTTCCTCCTTCCAAATGGGCAGAGACAACCGCTGCTCTGCCTCTTTTTTTAAAAAGAGGTGCTTGCTATAGGACACATGTGCTTGCCAGAGAGACAGAGAGTGAGAAATCACCCCTTCGGGGGATGACCATGCCACGTCCTTTCTCCAGTCTCCTCTTGGGATTTTGGACATGCACGCACACAGGCCCGGCGTGAGTTTCAAGGAGCCAAGTCTGGGACTCGAACTGCGGTTGACTATGTGAGAGTCCAGTGATGTAACCATTATGCCGTCTGCTGGTCCTACCGCTGCTCTGCGTCTTTCCTCGGATGAATTGGCAACTCCTGGTTTGCTTGGGGTATGTAACATGCACTCTGTGTAGCGTCCTTCACTCAGCAAAGTCGTTTGAGACTGACCCGTGTTTGTGTGTGCGTCCGTAGTTGGTATTTTTGGTTGCTCTGTAGAACTTCACGAAGTACCCGTTTGTCTGCTTCGGGACTCCTGGGCTGACTCCAGCGTGTCAGTGCACAGAAGGCTGCTGGGAGCTTTTGTGAACAAATCTGTCTGTGGGCTCGCACTTTTATTTCTCTTGACCAGATGCTTGGGAATAAAATAGCCGAATCTCAGAATTATCTGAAAGTCTCTTGGTATGAATTCTGAACCTGGATTCTTTATATTTTTTTGTTCAATGCACAGTTGAAAGAGTTGAATTTCATCAAAGCAGTTCTTTGCGTGAGCGTCTTATGGGGTGAGGAAGGCGGGGAGAGGGTTCCAGGTTACCTTCCAGGGCATGTAGATTAGGACTGTCTTGCTGTAGCTAAGAACTTCTTGCAAACCTAGCCCTTCAGTAGCTATCCCTCCCCCACCACTCCAAACCCATTGGGTTTCTGATGGCTTTTTTTCCCCCTTTAATTGCCAGAGAGCATATGAACTCACCAAAGAGAGAGACAGAGAGAGAGAGAGAGAGAGAGAAGGAAAAAGCACCCCTCCATGGGGTGTGGTCATGCTGCAATCCCTTCTCCATTTCTCCATCCTGTCAGGATTTGGGGACCCATGTCCCCAGTGGGGATGGCCGCGCCGCAATCCCTTCTCCTCCATTCTCTTTTCGGGATCTTGGGCACGCACGCACACGCGCCCAGCGTGAGTTTAAGCCACCGGGTCCAGGACTCGAACTGCGGTCGACTACGTGGGAGTCCAGTGACGTAGCCATTACTGCTGGTCCCTAAGAGGCTTATTTAGAAGGTGCTTTCTGAGAATCGCTACCTCTGGGCGATTTGCTCGCCTTCTCCCGTCTTCCCATCTGAGTAGCACTGTCAATCTACAGTTCCCACTTGAGACTGGGGGGGTCGTCCAGCAGCTGGAGGGGCCTGAGGCCCTCTGCCGCCAGCCCCTGCTTTGCCACACTCTGTCATAGGTTGTCTCTTGTTCTTGCAGAACTCGGGGCGGTGTTCACGTGCACCAGGATGGGCTGATGGTCACTTCTCCTGTCCTGATGTGGGTCCAGGTAAGCGTGGGATCCCCTCCTCTGTCCCCAGCCCGTCTCACCAGCAGGTTCAGGGATTTGCTAAGAATCCCAGAGGTGGGAGCACCGGTGCAGGCCAGGTACCTGTGGAGGTAGGGCCCACCTGGGCGCTGGGGCCGGGCTCAGCCTCAGCTGGCATCATCTCCCAGGCTGAGAGGACCCTAGAGGGCTTCTCGCTGGTGTATGACCCAGCACGCCCGCCAGTACCATCTTCCTCCAGCTGCCAAGGGGCATACGTGCTACCCAGAGGGACAGAGAGGGAGAGAGAGAAAACACCCCCTTATAGGAAATGGTCACGCCAAAGTCCTTTTCCTGCTTTCCTTCATCCTGTCAGGATTTGGGGCACGCACACAGTCATGGCCAGTGTGTTTTTCTAAGAGAGATTTTTGCTATAGGGCATGTGTGCTTGCTGGAAGGACAGAGAGACAGAAAGTGAGAAATCATTCTTGGGAGGATGGCCATGCTGCATTCCCTTTTCCATTCTCCTCTCTGGATTTTGGGCATGTGTACACACGTGCCCGATGTGAGTTTTAAGCTGCTAGGTCCAAGATGCAAACTTCAGTTGACTATGTGGGAGTCCAGTGACGTAACCATTACACCGTCTGCTAGTTTCAAGCTCCAACAGCCCTAACCACTAGGCCATTGACTGGCCAGTGCCAGTACCATCTTCAAAATGCCACCAAGCAAGTCCTACCAGGCATTCTACAGTCAGGCCCTGTGGCCTCCCTGTGACCTACCCTGAATTTCAAATACAGCCCTAGGGTCTCAGTGCTCAGCCCCAGCCCCACAGCTCCCCTGGAAAGGGGCACTCAGAATGGCCTGACCAGCCAGGCTCAGATCAGCTCCAGGCCAGGCCTACCTGCTCAGGACCCACAGGAAGGGAAAAAGCTTATGCTCAAATCTGGTGACCACAGGGCCACAGGACCAGGGATGTGGACAACATGGACAGGCATGGTGAGCCAGGGACTATCTCTTAGGCCACAGAGACCAGAGTCCTTAAGACTGGAGGCCAGCTAAAGGCAGTACTTAGTGCATTTGCCTAATATTCTTTTCAGTTCTCCAGTAGCTGTTTAACTAATTCCCTGCAGTAAATTCTTTCTGAGATAACTATCAATAGTATGATTTCTTTTTTATCAGTCTGATCCTGACTCATACTAGAGAACTAGGGTATAAGATAGATTTCAGCCAGACAGGCTGCCTAGGATGTACTTTATTTATTTTTAAAAAAGTTATTTTATTTAACTTTATTTATTTATTTGACCAGAGAGAGAGAGAGAGAGAGAAGGTGGGAAAGTAAGCCACCAGGTCCGGGACTCAAACCTTGTTTGGCCATGTGGGAGTCCAGCACTTTAAACCACCATGCAATGGGGGTGTGTGTGTGTTTTTGTTTGTTTGTTTTGAGTTTTTGCTGTAGGGCATGTGT
>NW_006206439.1:155094-161499 GCF_000334495.1 Tupaia belangeri chinensis | reverse complement strand
AAAGAGAGAAAGTGAAAAATCATTGGGAGTGGAGGGCACCACACCACAATCCCTTCTTCTTTTCTTCCCCAGTCTACTCTCAGGATTTTGGACACATACATATATGCACCCAGCATGATTTTCTTTCTTATTTTTTCAAACAATACTTTTATTATTATTTTTGTTTTACGTTTAATTACTTCATATTGTTAGAATGTATTAAATGAATTTTCCTAGCACAAATGCACTGTATGTTAGTCTAGTCAAAGATATTACTATACACATTATCATCAACAGATAACTTTCCATGTTTATGTCTCTTAAATGTTTTGCTTCTTCCTTTTTCCCCTGGATTCCCTTCCTCTCACCCTCTCCCATTTCCCACCCTCCGCCCACACTGTCTTCAGTATCCACAATTGCTTTCCATGCTTTTACACCTTCCAGTCTTTCAATTTCTGCCATCAAGTGCAGACATTCGGTATATATTGAGTGGGGACATGCCATACCTCTCTTTCATAGTCTGGCTTGCTTCACTTAGCATAAATCTTATTCATCCACTTTCTATCAGATGCCAGGGTCTTGTTGTTTTTTTATGACTGAGTAGTATTCTGTAGTGTATATGTGCCACATTTTTTCAATCCATTCATCTCTTCATGGACATTCAGGTTGATTCCATGTCTTAGCAGTTGTGAATAATGCCACCGAAAGAGAGAAAGTGAGAAAGCAAACTGCCAGGTCTGGGACTTGAACTGTAGTCAGCCATGTGCAAGTCCAGCATCCCACCCACTGCACCATCTGCTGGCCCCCTGACTGAGTGTATTTCTATCCTTTGCGTAGATACCCAGCATGATTTTCAAGCTGCCAGATCTGGTACTTTAACCATGTAGTAGTTCACGTGGGATCCCATGCCTTAACCTCTATGCCACCTGCTGACCCCTGGAGTGGGAAGTTTGGAGACAAGGTTCAGTTTCAAGGGGCCCCGTTGATGAAGCCCAGGCTACTGCTAGGCTGAACAGGTGATGAGGTGATGGAGGTGAGCAGGGAGTGAGACAGCCCAGCCAGGTTTCTGGCCCTGATCCTGGCTTTGCCAGCTCTGCTCCAGCTGTTTCTGCTCCCTCCTGGAGTTTGGCAAGTGGGGCCAGAGCCAGCAGCACAGCCAGGGCTGTTAGAAGCCTCCCTGGATAGGGGAGGCCTGCTGGGGTCAGGCAAAAGCTGGAGTGATTTCTCTGTCTACAGAGAAGACCCAGGCAGGGGTGAATCTTAATTCCTGTGGGACGTCTTGGGGTGATACAAATCCGGGCATTGCCCCCCATTCCACCCACGGGGTCTTGCTAAAAAGAACATTCCAACCAGATTGTGGAAGGTAGAATGGGGGTTGGGACAATCGGTCACTGTCTCCACCCAGTCCCAACCTCGGAGCCCTGCTCTGATGGGAGGTATCTGCTCTCCTCATTAACATGTGGGTTAAAGTGCAAGTGAAAGGGCCAGAGGGTGGCACAGTGGTTAAGGTCTGGACTCCCACATGGTCGACTACAGTTTGAGTCCTCGACCTGGTGGTTTGAAAATTCACACCAGGGACATGTACATGCAGGCCCAAAATCTCGAGAGGAGAATAGAGGAGGGATTGCGACGTGGCCATTCCCCCGTGGGGTGATTTCTTGCTTTCTGTCTCTGTCTCTCTGATGCGCACATGGTGCCCTATTGCAAAAGTTTCTTTAAAAAAAAAAAATACAAGTGAAAGAAATGGAAATTTGAGCTGCCTCATTCTTGTGCTTCCTGAATGCTTAGACATCATGAATTGGAGGGTCAGCCCTGTCAGCCAGTGGTTAAGAGCTGCGCGTTGGGAGCCAGATCCCACACGGCTGGCCACAGTTTGAATCCTGGCCCTGGCAGCTAGGAAAACACCTATGGGGGACTAGCAGGTTGTGTGGTGGCTAAGGCACTAGACACTCCCACATAGCCAACCACAATTGGAGTCCTGGACCTGGTGGCTTGCTTTCTCACTTTCTCTCTCTCTCTCTCTATCTCTCTGGTCAAATTAAAATAAATGAATGGATAAATAAAATTTTAAAAACCCCACATACCACATATGTGTTTGCGTGTCCAAAATCCTGACTGAAAGGAGAAGTGGAAGAAAAAAGATTGTGGTGTGACCATGCCTCGTTGAGGGATCTCTTCTCTCTCTGTCTCTTTCATGAGCACACATGCACCCTGGCCAAAAAAAAAAAAAACAGTTACAAGTTGAAGAAAACAAAATTTGAGGATCGATGGTTTATGATTCCACTGATGGAAAATATTTGTTAACATTATCGGTTTTTTCATTTGATAAATGCCTTCTGGCTTAATCAATGTGTCCTAGTGCTTACAGATGCTGCCATTGGCTCCTTCATCCCCGTTGCCCAGCTCCCCTTCCCCCACACCATGACAACGGACGTGTACATTGTGATTCTACGTCGTGTGTGCTGATCGGGTAGCTCAGGGCAGTCACAGTGGATTCTGTCCTCCTCCTCAGGCTCTGGACACCATCCTGGAGAAGATGAAGGCTTCGGGCTTTGACTTCTCTCAAGTCCTGGCCTTATCCGGGGCAGGACAGGTGCGTTTGCAGCCGCCTCTGTGTGCCACGGGAGGGCTGTGGCTGGGACAGTGACGTGTGTGCTGAGGTGACAGTTCCCCTCGGGGGCTCTCCTCTTGAGAGTCCTTGCGCTCATTTCACTGTTAGGAACAGTCTCTAGACCCATGTGCCTCGGGGATTGTAAAACTTGCCTTGTTGCGAAAGGATCTGAGACAGCTCTCATGATAAGCATTGTGCAGAAGAGTCTCTGCCCACCTGGGACACGACTCTGGGGCTGTCCCTGCTTCTGCCATCTTCTCACCTCGATGTCCAAGAAGTCCCCACACCCCGTTGATCCCTACTTGGCCCTGAATCTACCACCTCTTCTCCAGCATGTCTCTGTCACCCCCGGCCAACGCTGTCCTTTTTCTCTGGGCCTCTGGCCTGCCTTCTCTGCCTCTGGCCTGCCTTCTCTACGACTCCCACGAGCCCCTGCATCTTTTCAGGCCTGCTCACTTCACTCCCCTGCCAAGTCAGGGTTCCCACTGCCTCCAGGATAAACCCCAACCTCCTGAGCATGGTTTCAAGGCTTCGGGGTGCAGCCTGCCATCTCTCCCTCTAGCCCCTCCACTGCCACCCTGGCTGCAGGCCCACTGCTTGTCCCCCTTCCTGGACGGCCAGGCCGTCTGTCACCTCTGGGTACCATCTGCATGGAGCACTGCACCTCCCACTGGGCCTTTCCTCATCCTCACGTCCACTCTCGCCCTCTGTACCCAGCTGGCTAGGCTGTCTGTGTCCCCACTGCCCATCACCGCAGCTCCACAGGGTTTATAGTACATGTGTGTCTTTTTCCCTACCTTAATTCCAATATCCTGGAAAACAGGGAAAATATTCCTTTCATCTGTGCCTTGCTTGGTGTGATCTAGGTGTTCAACAGATGTTTGTGGAATGAGTAAACGGGATGAGAGAATGAACGTGCAAATTCAGGATGAAGCTATGAGCAATATACATGTGTGTAAAGAACTCGCCAGAGAGTGCTTGCGCTTGCCGGAGAGACAGAGAGAGAGAGGAGAGGGCACTTCAGTGGACTCGATCATGCCAAGTCTCGTCTTCTCTTCTCCATACCGTCAGGGTCTCGGACACAAGCACACGCACCATGTGTGTTTTATAAGCTGCTGAAGACAGGCTCTAAACCACAGTCGGCTATGTGAGATCTGCCTCCCTAACCACTAGGCTATGGGGCCAGCCTGTGAGCAATATATTTAATACTGTTTTATGAAAGGCACCCAAATTCCTTTTTTTTTTTTTTTTTTAATTTTTGAGAGGTTTTTACTATAGGGCATGTGCGCTCACCAGAAAGACAGAGAGAGACAGGAAGACAGAAAGCAAAAACTCACTCCCTAGGGGGGATGGCCATGCCGCAGTCCCTTCTCCTCCATTCTCCTCTCGGGATCTTGGGCACGCACGCACACGCGCCTGGCGTGAGTTTAAGTCACTGGGTCTGGCACGCGAACCGCAGTCGATTACATGGGAGTCCAGCGACATAACCATTATGCCAACTGCTGGTCTTGGCACCCAAATTCTTGTTTGAACACTCCCTGCAAATGTTGGGTGGCCAGGCAGAGTTCCTCCCCATTTTACAGAAATGACAACCGAGGGACCAGCAGTAATGGCTATGTCGGTGGACTCCCACATGGTCGACCGCGGTTCGTGTCCCAGACCCGGTGGCTTAAACTCACGCCGGGCGTGTGTGCGTGCGTGCCCAGGATCCCGAGAGGAGAATGGAGGAGAAGGGATTGTGGCATGGCCATCCCCCCTGGGGGGTGAGTTCTCGCTTTCTGTCTTTCTGTCTCTGTCTGTCTGGCAAGTGCACGCACCCTATAGCAAAAACCTCTCCAAAAAAAAAAAAGAAAAAAAAAGAAATGACAACCGAGTCTCGCAGGCCTGGAGCCCAGATCTTGGGCATGTGCCCCGGAGTCCATGGCACCAGCGTGTGGCTTGTAAACATGTGTTTGGGTCCTCCCCAACAGCAACATGGGAGTGTATGTTGGAAGACCGGGGCCAGCCGGGCACTGACGAGCCTGTCACCAGACCTCCCGTTACACCAGCAGCTGCAGGTAGGCACGGCCATGATTGTTTGTTTGAGACAGTTTTGCAGCGGCAAAGGGCCCCAAAGTCTGGGACTTCTATGCGTTGTCACGAGCGTAAGATGCAGTGGCTTTGGCAGTAGTCCTGCCTCCCTGTGATGGAGTGCCTGGGTCTGGGCAGAGGGGCAGGTACTGAGCAGTCCTCGTCCCTTGAGTCCCCTCCTGCCCTACACAATTCCCCTGGCCCCTGCGGAATCTCCCATGGTGCATGTGCTTCCTGGCCGTACTGCGGTGTAGACCTGGCTCTCACCTCTCACTCCTGGGCTCCACACGCCCCGGCCCAGCTGCACCTTGCTGTGTCTGTAGCCCTGCCCTGCCCTGCCCGTCTCTGATGCGGCTCAAGAGCTTCTGCCTCAGGCCTGTCACCCTCAGGCTTGAAGGAGAGACTGGGCCAGGCCAAGGTTGGGGCACGAGGGCTGCCCATGGGCGGCAAGGTCATGTCTAGGGAAGAGTGGGCCAGGGGACCACCTGCACCCACGTGGCCCCTCGAGGCACTGGATGGAGTGGAGGCCTCCTTTGCTGCTCCTTTGCAGGCCTGCTTCTCCGTGGCCGACTCCCCGGTGTGGATGGACTCCAGCTCCACTGCCCAGTGCCGCCAGCTGGAGGCCGCTGTGGGCGGGGCCCAGGCTCTCAGCGGCCTCACGGGGTCTCGTGCCTATGAGGTGGGTAGCGCCACGGTGCCCTGGTGACGGGTCCCCTCTCCCTGGGTGTCTGGGAGAGAGAGCTGGTGACCACGTGAAGGGGTGAGGGTGGCACTCTGGCCTCGGGTCCTGGTCCCGGCTGCCCCCCTGCCTGTGCGTTCCCAGGTCAGGGTGGGGTGTGAATATGGTTGTGCTCTCACGCTGAGCACGTGTGCAGGGAATAGTGCTGACGCCTTGGTCACCCCGTTACCTGGCACAAAGCAGGACCTACCTTCTGGGTGGTGTGGGAGCTGAAAGGAGCTGGTGCATGTAAGATCCTTGGAGCATTGCCTAGCAAGGTTTAAAACTTAAAAAAAAAATGCATTTTTCCTGATGACTTGGGCCATAGACCCAGTTTGCATTATCAATTCAATTCAAAAATTCATTTTGCATTTTTCTCATTATCAGGCCATTTTAATTTTTCTTTTTCTTTCTTTCTTCCTTCTTTTCTTTATTTCTTTCTTCCTTCCTTCCTTCCTTTCTTTCTCTCTCTTCCTTCCTTCCTTCCTTCCTTCCTTCCTTCCTTCCTTCCTTTCTTTCTTTTAGAGGTTTATGCTATAGGGAGCCTGCAGGCGCCAGAAAGAGAGAGACAGAGAGACAGAAAGCAATCCCTTCTCCTCCATTCTCCTCTCGGGATCCTGGGCACGCACGCACATGCGCCCGGCATGAGTTTAAGCAACTGGGTCTGGGACTCGAATCGTGGTCGACTACATGGGAGTCCAGTGACATAGCCATTATGCTAACTGCTGGTCCCTGAGAAGTCAAGCTCTCCTGACCGAAAGGGGTCAGGATGAGAGGCTTTAGGGGTAGGGCCAACCCTGCTTGGGGAGATACCTGAGTCGAGTTGCCTGCTCTGGTGCCTAGCTCAGAGCAGCTGCGTGCTGTGTGAAGGGCAAGGGTGTTCACAAAGGTCATCTAGTCCTGACATGTGAGTGTCCCGGGAAGGCCCAGGGTTACGTCCACACCCCATGCATACTCAGCAAATAAGCTTGAGGATTTCATTACTGAAGACATTTCAAGGATTCAAAGGCCAAATCGCACTGTCTTG
>NW_006206439.1:141928-155063 GCF_000334495.1 Tupaia belangeri chinensis | reverse complement strand
CAGCAGGTATCAAGCATTTCCAGATTTGGGACTTTTCAAAAGCTGTTATTATATCAACTAATATCCAAAGCATGTGACGTTAAACCCACGTTATAGAGTTAGTTATTTGTTTTGTGTAGGATTTGAGCTTTCACGAATTTGCATTCCTTTCCCAGCGTTTTACAGGAAACCAAATTGCAAAGATTTACCAGCAGAATCCGGAGGCCTACTCGCGCACAGAGGTTGGTTAAGCGTTCACGTTCAGTTGGAAGTCACCCTCGAATTCCTTTTATGATACTTACCTTTAATTTAAGTGCATCTCGTGTGCATTGGCTAAAAACACTGAGGAGCAGACATTAAAAAAGATATATTCAGGCCCTGTCCCGTGGTGCAGTGGTAGACGCTGAAACCATATGGAAGATCAGGGTTCAGGTCCCGTGTTGACCCGTGCACACCGGGGGTGCGTGTGTGGTGGTCCTGGCTGTCTGGGGAGGCTGGGCGAGGATCGTGGTGTGAGACCCTGTTGACGGTGATTGTCTTTTTCTCTGTCTCTCATTAAATAAATAAAAGAACTTTCTTTTAAATAACATATTCAATTCACGTTTCCAGTGACATGATTTTGGCTATAGGGCTTGTGCACTCACCAGAGAGGAAAAGAGAGACAGAGAGACACAAAGCAAGAAATCACCCCCCAGGGAGGATGACCATGCCGCAATCCCTTCTCCTCCATTCTCCTCTCAGGCTTTTGGGCACGCACGCACACGCACCTGGCGTGAGTTTTAAGCCTCTGGGTCCAGGACTCTGACGGTGGTTGACTAGGTCTGGGACTTGAACCGTGGTTGGCCATATGAGAGTTCATTGTCCTCAACCACCATGCCACCTACCGGCCCCTATAAATTGGCTTTTTTTTTTTTTTTTTTAAATGTATGTGCTTGTTTCCGAGTGTGAGAGAGAGAAGGATCCTTCACAGGGTCTGGTCACTCCGCCATCCACTTCTTCCAGGCCTCCAGCCCATCAAATCTGGGCACTTGCGGACGTGCCTGGCATGTTTCAGGGTGACCAGGCCGGGGATTTGAACCACAGTCACCACGTGGGATCTGGCTTCTCTCGAGCAGTGCATTACTCCTGCACCAGGAGCAGCTCAGGTCTCAGTATTCCAGCTGCTCTTATCTGGAGTAAGCCATCTCCACCATTGCTGGGGCATTTTGCTCAGCTCAGTTTCTACTGTGCCCTCCCAGTTCCAAACCTTTCATGTCACGTGAGAGAAGCGTCAGCCTCATAGGGTCTGTGGGAGAGACTCATCCCTCTGTGTTTCCTTCTTTTTTATTTTTTGAGGTTTTTGCTATAGGACACGTGTGCTCGCCAGAAAGACAGAGAGAGACAGAGAGACAGAAAGTGAGAAATCACCCCCCAGGGGTGATGGCCACGCCACAATCCCTTCTCCTCCATTCTCCTCTCGGGATCTTGGGCATGCACACACACGTACCCGGCATGAGTTTAAGCCACCGGGTTTGGGACTCAAACCACGGTCGACTACATGGAAGTCCAGCGACATAGCCATTATGCTAACTGCTGGTCCCTGTGTTTCCTTCTTTACAGAGAATTTCTTTGGTCAGTAGCTTTGCCGCGTCTCTGTTCCTAGGCTCTTACGCCCCCATTGACTACAGCGATGGTAAGCCTTCCCGGGGCTGCGTGCATGCCTGCTCAGGGGACGTGGGGACGTGCGTGTAGTGAGAGACTCTTTGTGTTAATCGGGGTCCTCTAGGGAGACAGACCCAGTAGGATTGTATAGATATGTAAAAGGGGACTTGGGACCAGTAGCTGGCATCATAGTTACATGGCTGGACTCGCACGTAGTCTCTGCAGTTCAAGTCCCAGGCCTGGTGGTTTAAACCTCATGCTGGGTGCATGTGCATGTGTGCCCAAAATCCTGAGAGGAGAGTGGAGAAGGGATTGTGGCGTGGCCATCTCCCCTGAGGGGTGATTTCTCCCTTTCTGTATCTCTGTCTCTCTCTGGCGAGCGCACACGCCCTATAGCAAAAATTTCTTTTAAAAAATAAGAAATGTTTAAGAATGAGGGACTTACTGGCGAAATCAGCTCATGGGATTATAGCAACTGAGACGTCCCACAACGAGCCTCCAGAAGCTGAGCCCCTGGGATATGGTAGGCAGGGCAGTCCAAGTCCAGAGCCCTCAGAGGCAGGGAAGGTGGTGATTAACTCAGTTCGAGGCTGAAAGCAGGAGCCCAGGGAGCCACGGGTGTGAATCCTGGAGCCGAACGCAGGCGGGCCTTGAACTTTGATGCCCCAGGCAGTAGCAGAAGGCTAGCTTGCTCTGTCTCACAAGAGACCCGCCGTCTTCTGTATGGATTCTCTCTGGGCCCCTTGGTTGGATCAAGCCCATCCACACTGAGATTAGATCTCCCCCATCCGGTCTACTTAGACACCCATGTTAATCTCTTCTGGAAACAGCTCCATGGACACACCCAGAGTAAAGCTTTTTCTGGGTCTTAGTTCAGTCAAGCTGACATTCAAAACTCTCACACTCATCTACCCTGGGTGGGTGCCAATCTTGCACCCCGGTCATCTACTGCCAAGAGAATAAAGTGTTAGTTTTCTTTATTATTTATTTTTTTTAACTTTGCTAAAATTCCTGAGGGCTGATCCATATCCTCTGCACTCACTAGAGAGAGAAAGAGGGAAAGTGAGAAAGCATCGCCCCCTCCCCCCTGCCAGGGCTCATGGCCACTCTGAAGTCCCTTCTCCTCCTTTCTCCTCTTGGGATTTTGGGCATGCATGCATATACACCCTACAGATTTTCAAGCTGCCTGGTCCAGACTCAGACTGTGTAGTTGGCCTTGTGGGATCCAGCCTCCTTAACCGCCATGTCACCAGCTGGCCCCATGTATTAGTCATCTTTTGCTGCGTAACAAACGACCCCAACGCTAGCCGTGTATTATCTCACATCGTATCTGGAGTCAGGTACTTTTTTTTTCCTCAAAAAGTCAGACGCGGTGATAAATCCTAGAGGGTGATACCGCAACGCCAGAGTCCTGGGTGCTTCCTCGTCAGTGTGTCACTCATAGCTCCCCGTCCCTGGCAGGTCTGAGAGGCGCAGCTCTCCAGGCTCCCTGGAGCTGGGGTAGGCGTATTTGGAGGAGACCGTGGTGCCATGCATTTCCAAGGGCCCTGCTGCCCGTGCAGCCCTGGGGAACGATGAAGGCGTATTGCACACGTCCCACGAGGATGGCGCTCCGGGTGCAGGCTTGCTGTGAGAGAGTGAGCTGCTGTCTGCTGCGGTTGTGCGTTTTCACAAAAGGCCTTTTTTCAAGGTGTTCGTATGTTCTGTCCTCTTCCTTCAGGTTCTGGGATGAATTTGTTGCAGATCCAGGACAAAGTCTGGTCCCAGGCTTGCCTTGGAGCCTGTGCCCCGCATTTAGAGGAAAAGCTTGGCCCTCCAGTGCCATCATGCTCTGTTGTGGTAAGTCCCCTTCCTAGGGACATGTCCTGTGTAAGAGCTGCTCCCCGACCTGACCGGTGGCTCTCCTGGAGGTTAAAGGAGCCAGATCCCACGTGGCCAACCAAGGTTCAACTCTTGGCTCTGCCATCTGGAAAAACATACCAGGGGGCCAGCAGGTGGCGTGGTGATTAAGGCTCTGGACACTCCCACATGGCCGACTACATGGTTCGAGTCTTGGACCTGGTGGCTTGCTTTCTCACTTTCCTTCTCTCCGTGTGCCTGTCTTTCTCTGGTCAAGTGAAAATGACTGAATGAATAAATACAAATTAAATAAATAATTCTTTTAAAAAAGAAAAGAGAAAAAAGGAAAAACACAGCAGGTATGTGTGCACGCGTGCCCCAGATCCCTGCAGATGGAGAAGTGGAAGAGAAGGGATTGCGGCATGACCACATCTACATGGGGGGAGGGGTGCTTTCTCCATTTCTCTCTGTTCTCTTTCTCTCTCTCTAAGTCTGTCTGTCTCTGGCAAGTGCACACCCCCCTGGCAATGAAAAAAACATGTATTTGGACATTAGCGTGGTGCCACCATTCAGAACGCACGTTGGCTGTCCTGCGGGGACCACAGAGGGGAGAGAGGCCTGAGCCCTGTATTTGGGGCCTTGCTGGAGAGCACATGCCACCTGTCAGGACAACCAGGAAGAACTCTGTGAGGGCCAGTGTGGAGTGTGCAGGAGGGAGAAGTGACGTCCCGAGGCCTGGAGAAGGTCGTGGAGCTGGGAGGGACGGGCCCTCTGAAGGAGGGGACTGTCGGTGTCCTTCCTTTTGGGAGCCACAGAAGCGCTCTGTCTCTAAGATCCACATAGACATGCCGAGAACAGCCTTTGTCACCGTGAGGCAGAACGTCAGAGTGAAACCATCGTCATCCAGAGCGCGCCATGATCCTGCCCTATAAAGGCTGGCCGCGCAAAACCCAGACAGCCTGATGAAAGGCAAGGGGAGGGCAAGCAGGAAATAGCGAAGCCCAGACCAGCCCTGTAGCCTCGTGGTTAAGGGAGCTGAGCCCCACATGGTCGACTGGGGTTCAAAGCCCGGCCCCCGTGGCTTTAAAAACACACCATGTCCATGTGTGTCCCAAATCCCAACAGGACAGAGATGTGGAGGAGAAGGGATTATGGCACTGGGTGAGGGGGTACTTTCTCTCCTCCTTTCTTCCTTTCTTTTTTTTTAATAACAATTCATTTTTTAAAGAATTATTTATTTATTTATCCCATTTGTTATTGTTATTTTTTTTTTTCTTTATTTGACGAGAGAGAGAGAGAGAAAGGGAGAGTGAGAAAACAAGCCACCCGGTCCAGGACTTGAACCATGGTTGGCCATGTGGGAATCCAGCGCCCTTATCCACCACACCACCTGCTGGCCCCTCTCCTCCTTTCTGTCTCTGTCTTTCTGTTGAGTGCATGTACCCTCTGGTAAGAAAATAAAAAGGGGGGGGGAGGAATATTAAAAAAATAAATAGCCATGAGACCAGCAGTTAATGTAATGGCTATGTCTCTGGACTCCCATGTAGTTGACCGTGGTTCGAATCCTGGACCTGGTGGCTCAAACTCATGCCAGGCGCGTGTGTGTGCGTGCCCAAGATCCTGAGAGGAGAACAGAGGAGAAGGAATTGCAGCATGGCCATCCCCTCTGGGGGGTGATTTCTCACTTTCTGTCTCTTTGTCTCTATCTTTCTGGCGAGCACATGCGCCCTATAGCAAAAAACCTTTCCAAAAAAATAATAATAATAAATAACCAAGCCATCAGGAGTGGTATTCCATACATGGCTTTTAACTCTGTGAGAAATGAAGAGCAGCCTTTGTCCATGGTGAGAGCCTTCGCTCACCTCATGCCAAGGACGCGTTCCTTCAGGAGGGAGCTCGTGCAGAGATGAGCACCTGAGGACAGGGCAAGAACTGCTTCTGAAAAGTGCAGCGTCTGTCACGTGGACTTCGTGTGACGACAGAAAGCGAGCAAGACCCATGTTTTTGTCATCTCTTCTTTTCTTTTTTTTTGGTATAGGGCGTGTGTGCTTGCCAGAAAGACAGAGAGAGACAGAGAGACAGAAAGCGAGAAATCACCCCCTGGGGGGATGGCCACATCGCAATCCCTTCTCCTCCATTCTCCCTCTGGGATTTTGGGCACGCACGCATACACATCTGACATGTTTTTTAAGCTGCCAGGTCTGGGAATCGAACCACAGAGTTGGACATGTGGAATCCAGTGCTTTAACCACCAGGCCACCTGCTAGTGCAGAACATACTTTTAAAAAACATTTTTTTAGGGGTTTTTGCCTTAGGAAGCGTGTGCTCACTAGAGAGAGAGAGAGACAGTGAGAGGGAAAGTGAGAAATCGCCCCTCAGCCCCCTGGCAATGAAAAAAACATGTATTTGGACATTAGCGTGGTGCCACCATTCAGAACGCACGTTGGCTGTCCTGCGGGGACCACAGAGGGGAGAGAGGCCTGAGCCCTGTATTTGGGGCCTTGCTGGAGAGCACATGCCACCTGTCAGGACAACCAGGAAGAACTCTGTGAGGGCCAGTGTGGAGTGTGCAGGAGGGAGAAGTGACGTCCCGAGGCCTGGAGAAGGTCGTGGAGCTGGGAGGGACGGGCCCTCTGAAGGAGGGGACTGTCGGTGTCCTTCCTTTTGGGAGCCACAGAAGCGCTCTGTCTCTAAGATCCACATAGACATGCCGAGAACAGCCTTTGTCACCGTGAGGCAGAACGTCAGAGTGAAACCATCGTCATCCAGAGCGCGCCATGATCCTGCCCTATAAAGGCTGGCCGCGCAAAACCCAGACAGCCTGATGAAAGGCAAGGGGAGGGCAAGCAGGAAATAGCGAAGCCCAGACCAGCCCTGTAGCCTCGTGGTTAAGGGAGCTGAGCCCCACATGGTCGACTGTGGTTCAAATCCCGGCCCCCGTGGCTTTAAAAACACACCATGTCCATGTGTGTCCCAAATCCCAACAGGACAGAGATGTGGAGGAGAAGGGATTATGGCACTGGGTGAGGGGGTACTTTCTCTCCTCCTTTCTTCCTTTCTTTTTTTTTAATAACAATTCATTTTTTAAAGAATTATTTATTTATTTATCCCATTTGTTATTGTTATTTTTTTTTTTCTTTATTTGACGAGAGAGAGAGAGAGAAAGGGAGAGTGAGAAAACAAGCCACCCGGTCCAGGACTTGAACCATGGTTGGCCATGTGGGAATCCAGCGCCCTTATCCACCACACCACCTGCTGGCCCCTCTCCTCCTTTCTGTCTCTGTCTTTCTGTTGAGTGCATGTACCCTCTGGTAAGAAAATAAAAAGGGGGGGGGAGGAATATTAAAAAAATAAATAGCCATGAGACCAGCAGTTAATGTAATGGCTATGTCTCTGGACTCCCATGTAGTTGACCGTGGTTCGAATCCTGGACCTGGTGGCTCAAACTCATGCCAGGCGCGTGTGTGTGCGTGCCCAAGATCCTGAGAGGAGAACAGAGGAGAAGGAATTGCAGCATGGCCATCCCCTCTGGGGGGTGATTTCTCACTTTCTGTCTCTTTGTCTCTATCTTTCTGGCGAGCACATGCGCCCTATAGCAAAAAACCTTTCCAAAAAAATAATAATAATAAATAACCAAGCCATCAGGAGTGGTATTCCATACATGGCTTTTAACTCTGTGAGAAATGAAGAGCAGCCTTTGTCCATGGTGAGAGCCTTCGCTCACCTCATGCCAAGGACGCGTTCCTTCAGGAGGGAGCTCGTGCAGAGATGAGCACCTGAGGACAGGGCAAGAACTGCTTCTGAAAAGTGCAGCGTCTGTCACGTGGACTTCGTGTGACGACAGAAAGCGAGCAAGACCCATGTTTTTGTCATCTCTTCTTTTCTTTTTTTTTGGTATAGGGCGTGTGTGCTTGCCAGAAAGACAGAGAGAGACAGAGAGACAGAAAGCGAGAAATCACCCCCTGGGGGGATGGCCACATCGCAATCCCTTCTCCTCCATTCTCCCTCTGGGATTTTGGGCACGCACGCATACACATCTGACATGTTTTTTAAGCTGCCAGGTCTGGGAATCGAACCACAGAGTTGGACATGTGGAATCCAGTGCTTTAACCACCATGCCACCTGCTAGTGCAGAACATACTTTTAAAAAACATTTTTTTAGGGGTTTTTGCCTTAGGAAGCGTGTGCTCACTAGAGAGAGAGAGAGACAGTGAGAGGGAAAGTGAGAAATCGCCCCTCAGGGGAGATGGCCATGCCACAATCCCTTCTCCTCCATTCTCCTCCCGGGATCTTGGGCATGCATGCACACGCACCTAGCATGAGTTTCAAGGTGCCGGGTTCAGGACTTGAACCATGGTCGACTATGTAGGAGTCCAGCAGTGTAACTACTTCGCCATCTGCTGGTCCCCACCGGCCTGATTTTCAAGCCACCAGGCTCAGGATTCACACTGTGGCCAGCCACGTGGGATCTGGCTCTTTTACACCAGGCCACGGGGCTGTCCTCTTCTGGTTTACCTTCTTTTGATCACGTCTCCCCTACGAGTCTGACTCCCAGACGGCGGCTAGGACGTTAGAACACGGGCAGAGTACCACCGACTGCCCTGGTTTAGCTCATCCATGTCCCGCTGCCTTCTTCTTTTAATGCCGTATCCGGAGTTTGGAGCTGACGAAGCAGGTACAATGAGGGGTTGCTTTGTTCTAGCTGCCTCGAACCTCAAAATCAAATGATCTTCGGGCCAGCAGCTGGCGTGGTGGTTAAGGCGCTAGATCCCACAGGGCCGGCCTCCCACTTTGAGTCCTAGACTGGGCTGCTTGTGAATCACACTAGGCCCAGGTGCATGCGTGCCCAAAACCCTGAGAGGAGACTGGAGGAGAAGGGATTACGGTATGGCCATCCCTCCCGGGGGTGATTTCTCACTTTCCCTCTCTCTCTCTCTCTCTCTCTGTCTCTTTCTGGTAAGTGCATGTACCCTGTAGCAAAAACTAAACTAATAATAATGATAATGATAATAATTTGGTCATCAAGATGACCTCACACTAGTGGCTCCAAACGGATGCTGTGTTCCTCGAGATTCACGAACAAGCGGAACCGCGATGATGTGACTCCGGGCTCTGCGTCAGGTCCTTCCAGTTCGGGGGCCTGGAGCCTGCAGCAGCCGGTGGCCTGAGGGCGGGACAGTGGTGCGGGTGGATGGACCTCAGCACAGAGCTCTCGCTTTCTGTCCTCAGGGAGCCATTTCTTCCTACTACGTGCAACGCTACGGATTTCCTCCAGGGTGCCAAGTGGTGGCCTTCACCGGGGACAACCCCGGTGAGTACCTCTGGGGATTTCACCCTCGAATCTTCGAGTATCCTGACTGGGTCCTTCCCTGACTTTCTCTCTCTCTTTTTGTTTAATTGTTTTTCTTTAAGGCTGTGGGCACTCACCAGAGACAGAGGGAGGGAGGAGAAAGCACCCCTCGATGGGGTGTGGTCATGCTGCAATCTCTTCTCTTCCATTTCTCCATCCCATTGGGTTTGGGGCCCTGGTGTGTTTTTGAAGCCTCTGGAGCTGGATCTAAATGGCTGTTGGCCATGTGGGATCTGGCTTCCTACACACTGGCCCAAAGCACTGCAGGGGTACGGGCTGGCCCCATGCTGGACTTCGGCGTTCCAGGCTTTTGATGAAGTCCTTCTGGGGGTCCCCTGTCCCCCAGTGCCCACCTCTGCCCTGACTCTGCCCCCAGGGGCCACTCACTTGACCAGCCCTCCCTCCAGGTGAAAGCTGACCAGCGATTATGAAGGCAGTTGTGCCTGTCCTCCCCCGCTGGCTTATCCGGTCCAGAACGCTGCAGTTCCCCCAGCTGGCCGTGCGGTTTCTGGCCTCTCCACCATGCCATTTGATCTGTAGCCGTGGCTTGTTTCTTGTCTCCTCCCACCTCAGCCTGCCCTCGGCTTCCTCCTAGAGATTCCCGGGAGCCCCTCCTAGAGGGCCCTGGGATCTCTGCAGAACAGGTAGGGGGCTTGGGGGACTGCACTGAGTAGCTCCTGACCCCTGTCCTTCAGCACCCCCACCCCAGGCAAAGTAGCACTCTTCCCTAAGAGCCACCGAATTGGGATTACACTTGTGAGGTCTGTCCTTCCTGTCTTCTTCCCTTTTTAAATATTCTTTTTTTCTTTTTGGAGAGGTTTTTGCTATAGGGCGCATGCGCTCGCCAGACAGACAGAGAGAGACAGAGAGACAGAAAGAAAGAAATCACCCCCCCCCCCAAGATCTTCTCTCGAGATCTTGGGCACGCACGCACATGCGCTTGGTGTGAGTTTAAGCCACTGGGTCCAGGATGTGAACTGTGGTCGACTACATGGGAGTTCAGCGACATAGCCGTTACGCTAACTGCTGGTCTCTTGTTATTCTTTTTTAATCTAACCAGAGAGAGAGAGAGAGAGAGAGAAAGGGAAAGTGAGAAAGCAAGCTGCCAGGTCTGGGACCAGAACTGTGGTCAGCCATGTGCGAGTCTAGCGTCTCCACTACCACACCACTTGCTGGTCCCTCTACAACCTCACGTTAAGGCCGTCTAAGGTCTCGTTGTCCCAGCGTGTATTTCACTGTGTAGGCGGGCGCTGCTCTGCTGATCGGGCAGGGTGAGCAGCGTTGAGGCAGGTCCTGTCCTGTGTCTTTGTCACTGCAGGGTAAGCATCTGGGGGTGGAGGTCCTGGAGCCAAGGCCCCAGACACTGGGCAGTGGTGCTCGCGTCCTGTGGTGCTCCCTGTTTCTCAATCACTGGTGCGTTCAGTCCCTTGACAGTAAGTGAGCACCTCCTAGGTGCCAGGCCTGCTTTCAGCACCAGGTTCCGTGGTGAAGGGGCAGGTGGGGACTAGCAGTTGGCGTAATGGCTATGTTGCTGGACTCCCATGTAGCCGACTGCAGTTCGAGTCCTGGACCCAGTGGCTTAAACTCACACTGGGCGCGTATGCATGCGTGCCCAAGATCCAGAGAGGAGAATGGAGGAGAAGGGATTGCGGCGTGGCCATCCCTCCTGGGGGATGATTTCTCTCTTTCTGTCTCTCTGTCTCTCTGTCTCTCTCTGTCTTCCTGGTGAGCGCACACACTCTATAGCAAAAACCTCTCCAAAAAATAAATAAAAGTGAAAAGAGCAGAGGAAGGTTGCTGTTGGGGGCCTCGCATCCGAGGTGTGGGCAGACCGTGGACATACCTGCACCCCTTCTCTCCATGGCTGAGTGGAGGAAAGCCCCTGCTCCTGTCCTGCCGTCCTCTCTCAACCATGTATGTCGTCGGGGTCTTGTCTCGGCCTCATTGAGTTGCCGCGCTCTGACAGTGGGGAGCAGGAGAGTAGGACCCCCTTTAGGAAAGAGGCTTCCAGCCCACATCAGAGGCTCCCACCCCTGCCACCTTCTCCAAATGTCTCCTGAGCCCCTAGCTCCTGCCTCCGCCTGAGAATGTGGGTGGTGCGTGTGCGTTCGGGGGCGGCACTGTGCCCCTGTTCAGACGTGCTGTGTTTTGCTTGTGGTTCCCTGTGGTCTAACCAGAGGTTCCCCTCTCGTTCTCAGCGTCACTGGCAGGCATGAGGCTGGAGGAAGGTGACATTGCGGTAAGATGGCTTCTCATACCCACAGGCTCTTTTGGCCTTGAGAGTCCAGGCGCTGGGTCTCTGTAGCACCTTTGCTACGTCTGCCAGTCCCTAGGAGGGCGGGGCCGCATCTCCGCAGTTCCTCCTGCCTTGCTGAGTGGGGGGTCCCCGCTGCTAGTGTTGGCGGGTGTGATGGTGGAGGGTCAGACATGGGCCAGAGGACTTTGCATGCCCCGGGTGAATAAGGAGGACATAGCCCATGCCTTCCAGCATCTAGGGAAGGTCATCTGGGAAGCCAGCCCCACCTCAGCCGTCACTGAGGAAAGTTCTGGAAAGCTGGCACGGGGGAGCCACGAGGGAGCTGAGTCTAGCTCCTATGCTGTGGGAGGGTCAGACGACGTCTCTGTGACAAAGGGGCGTTTCACGTGAGGTCGGCGGTATGAGGAGGGAGGTGATGGGGCTGGGGGGGTAGAGAGCAGAGGAGACCTGGGTGGACACAGCTCAAGGCACCTGCCCTCCGCCGTCTCTCTCCAGGTCAGCCTGGGCACCAGCGACACCCTCTTCCTGTGGCTCCAGGAAGCCACGCCCGCCCTGGAGGGCCACATCTTCTGCAACCCTGTTGAGCCCCAGCAGTACATGGCCCTTCTGTGGTAGGCCTGGGCCACCGTTGGCGCCTCCCCTGGGTGGGAGGGAGGAACTGCAGCGAGTCCGGGGCCAGCTGAAGCGTCCCAAGTCATTACACTGAGCAGGCTTGTACGGGGAGCTGAGACCCCGGGACCCAGCTGCGATGGAAAGAACCCAAACCTCGAGTTCCCAAGCCCAGGTTCAAGCCCTCACCCCACAACTCTATTCTCTGTGCCCTTGGGCTAACCTGATAGCGTATCTGAGCCCCATTTTTCTCATAAAATGGGAGAGTAACAGCCTTCACAGTGTCTCGGCCCCGCCCCGTACAGGGTATACCCCCATCCGGTGATAGGAACGGTAGTCCTCAATGAAGGGTGTGTTCTGCGCTCTGACCACAGGCCTATGGTGTCCTGTTGGAAGCTGTGAAGGGAGAGCCCCTGAGCCCTGAGCCCCTGAACCCGCTGAAGTGTAGGCTGGGAGAAATTGCTAGCCCCGCCCCAGCGTACGGGAAGGAACACACGGAAACCTCAGCTCTGCCTCGGGCTCCACCAGGGTGGCCCAAGACAAGTGTGCTTCCTATGACTCCCGGGGACATGCATGGGGCCTGGCACCTAAAGGATTCCTGAGGTCTGGGGACCCTGCCATGCACTGCGAGTGGGGTTGTGGTCCAGCCTGACCTGCAGCTCCTATGCCTGAGACACTTCAGCAAAGCCTCAGGGGTCCAGTCAGCAAGCACTGGCTCCCTCCCTGAGCACCGTGTGCACTTCCACAGCTTTAAAAACGGCTCCCTCATGAGGGAGAAGGTCCGTGACGAGTCTGCGTCTGGCTCCTGGAACGAGTTCTCCAAGGCACTGCAGTCCACCGAAATGGGCAACAGTGGACACCTGGGTAGGTGGCTGGGGTGCCTGGGCCCGTGAGTCGGGGGACAGGAGTGTCATGGAGAGGTCTCGGGCAGTCCAGTCCGTCTACACTTCCATCCACGGGCCTTACGAGCTGCTGTGGAACCCTGTGCTCTGAGCGAGGATGGGGCCAGAACGCTGCTCCGTGGACCTGGAGGAAGGTCAGGCCCTATCTGTCCTTCTTCCCCTCAAGTCCTGGTGACAGCACCAAAAATGGCAGCCACAGCACCTGCTCAACCCTGGTGGCCCTCTGTCCAGACACCAGGTTCTTTTAGAAAAAGTGCCCCGCCTCCGGGCAGGCCTGAGCAGGGAAGCCTGGAGCAAACCTGAGTTGGTATTTCACAGTGGGATTCACTGGGCACCCGCATCCTGGTCTTGGCTGCCAGGTGAGGGCAAGAAGAGCCGTAAGAAAAGCCAATCTGTGTGACCAGCAGTTAGCGTAATGGCTATGTCGCTGGACTTCCATGTAGTCGACTGTGGTTTGCGTCCCAGACCCAGTGGCTTAAACTCATGCCGGGCACGTATGCGTGCGTGCCCAAGATCCCAAGAGGAGAATGGAAGAGAAGGGATTGCGGCATGGGCATC
>NW_006206439.1:137031-141330 GCF_000334495.1 Tupaia belangeri chinensis | reverse complement strand
GGGAGGGTGACTTCTCGCTTTCTGTCTCTCTGTCTTTCTGGTAAGCGCATGCGCCCTATCGCAAAAACCTCTCCAAGAAATAAAAGAAATGATGACCTGGGCCTTCCCAGTTCCCCTCTGTCCTGTGGGAGAGAAGGAGCTGACAGTATTCATCTGGGGCCACACAGAGACGGGGTCATTTCACCCGGCTCTCCTCTAAATCTATCAAGAAGCCCAGCTTTTGTCCTCCATCGCCGATAGCTAACCTCTTCCTGCTTTTGTTTCAGGTTTTTATTTCGACGTAATGGAAATCACCCCTGAAATCACTGGGCGTTACCGATTTAATGCTGAAGACCAGGAGGTACGTGTGTTGTCGGTGTGGAGCTCTGTGGATCCCATTTTGGGGTATTGAGTTTAACACTTGGCTATCAGATGGTGCCCCTTCATTCATTCGCTGGTTCATTAATGTCACACACACTTCTGAGGCCTTGTGCTTAAGGGAGCCAGATCCCACGTGGCTGACTACTGTTCGAATCCTGGCCCCAGTGGCTTGTAAAACACGCCAGGCATGTGTGTGTGCGCCCAGAATCCTGACAGGATAGAGACACGTAAGAGATGGGATTGCAGCATGGCGACACCCCACTGGGGAAGGGGTGCTTTCTCCCTCTTTCTGTCTCTCTGTTTCTCTCTAGTGAGTGCATGTGCCTCTAGTAATGAGAAAGAAAAACCGAAAACCAAAAACAAAAAACCCTCGAACATTTTGAATGTGCCAAGCTGCATGCTAGATGCTGGGGAGTTGGCAGGGCCAAGCACAGACACCGTCCGCTCCCTCGAGAAGTGCAGAAAGCCCGAGTGCTCTTCCCTGAACTAACATTGGCTCACATCACAGGTATCACCAATAGTTTCCTTGTCAGGCCTTCCTAATTTTTTTTAAGTTTTTCTTTCTTTCTTTTCTTTTCTTTTTTTTTTTTTTTGGAGAGGTTTTCGCTATAGGGTGCATGCCCTCGCCAGAAAGACAGAGAGAGACAGAGACAGAAAGCGAGAAATCACCCCCCAGGGGGGATGGTCATGCCGCAATCCCTTCTCCTCCATTCTCCTCTCGGGATCTTGGGCACGCACGCACACGCGCCCTGCGTGAGTTTAAGCCACCGGATCTGGGACTAGAACGGCGGTCGACTACGTGGGAGTCCAGCGACATAGCCATTACGCTAACTGCTGGTTCCGGGAGTTTTTATTTCTTTCTCTTATGAAAGTGAGATACAGAGAGAGAAAGAGAAGCGCTGCCAGCAGGGTCCCAGCTGCTTCCCAGCCAGGTCCTGGGTGCATTCCGGTGGGCTCAGGTTGACCAGGGAACAGAACTTGTCATCATCCATGTGGGTTCAATTTTGCTTGAGCAGCACATTACCACTGTGCCACTGAGCCTGCCCTTCCTGGCGAACTTTGTTCCACACCTACCATGAACTCCCAGGTCTTGAGATCATGAACCTCCTCCTGATTGGAAACGCCCTGGCTCTTGACATTTATTGAACACCATTAGGATCCAGGCGCTGTGCTCATGGTTTTCTGCGTCTTCCTCATCGACTTCCCAAAGCAGTTCTGTGAGATAGGCATTATTAATTATTATCATTATTAATATTTTTAGAGAGATTTTTGCTATAGGATGCGTGCACTTACCAGAGAGACAGAGAGCAAGAAATCACTCCGTCCCTTCCACCCCCAAAAGGGGCGTGTGCGTGCGTGCTCAAGATCCCAAGAGGAAAATGGAGGAGAAGGGATTGCGGCGTGGCCATCCCCCCTGGGGGGTGATTTCTCGCTTTCTGTCTCTCTGTCTGTCTGGCGAGCGCACATGCCCTGTAGCAAAAAAACAAACCTCTCCAAAAAAAAAAAAAACAAAACAAAGAGAAGACACGCCATTCTCTTGCCTGTAAATCGTCCTGGATTTGTTGAGGAAAGAAAGTATTTGTCACTCATTTATTGCAGATGTGTGTGATGGTCCCAGGCATTGGGGACACGGAGGAGAACGGGACACGTGTGGCCCTTGCTCTGCAGAGCCCACAGCCTGGGAGCTGGACAGTGGGCAAGGGGGCAGACGCGTACACGGTTACGGTGCATGCGTTGGCTGGGAAAGGGAGAAACTCATGGCGCAGAGATGCAGTGGGAGGGCTGGGGACTCCCCTGGGCAGGGAGATGGGCCTGGGCTCCCTGAGGCAGTGGCCTTTGGTTGAGATCCAAAGGATGAGGAAGGTCTCACCCTGAGAAGAGTGGGGTGGACTTCAGGCAGAAGGAGCAGTTTGGGACCTGGAGAAGAGCCACAGGGTTCGAGAGCAGTAGCTGGTGAGGGCGAGAATGACAGGTTCTGTCCTCGGGTGCTGGAGAAGCAGGGGTGAGCCTGAGTGCTGCCCCCAGTGTCATCTTGAAGGGCATGCCCAGTGCCCAGTGCTCACAGCTCTCAGTCTCGAATATCGACTACATACGCGGGCTCCGTGGCCTGGCTCGGATATTATGACCACCTTAAAAAGCAGGTGCCACTATCCCTTCAGTTTCATTGAGAGAGTGACAGCGAGATGTAGGTCACTTATCCGAGGTCACAGAGCTGAGTGGTGGCCTCGAACCCAGCTGCCTGAGACTAATCTGAGTGGTGCCTCTGACCCCCCATAGTGAGCCACATGTGAGACTGTGAGCTTGAAACCTCTAGTTCTGTGTGTGTGTGTGTGTGTGTGTGAGAGAGAGAGAGAGAGAGAGAGACAGGCCAAGCTAGTGGTTAAAAGACCAAATCTGGGCTATTGCTTAAAAAGTTAAGAATATGGGGCCAGCAGGTGGCATGATGGTTAAGGATTCCCACGTGGTCAACTGCGGCTCAAGTCCCGGACCTAGTGGCTTCCTCTCTCTCTCTCTTTTTCTCTCACTCTCTCTCTTTCTAGCTGGTAACTGCATGTGCCCTATAACAAATTTTAAAATAATAATAATAAATACAATTAAATAAATAATTCTTTTAAAAAATAATGTGACAATTAAATAAATAATTCTTTAAAAAAATAATGTGGGACCAGCAGTTGGCATAATGGTTATGTCGCTGGACCCCCATGTAGTCGACCACGGTTTGAGTCCCAGACCCGGTGGCTTAAACTCACCCCGGGCGCGTGTGCGTGTGTGCCCAAGATCCCGAGACGAGGATGGAGGAGGAGGGATTGCGGCGTGGCCATCCCCGCTCGGGGGTGATTTCTCGCTTTCAGTCTCTGTCTCTCTCTGTCTTTCTGGTGAGTGTACACGCTCTATAACAAAAACCTCTCCAAAAAAATAAAACCGTATGATGATATCTTCGACTGGACTAATGCATTGTGTTCATTCTGATAATGTTTATTTATTTTTTATTTTTTTGGAGAGATTTTCACTGTAGGGCGTGTGCGCTCGCCAGACAGACAGAGAGAGACATAGAGACAGAAAGCGAGAAATCACCCCCCAGGGGGGATGGTCACGCCGCAATCCCTTCTCCTCCATTCTCCTCTCGGGATCTTGGGCACGCACGCACACGCGCCCAGCGTGAGATTTAAGCCACCGGGTCCGGGACACGAACCGCGGTCGACTACGTGGGAGTCCAGCGACATAGCCTTTACGCTAACTGCTGGTTCCCCTGATAATGTTTATTTTGTATGCTGTAAAGATGTACAGTAATTAAATGTAAAGAAAATAACATTTATAAGAAGGATAATACACAGACATATGAATGGACAGCGAGGGCTCTCACTCTGTACCCACCGTCTCCTGGAGACAGGTCTGTGCATTCCCTGGGAACGTGGAGATTCGAGCACTGATTGAAGGACAGTTCATGGCCAAGAGGATTCACGCAGAAGGCCTGGGCTATCGAGTCAGTAAGTGCACTGCTTGTGTGTTGTGTTCTGGGTGGGGCCTAGAGCCCAGGGCACGTCCTGGGGCCAGGGCTGGTGGGGCAGTGTCTGCTAGGACCCTGTTGCAGAGGCCTTGTGCATGAGCTATAAGGAGTGGGTCCTAGTATGGGTGAGGGAGTGAGTGACAGGTGCTTGTGGACAGGCATAGAGTGGGAAGTGGGTTGTACCTGCCTCTCAGCTCTGCCCCTAGTAGCCTGGTTTCCTGGCCACAGATGCAGGACTGGTGGGAAGTCTGTTGGAGGACCAGCAGTTGGTGTAATGGCTATGTCGCTGGACTCACATGTAGTCGACAGTGGTTCAAGTCCCAGTGGTTCAAGTGGCTTAAACTCACGCCGGGCACGTGTGCATGCGTGCCCAGGATCCTGGGAGGAGAATGGAGGAGAAGGGATTGTCACGTGGCCATGCCCTCAGGGGG
>NW_006206439.1:135221-136969 GCF_000334495.1 Tupaia belangeri chinensis | reverse complement strand
CAAAAACCTCTCAAAAAAAAAAAAAAAAACTTAAAAAAATTAAAAAACGAAACAACAAAAAAACCCTCAGGGAACGGAGTGACAACCCCAATGTCAGCTTGACCCAGAGCCGAGGAGAGGCAGCTAGGAGAAAGGGGTTTCTGAAAACGCGAGCTCTGGAACAGGCAGCTCTGGGAAGTCAGCGAGTTCTCTTACTGAGAGCATTGGAAGAGTTCGGGGTCTACAAGGGGGCTGAAGTGGCCAACGTGGAGTCTAGGTTGCTGAGAGTAAGTGTCCCTCTGGGCAGCCGCTGTCTCCAGAGAAGGCAGCACACCTGTGAAGCCCGTTTGCTAAGGGCCTCCTTCTGATACCTTTATGGAGAATCCAGGTTCTATGTACTATATATTTTATGACTTTGAACCAAACAATTCAGAGGATGCTATAAAAATAAGCGCTAAGGGAGCCAGCAGATGGCGTAATGGCTATGTTGCTGGACTCCCATGTAGTGGACCGCAGTTTGAGTCCCAGACCTAGTGGCTTAAACTCATACTGGGCATGTGTGTGTGCTGGACAGAGAGACAGAAAATGAGAAATCACCCCCCAGCGGGGATGGCTACACCACAGTTCCTTTTCTTCCATTCTCCTCCTGGGATTATGGGCATGTATACACGCACCACACCCAGTGTGATTTTCAAGCCACCAGGTCTGCAGCTCGAACTGTGGTTGGCCATGTGGGAGTCCAGTGCCTTAACCACCACACCACCTGCTGGTCCCCTGATTGTGCTTTTTTTTGTTTGCTGGAGGGCTTGCATCTTGCTCAGAGAGAGAGAGCAAACCCTGCAAAGAGGCATAGCCATGCCATCACCCTCCTTCCTGCATTTCTTCCTTAAGGATTTGGAACATGCATGCCCATGTTCCTGGCATTTTTTCAAACCACTGGGACTCAAACTGTGGATGACCATATGGAATCCGGCTCCCTATGAGCTGTGCTACAGGGCCGGCCCCTTACTGCGTTTCATTTGTGAAAATGTGTCATACTCTATAAGTTTATGATGTGTACATTTTCCAAGATATTTGTTCTATGTTAATCCAAATTTTAATTGCCAGAGGATGCATGTGCTTGCCAGAGGGAAAGCGTATCCCCAGTGGGGCATGATCACTCTGCAGCCCCTTTCCCTCCGCATCTGTATCACTTCAGGATCTTGGATACACACACACGCCTGCCATGTTTTTCAAGCCACCAGGTATTGGATTTGAACCGTGATCAGCCATGTGGGATCCTTAACTACGGTTAAATCTGAGTCATCCCCAAAATTTAAAATAAATCATAGGAACACTATGAACATCCCTACCCCCTCACCCACCACCCTGAATATAAAAAGAAATTCCCCAAAGTTCTTCACAGATGTCTTAGTTCTCCAGAACATGAGATTGGATGAGCAGGAAGGAACGGGGCTGAAGTTGGCCTGGTAGGGTCCTGTGTCTGTCAGGAGGGGACATAGCGAGGGGAGGGCCTGTCCCCTAGCCGGGTGTGCAGGGAGAGCCTGGCAGGGCAGAGAGGCCCCGCGCAGGAGAGGCTAATGTGATTATGGCATTATTCCTGGGCTCTGCAGCGTTTCTTTGCAAAACAGCATACAATTACTTATCCTCTTCTAAAGCTTAAAGGCAGAATCAAACCTGTCTTGCCAGCTTTGCTGGGTTCCTCTCAAACAAGATTATTATTTTTTTTAAAGAGTTTTTTTTTTTTTTTTTTTTTTTTTTTTTAATGT
>NW_006206439.1:117929-134742 GCF_000334495.1 Tupaia belangeri chinensis | reverse complement strand
ACCCCCCGGGGGAATGGCCATGCCGCAATCCCTTCTCCTCCATCCTCCTCTTGGGATCTTGGGCATGCACGCATACATGCCTGGCATGAGTTTAAGCCACCAGGTCCAGGACTCGAACTGCGGTCAACTACATGGGAGTCCAGTGACATAGCCATTACGTCAACTGCTGGTCGCTCAAACAAGATTATTTACATGAATGTGCTTTATGGATGTGAGCAGAAGGCCGTGTACTGGTCAAGCACAATGCTCTGCAGCACTGACCCACGTGGGAGGTTCCAGGTCTGCATGAGACCTCCCTGGACATGTGTCCCATGACTTGGGCTGGATAAGGCTGGGGATGGATTGTGACATCACGCCCCTGGTGGGGATGTTGTCCGTCTGTCTGTCTCTTACTCATAGTAGAAATGAATAGTAGTTAAGGGTGCTGGATTCCCACCTAGCCAACCACGGTTTGAGTCCCAGACGTAGTGACTTGCTTTCTCATTTTCCCTTTCTCTCTCTCTCATTCTGTTCCTTTCTGGTCAAATTTAAATAAATACATTTTTTAAAAGAAATGAATATGAAATAAACTTTTTAAAAAATGAACATGGGGGGCCAGCAGGTTGCATGATGGTTAAGGCACTGAACACCCACATGGCCAACTGTGATTCAAGAACCAGACCTGGTGACTTACTTTCTCACTTTCTCTCTCTGGTGTGAGTGCACGTGCCCCATAGCAAATTAAATACTAATAATTAATAAAATATAAAATTAGAAATTCTGGGGCCAGCAGGTGGTGTGGTGGTGGAGGTGCTGAACTCCCACTTGGCTGACCATGGTTTGAGTCCTGGATCTGGTGGTTTGCTTTCTCACTTTTCCCCCCTGCCACGCTCTCTCTTTGCTCCTCTCTGGTCAAATGAAATAAGTAAATAAATAAAGTTAAATAATTTTAAAAATTAAATAAAACAATATTTTTAAAAAAATGAACATAGGTTGGCCTGTTAGCACAGTGGTTAAAGGGAGCTGGATCCCACATGGCTGACCGTGGTTCAAATCCTGGCCCTGGTGGCTTGAAAAACACACTAGACACATGTGGGTGCAGGATCTAGAAATGGAGGAAAAGGGATTGTGGCAAGACCATGCCCCATTGGGGGATGCTTACTCTCTCTCTCTCTCTCTGACATGAGACTAAATGCTGTCAGCTTTTGTTAAAACACCTACTATGTGCACCACCTGGCTTCTCAGCACTTCAGCCTTAACAGCAGTACCTCTGCGGTAGTATTAATATTTCTACTCCCACTTCACCAAGTAGGAAAACAGGTCTCAGTGGTTAAGTTAACTTGCTGAAGGCTGAAAAGCTGGGTCTGAACACCATTCTGGCTCCAGACTGGCAGCTTCTTCTTCTTCCTCTTCCTCCTCCTCCTTCTCTTCTTCCTTTTCCTCCTCCTCCTCTTCTTCTTCTTCTTTTCTTTTTTTTGAGAGATTTTTGGTACATTCACTACCAGAGACACAGAGAGAGGCAGAGACTTGAGAAACTGAGATATCAACACCCCCACCCATCCCAGGTGGATGGCTAAACCACAGTCCCTTCTCCTCCATTCGCCTCTTGGGATTTTGGGCACACATGCACACGTGCCTGGCGTGAGTTTCAAGCTGCCAGCTCCAAGACTCAAACCGTGGTCGTTCATGTGGGAGTCTTGGTTTGTTTTTTTTTTTCTGGGATCAGCTCTTCCATTTATCTAAGGAGTCCTGGCCCCTTGGAGTGGAGAGAGGTGTATAGACATCCTGTCTAGATGGTTACTGCCACTAGGATGATACCGTTCTCTGCTCCTCTCAGTGGGCTTCGCTAGGGAATGGTCAGGCATCATAGAAGTCCTTGTCAGGCATATCTGGAAGTCTGTGTCTGTACACACATTTCCCTCTCTGTGTAGTCTGCCTGTCTCCCTGTCTCTGTGTTCAAGCACAAGTTCAGCCTGTACACTCCACTTCCGGTCCAGCACCCTGGGATCCTTCCTGGCTTTCTTCCTTTTCTTATTTGTGTCTCTCTTACCCTAACCATGAGGAAGTGGATTGTCCTGAGTCTGGATTGCAGCCACCTGATGTGCTGGCCCCATGAGGGCCCGTCTGCTCCCCTTACCTGGGCTGGCTCTGTGCCCCTCCCCGAGCCTCTCTTGGTCCTGCTGCACTTGTGTACTCACATGCAGCCCTGACCATACTGCTTGTTAACTGCCCCAACTCTTCCCAGGCCTTGAGGACAAGTGAGGGCAAAGGGAAGGGGTCAGTGTCAGCGCTCACATTTCATTTCTCCCTTTTCTCTTACAGTGCCAAAGACCAAGATCTTGGCCACTGGAGGGGCATCTCACAACAGAGACATCTTACAGGTACGTGCAGGAGAGGCCCTGAGTGGTGGCCTCTGCTGTCTGCCAGGTCTAAGAGCCAGAGACGTACCTGGAAGGACTTCCTCCACTCCGCACCTGTGGGGCTGGGGGCTCACAGTTCACAGTGCCCGAGATGCCAGCTCCGTCGGCATACAGTTCACTCCGTGAGGAGATTCTGCGAACGCTAATGGCAGTGCTGGGCTCTGTAGTCATGTGGACAGTGCTGGTCCCGTGGCCAGCCTTCTGTGGAGAAATAACCTCCCGTGAGAAGCAGCCTCTTGCTGGCCGAGGTCGGTTCTCCCAAGGAGGGAGTGCCGTGAGCCATCACAGCCAACACTCCCAGGTGCTGGGGTGGGGCACGCAGGTCCTGCAAGGTCCCCTTCCAGGTGGGCCGTCAACAGCATCTGCTACAATTTCTCCGACAGCTGGGACCTCCCTTGTCTTTCCCACGTGGACTCCTTTTAGCACAGGTCCTCCATTCTAAGTCTAGGCAATTTATTTTTGTACCTAAATGGAAAACTTTATGCCCAGGACCAGCAGGTGGCGTGGTGGTTAGGGCGCTGGACACTCCCAAATGGCTGACTGTGGTTCTAGTCCTGGACCTGGTGACTTGCTTTCCCTCTGTGTGTGTGTGTGTGTGTGTGTGTGTGTGTGTCTGGTCAAATTAAAATAAATGAATGAATGAATAAAATTAAATAAATAATTACTTTAAAAAATAAACTTTAGGGACCAGCAGTTAATGTAATGGCTATGTCGCTGGACTCCCATGTAGTTGGCCGCGGTTTGTGTCCCGGACCTGGTGGCTTAAAACTTACGCTGGGCACGTGTGCGTGTGTACCCAAGATCCTGAGAGGAGAATGGAGGAGAAGGGATTGCAGTGTGGCCGGAGTGCAGTGTGGCCATCCCCCCTGGTGGGTGATTTCTCGCTTTCTGTCTCTGTCTCTCTCTGTCTTTCTAGCAAGCGTACCTGCCCTATAGCAAAAACCTCTCAAAAAAACCAAAAAAACAAAAAAACACAAAACTTTATCCCCATAAAACACTCTCTTGTTCGTGTGGGTTTGTTTGGTCTTGTTAATTTTCTCTGATACTCAGCTGACCCCAGCTCTGGGTCAGCTCTTGGTTGTGGCACAGTGGTGACACAGCTGAACCCACACGGGCCAAGAAAGTCCTGGCTTTGTGTCCTGACACCTCCCTGAACAGGTCAGGCACGTGCATGCCCGTGGTCGGAGCTAACTGACGCTGGAGGTGGAGTCAGCGTGCAGACCCCCTTGGGGGCACCTGCCCCTCTCTCCCTGTCTACTCAGTATATTCCCTGAATCTTCGGCCTTGTCTTTGATAAAATGGTTAAAAAGTCCAGGCCAGCCTGCAGGGCTCGCCGTCCAGGCCAGCCGGCAGGGCCCGCCCCCCCCCCCCAGGTCATCCTGACTCTATTTTAAGCAGTAGGGGTGGGAGGGGAGGGACCGGAAGACACGTCAGGAAGGAGTGCCTGAAGCACGCATTCCCACATGTCACATGTCTGCCTTCGGGGGAGGCGTCACACAGGCAGCACTGTCCTTTCCAGGTGCTCGCGGACGTGTTTGGTGCCCCGGTGTACGTCACAGACACGGCCAACTCTGCCTGCGTGGGCTCTGCGTACCGCGCGTTCCACGGTGAGTCCGAGGACGGGGACAGCTGTCTGCAGAAGTGGCTGAGGCACCGTCAGGCTGAGGAGGGTGGAAAGGGCAGAGTGGGTTATTCCTAGTCTTGGGGGACAGCGGAATCTCGGAGGCCTTAGCTTTGTCTTCCTCCTCGCAGCAGGCAAGAAAAATAGCGACATGCCCTGTGCTCCTTTATGTGCTGGTTGAAGTGAGGGAAGTGGGCAAGGTCCTCACTGCATGTGGCCGGGCCAGCATCCAGCTCAGCACACAGACAGAGGGCACAGGACATGCTGAGGACCCGTGGTGTGGGGACGAACGGCTCCTGGGCAGAAGAGGTGGATGAAGTCCAGACCTGTCTTTTCACTTTTGCTTATTAATTGCCAGAGGGTACAGGCACTTGTCAGAGAGAAAGAGACCGAGAGATGAAGGGAGAGGGAGAAAATCCCCCCCCTCCCAGTGGAGTATGTTCACACCACAATCCCTCCTCCTCCATTTCTCCATCTTATCTGGGTCTGGAGCACACACACACACGTGCCCAGCGTGTTTTTCAAGCTGCTGGGGCCAGGATTCAAACCATAGTTGCCCAGATGGGATCTGGCTCCCAGAGAGACCAGGCTGCAGGGCCTGCTCTGCAGTTGTCTTTTCAGCAAGAGCAGGAAATTGAAATAAAGGGGAAGCCTTCAGACCGGAGCAGTCCAGGACCCTGGACAGCTCCGCGGAGGCCACTTGCTCTGGAGGCTGAAACAGAATTATCCTGTTACAGGAAGCTTCCCCCTCTAGCCCAGCTTTGAGGGGAGCAGCACACGCCCACAAGTACATCTTCCTCCCGGCACCTCCCTTCGGGCACCTGTCCCCTTCTCGGACAAGTTAGTGTAACAGGCCATGTCCTCAGCCTGCCCAGGGAGCTCCAGCAGTCCTCATGTATCCCTGCCCCTGAGTGGTTCCATTCTCTGTGTGTTTACTCTTAACTTTCTTTTCTTAGTGCCAGAGGTGTGTGCACTCATCAGAGAGACAGAGACATGGGGAGAGAAAGAAGACCACCTGCCGGGGGGGCATAGTCATGCCAGTCCCTTCCCACCATTTCTCTATCCTGTCGTGTGCGGACACGTGTGTGGGATCCAGCTCCCTGACATAGAGGGCTTAACCAGTGCACTGCCAGGCCACCCAGCCCTGTTCTAAACTTTCCTTCTTTTTTTTACATTATTAATGTTATTTATTTACGAGAGATATTTGCTATAGGGCTCTTGGGTACACACACGCATACACATGATGTCTGGCGTGAGTTTTAAGCCACTGGGTCCAGGACTCGAACCACAGTCTACTACATGGGTCCAGTGATGTAACCATTATGCCCTCTGCTGGTCGCATATTACCAGTATGTTTTCATTTGACCAGACAGAGAAAGAAGAAGAGAAAGAGAGAGAGAGAAAATGAGAAAGCAAGCCTCTATCCAAGACTCGAACCGTGGTTGGCCATGGGGAAGTCCAGCTCCTTAACCCCCACGCCACCTGCTGGCCCCTAAACTTTCTTTTTTTGGGGAGAGATTTTTGCTATGGGGCGTGAGCGCTCGCCAGTCGTCCAGTCCCCATAGACCAGCTGTAGACAGTATATCGCCAGTGAGCTCCATGCTGTGTATGGCTGACGTCTTCATTGGGATGTGCGCTGATACGAAATGACCTTTCCCTTCTAGGCCTTGCGGGTGGAAGAGAGCTGCCCTTTTCCGAGGTTGTGAAGTTAGCCCCAAATCCGAGGCTAGCTGCTACCCCAGCCCCAGGAGCGTCTCAGGTGAGGGACCATCAGAATTCGGTCATGGTGTTTGCATTCTGAAAGCCAGCTAGATTCTTTTGTCCAGAAAGGTAAGGTTTTCTTTGTCAGCTGCAGTAAAGCTTGTGGTGCTTAACTAAAGGGGAAATCATACTTTTTGAAATGATCAAAAATAAGAAGTAAAAGAAGCCTGGTTGTCAGCTGGAACTCAGATTTGGCCGATGTTACAGCCTGGGGTCAGATGCATTGCTGGGTGTGTCTTCATGGCTTTGCATGCCATAGGGTGGGTCCTTCCACGTCGCTGAGCCACAGAAGCCATTGAAAGACTCTGTTACTGGGACTTACAATTAGTGTAATGGCCATGTCTCTGAACTCCCATATAGTCGACCGCGGTTCGCGTCCCGGACCCGGTAGCCTAAATTCACACCAGTTGCATGTGCATGCGTGTCCAAGATCCCAAGAGGAGAATGGAGGGGAAAGGATTGTGGTATGGCCATCTCTCCTCGGGGCTGATTTCTCACTTTTTGCCTCTCTGTGTCTGTCTTTCTGGCAAGCACACACGCCCTGTAGCAAAAACCTCTCCTAAATAAATAAATATTTTAAAAGTGCAGGCCAGCCCAAGTTTCTAGCATTCAAACCTCCAGTCTGGAGCCACAGAAGCTGTGTCGTTACCCAGGCCAGGAAATCCCTGGGAAGGCAGACCCACTTGTTGCAGGGCCTGAGATGTCAGCTGAGATGTGGGAGGTTAACTGGGGGTGGTTTTGGGACCCACACAGTGGAGGCAGGATTGTCAGGGGAGACGGCAAGCTAGCGTGACCTCACAGAGTCCTTAGCTGGTCCATGGGAAGCTCTGAATCTGTGATGACCTATAGTGTTAGTTTTCCCCTTTGGGCTGAGAGTCCTGCAGAGGGACCTCTCTAGGCCAGAGATGGAGAGTCGGTTCTCCAGAGGAAGCAGCACATATACTGCATCTGGGAAAATAAGTTCTTCATTTTTTTTTAAAGAATTATTTATTTAATTTTATTTATTCATTGATTTATTTTTAATTTGACCAAAAGAGACACACAGAGAGAAAGAGAGAAGGGAAGTGAGAAAGCAAGCCACCAGGTCCAGGACTCGAACCATGGTCTGTCATATGAGAGTGTCCAGCACCTTAACCACCATGCTACCTGCTGGTCCCCAAGTTCTTCATTCTTGAAGGTGAATCCACCACCCCAGTGTACGACTTTGCAGAAGGCTCTGGGAGCCTAGGACAAGGATTGGGTGCTTTGTTTCATTTTTTCTTTATTGCCAAAGGGCATACGTATTTCCCAAAGAGAGACAGAGGTAGGGAGAGGAGAGGGAGAAAGCGATGAAATGTGGTCATGCCAAATCCCTTCTCCATGCTGTCAGGATTTGGGGCAGGTGTTCACATTGACCAAGCATTTTTTTCAGGTTACCGGGGCCAAGACTCGAACCGTGGTCTGCCGTGTGAGACCTGGCTCCCTTAACGCTAGGCCACAGGCCAGCCCTGGGTGCATCTTACAAGAACGCTGTGAAAGGTCTGAGATTTACATGACTTGCATGCTAACCACTGAGCCTGCCACAGTTCCTAGATAGAGGCAAAACACATGTGACTCCCAGGCGAGGGACAGCAGGCACCCTGAGCTTTGTGCCTGCCTCAGTTTCCCTGGGTGCCCATGTTCCACAGGGTGGGGTAAAGTGGCCCCAGGAGGTTACCGTGTGCTTGATGTCTGCGTCACAAGCAGGGTATCCTGAGCTTAGGAAAACAGCAGCCTTATAAAGGGATGGCAAGCCAACCCGCCCAACCTTTCCCCAACAGAAGATATTATCTATTTTTTTTTTTTTTGGAGAGGTTTTTGCTATAAGGCGCGTGCACTCGCCAGAAAGGCAGAGAGACACAGAGAGAGAGAAAGCAAGAAATCACCCCCAGGGGGGATGGCCACGCCGCAATCCCTTCTCCTCCATTCTCCTCTCGGGATCTTGGGCACGCAAGCACACATACCTGGCGTTGAGTTTAAGCCACCGGGTCCGGGACTTGAACCGCAGTCGACTACATGGGAGTCCAGCAACATAGCCATTACGCTAACTGCTGGTCCCAGAAGACATTATCTTTATTCTCTCTGTAGCAAACAAACTTTCCCTCTGCCCCAAAGAGAGACACTACCTATGTCTCAATCCTTTACAGACAGCCTTGTAAAGGTAGCACCAAACCCAACCTGTCCCAGACATGTAGAAATGCCGTGGAGAACTATCATCCATGTACCTCGAAAGCAGGAGCTCATGCTTTCCCAGGTGACCAGATAAACCACACACAGATGTGCCCCGCCTCTGTGGTTTTCTGCTGCATGCCCTTCTGTTGGGGAGCTTGATGAGTGCAGTAGGAAGATTCGACCTTGAGGGACCAACAGTTGGTGTAATGGCTATGTTGCTGGACTTCCATATAGTCGACCGTGGTTCGAGTCCCGGACCCGGTGGCTTAAACTCGCATCAGGCATGTGCGTGTGTGCCCAAGATCTCCAGAGGAGAATGGAGGAGAAGGGATTGCGGCGTGGCCATCCCCCCGGGGGGGTGATTTCTTGCTTTCTGACTCTCTTTCTCTCTCTCTCTGTCTGGAGAGCATACACGCTCTATAGCAAAAACCTCTCCAAAAATAAATAAATAAAATAAAATAAAATAAAATAAAATAAAGATTTGGTGTTGACATAAAGGGCATTCGAGTTCTTATTCTTTTTCTGCCTCTCCTTCACTGCGTGACCTTCATGTGACTTTGGACAGCTCTCCTCATCCCTACACCTCTGTTTCTTCATCTGTGAAGTGGGAACAGCATCTGTCCTGCCTGCCCTTTTTTATATTTATTTATTTTTAATTTGCTAAAGGATATGTGTCCTCATCAATCTTTCTCTCTTTTTTTTTTTTTTTTGGAGAGGTTTTTGCTATAGGGCACATGCGCTTGCCAGAAATTCAGTGAGAGACAGAGAGACAGAAAGTGAGAAATCACCCCTGGGAGAATGGCCACACTGCAATCTCTTCTCCTCCATTCTCCTCTTGGGATCTTGGGCATACATGCACTCACTCATGCCCAGCGTAAGTTTAAGCCCCGGGTCCAGGACTCAAACTGCAGTCAACTACGTGGGAGTCCAGTGACATAGCCATTATGCCAACTGTTGGTCCCCTAGATAGGTTTTTGCTTTAGGGTATATGCACTTGCCAAAGAGACAGAGAGACAGAAAGTGAGAAATCACCCTTTAAGGGGGCTGGCCACGCCACAATGCCATCTTCCATTCTCCTCTGAGAAATTTGGGCATGCTCACACATGTGCCCAGTGTGAATTTTAAGCTGCTGGGTCCGAGACTCAAATTGTGGTCGACTACATGGGAGTCCAGTGACATAACCATTACACCATCTGTTGATCCCAGGATATAAATTTTTTAAATTGCAGGTTACAACCAGGTGTAAGAAGCATCTCCTCCTAAACTACTCTTCTACCCATCCAGGTCTATGAAACCCTCCTCCTCCGGTACGCCAAACTTGAGCAGAGAATCTTGTCTCGGACCCTGCGGCCTCCAGAGTGAATTCCACAGGCCAAAGCACTCCTGTCGCCTCTTCCTGCTCTGACTCGTGAATCTCACTTGGAGACGTGGCCCTGGAGAGCGGGAATCCTCTTCCCTGGGACCAGCTACCATGCTACCTATTCGTGCCCCTCCTGGAAGTGCTCCAGCTCTGTCCAGCACCTCCTGAAGCTGGCCTCAGCACACCCTCCTGAAGCTGGCCCCAGCACACCCTCCTGAAGCTAGCCCTAGCACATCCTCCTGAAGAGAGATGGGCTGCCCGTGCCCCTGTGCTCTTGTGCCTCAAGGCAAGAAACCATCCCTCTTCCTGCATTATCCTAGAACATGGAATAACATGAAATATGACACACATCCAATAAAAATGGGGACTTTTCCCTCTTTCAAAGGCAGAAGTAAAGCTGACCCAGGGACCTAAGTCAGCAGAAATGAAGCCCTCCCCGCCCCTTGACCCCAGCGTATCTTTCTCCAACCCTGACCCTGACTGTTCCTCCCCAAGCCCTGACCCACAGCCACCGTCCCTCGTACCTTGACCTCACCATCCATCCTCTCTCCCAACCCAGCTACCACCCCAACCGCTGCTTCCCCACCCCTTGGCCCTCCAGCTATTTCTGTTTTCTTCATTTCAACTAACGAGGCGCCCTTCCAGTGGTCTTTCCTGTCTGCCTCATACTCATCCGCTCCTTCTTGTTCTCACCCTCTGTCCTTTTAGTATCTGTCATGTCTTCCTGTACTTCCTGTCCTCCCTTTTTCCACCCCCTGATGTACCTCAGTGACGCCCACTAAAACTCACCTGACAGGCATGGTGGACCCGCCGCCTGTGCCCTCCCTCTAGCCCTGCCCACAGGCCGCCTGCCTCCTGGGTTTGCCAGATCACTGGGGAGACCATCTCCCAGTTGGTACCATTGAGAGCCTCCCTCTCTTCTTGTCAGCCACTTGCCAAAAAATTGTGTCATTCCTCTAGAAGAATTTCCCAGATTCTAGATTTCTTTTTTTATTTTTCTTTTTAGATTTTTGCCATAGGGCATGTGCGCTCACCAGAGAGAGAGAGAGAGAGAGAGAGAGAGAGAAATCACCCTCCCGCCCAAGGGAAATGGCCATGCCACAATCCCTTCTCCATTCTTCTCTCAGGATTGGGGGTATGCACACACATATCTGGTGTAATTTTCAAGCCACCAGGTCCAGGACTTGAACCGTGGCCAGCCATGTGGGAATCTAATGCCTTAACCACCGTGCTACCTGCTAGCCCCCTGGATTTCTTTTGCATTTTGTAGTATGTTCATGAGCTGAAAGGTTGTGATTCTCATTTCATTTTCTTTCTGTATTTTTACAGATGGTGAGTTCTTTTTTCATTCCTTTCCATCCTTCCTGTTCTACTTTATACTTCTCTGTTTCTGCTCAAATGATTGCAAAAGCCTCCATAGAAAGATTGCTGTGGTCTGACTTCTGCAAAATCCTCCAGATTTCTTCTCCCTTGGGCCATTTTAGTTAAACCAAACTACTTGTGGTCTCACCCACAGTGGCAAAATGCCACAGAAGGCCTGAGACATGGTGAAACAGCAGTGGCTAGTGGGAAATCAAAAGAAAGAGGCTCAGAAAATGAGTGGGACCAGGAGCATTGCTTCTGATAGAGAAGCCATCTTGAAAGAAAGTGGGGTCCCTTGGAGCCTTTGTGTATGCAAGGGGGAAAGGAAGCAAAAATCTAAAGATGAAAGTCCATCAGATACAACCGCAAGTCCAAGATTCAGAAGAAAACAGGCACCTCCCATCTTACCACATAAACATCGCTTATTGAAGAAAGTTTACATTATTGGCCAACTGAAAAGGACTCTCGTGGACCATAAAACAGAGTAAACTGTAATCCAACATAATTTTAAAATAAAACATTATGTCAGCAGATGGCATAATGGTTATGTCGCTGGACTCCCTTGTAGTTGACCATTGTTGGAGTCCTGGACCCGGTGACTTAAAACTCATGCCAGGCATGTGTGCATGTATGCCCAAGATCTCAAGAAGAGAATGAAGGAGAAGGGATTGCAGCATGGACATCCCCCCTGGGGAGTGATTTCTCGTTTTCTGTCTCTCTGTCTCTCCAGCAAGCGCACATGCCCTTTAGCAAAAATATCTCTTAAAAAATAGTAACAATAGGGACCAGCAGTTAGCGTAATGACTATGTCACTGGACTCTCATGTAATCGACCGCAGTTCGAGTCCCGGACCTGGTGGCTTAAACTCACACCGGGCGCATGTGCATGCATGCCCAAGAGCCCAAGAGAATGGAGAAGGGATTGAAGCGTGGCCATCTCCCCTGGGGAGTGATTTCTCGCTTTCTGTCTCTGTCTCTTTCTGTCTTTGTGGCGAGCACAAGTGCCCTATAGCAAAAACCTCTCCAAAAATATATGTATAAATATAAATAAAAGAAAAAGCAAAAACTGATGTGTCTGAAGACCAATCCATTAAGGGAAATCAGCCAGCCACAGAAAGATAAATACTGCATGTTCTCATAGCGGAAATTAAAACAGTTGATCTCATAGAAATAGAGAGTAGGTTAGTGGTTATCAGAGGTTGAGAAGGGGAGGAGAAGGGGGAATATAGGGAGAAGTTGGTTAATGGATACAAAGCTAGTTAGGAAGAAGTTCTGCTCAATAGCATAGTAAGGTGACTACAGTTAATTTATTGTGTATCAAAATAATACATTGTCAGAAAAGTCATGATGCATTTTTGCATAGAAAAACAAAAAACACATCATGGCTTTTCCAACAACCCAGTAGCTAGAAGAGAGAATTTTGGATGTTGGATGTTTCCAACACAAAGAAATGATGAATGTTTTAGGTGAGGGGTATGTTCGTTTCCCCAGTTTAATCATTACAAATTGTATACATGCATCAAAATATCACCCCATTCCCCATAAACATGTATAATTATGATATGTCAATTTAAAAAGAAACTTAAAAATGACTCAAAGTTTTGATTTGAGCAACTCAGTGGTTGCTTATGCCATTGATTTCCACAAGGACAATTCGAAGAGGGGTAAATTTATGGAGAAATGAGGAATTCTTTTCTAAGTCAAGTTCAAGATGCCAGGTAGGCTGCCAGAATTGTCAAGGTGACAGCTGGATATATTACAGACTTGGAGTTCCCAGAAAAGGCAGGGTAGGAAGGACGCAGGTGTGTGGGCAACTGGTCAACCTGAGCCCTTCCGCGCTAGGTTGGAGTAGACCAAAGGAATCAGCCAATCTAATTTTAGGGGCGTGGCTTACAGAAGGTATCTTCCAGTAAGAAGGAGACAATGACTGATCCTTCCCAGGAGGGACTGCCTGTGTGGCCTCTTGTGCGTGCCGCATCCCTTATTCACAGCCTGGGGACCAGGGTCTAGTAGGGACACGCATTGAGTCTACAGAGCTGGGAACAATGTGATTGGTGCTGTTTGTGTGTGTGTACGAGAAAGAGAGAGAGAGAGAGAGAATCACTTTCAATGGGGTCTTGTCACACTGCAAGCCTCTTTCCCCAGGCCCCGAGCTGCTCAGCTTGTTTTCAGGCCAACTTGGGGATCAAACCCACACTGGCCCTGTGACTTTCAACACTGCAGAGAGGTGTACCACCAAGGTTGGTCTGCTTTTGTTCCCTTTACACCGTGACCTGCCCAAGGCCAGCAGTAGCGTCCTGGGAGATGGAGTGATGGACATCGCTATTAATTGAGCGTCTCCGTGGACTCACACAAAACCCTACGAGGCAAAGATTCCTGTGTCCACTTTACAGGGGCGGAAATTGAGGATTGCAGAAGGTAGGTAACCTCTTCCTCAGTGTATAACCCTGCTTTGACCCTCCTGCCCCTCCCAAAAGAGGGGAGTTAAGGTGGATTGAAGACGTCCTTAACATAATCAGACACCTGCACATCACATGAGGCAGGAAAATGTTGCTCAGGAAAGGAATACAGAGCAAGAGGTTGACTTCTTCTTCCAAATTCCTGCTACCTGCTTCTGTCCAGTTGCGATTTATACATTGGCTCTGAGTATCCTAGAAACCAATGCAAAAAGGGAATGCATTAGGTTTGCAAATATCCAATGTATGCAAGGAGAAAAAAAAAAAACAAAACTAGATGCACAGCGACACAGCTATGGTTGGTACTGAAAACATAGAAGGAGGCTCAGGCCCTTTAGTCTCATCTCGGACTCATAATCTCCTAGGAACCAGCCTTTCATTCCCTTCCCCCCAACTCTCCACCCTGCCATCCCAGGGCAAGATCACATTATGACAACACCTTGGAGGGTGAGTGTGTTTTAAAATATGACCACCAGGTGTCAGTGTGGGGCAGGCCTCAGGAGGCGGGTTCTGACCAGAGGGGCTGGGAGGGGCCTGAGTAAAGGAGTGTCAGGACTCTCACTGAGCCTCAGTGAAGAAATTCATCCGCTCAGGGCTCAGGGAATGGGGCTCCACTGCACCTGCACAGGGAGCTAGAAGAGCAAGCCTTGGACAGAGAGTCAGGAATCCAGGGTTCAACTCCCAGCTCTGCTTCTGGTTATCTGCAAACTCCGGCACATCAACTCTCCTCTTTTGGCATCAGTCTTCTCATCTGAGAGAGGGATCCCTAATAGTGATTACCGTGGGGGAGAGGAGACTGAGATAGGCATAGAGAATAACGGTCACTTGGGCCTGGGCCACTCAGAAAGTGAAGGATGAAGAGTTTCTTTCTTTTTTTAAAAAAAGAATTGTTTTTATTTAACTTTACTTATTTATTTCACTTTAATTTGACCAGAGAGAGACAAGAGTAAGAGAGAAAGTGAGAAAGCAAGCTGCCAGGTCCAGGACTTGAACCATGGTAGGCCACATGGGAGTCCAGCACCCTTAACCACCATGCCACTTACCAGCCCCAAGGATTGAGAGTTTCTGAGCTACCAGGGAATTAAAATAAAACATTATGTCAGCAGATGGCATAATGGTTATGTCGCTGGACTCCCTTGTAGTTGACCATTGTTGGAGTCCTGGACCCGGTGACTTAAAACTCATGCCAGGCATGTGTGCATGTATGCCCAAGATCTCAAGAAGAGAATGAAGGAGAAGGGATTGCAGCATGGACATCCCCCCTGGGGAGTGATTTCTCGTTTTCTGTCTCTCTGTCTCTCCAGCAAGCGCACATGCCCTTTAGCAAAAATATCTCTTAAAAAATAGTAACAATAGGGACCAGCAGTTAGCGTAATGACTATGTCACTGGACTCTCATGTAATCGACCGCAGTTCGAGTCCCGGACCTGGTGGCTTAAACTCACACCGGGCGCATGTGCATGCATGCCCAAGATCCCAAGAGAATGGAGAAGGGATTGCAGCGTGGCCATCTCCCCTGGGGAGTGATTTCTCGCTTTCTGTCTCTGTCTCTTTCTGTCTTTGTGGCGAGCACAAGTGCCCTATAGCAAAAACCTCTCCAAAAATATATGTATAAATATAAATAAAAGAAAAAGCAAAAACTGATGTGTCTGAAGACCAATCCATTAAGGGAAATCAGCCAGCCACAGAAAGATAAATACTGCATGTTCTCATAGCGGAAATTAAAACAGTTGATCTCATAGAAATAGAGAGTAGGTTAGTGGTTAGAAGGGGAGGAGAAGGGGGAATATAGGGAGAAGTTGGTTAATGGATACAAAGCTAGTTAGGAAGAAGTTCTGCTCAATAGCATAGTAAGGTGACTACAGTTAATTTATTGTGTATCAAAATAATACATTGTCAGAAAAGTCATGATGCATTTTTGCATAGAAAAACAAAAAACACATCATGGCTTTTCCAACAACCCAGTAGCTAGAAGAGAGAATTTTGGATGTTGGATGTTTCCAACACAAAGAAATGATGAATGTTTTAGGTGAGGGGTATGTTCGTTTCCCCAGTTTAATCATTACAAATTGTATACATGCATCAAAATATCACCCCATACCCCATAAACATGTATAATTATGATATGTCAATTTAAAAAGAAACTTAAAAATGACTCAAAGTTTTGATTTGAGCAACTCAGTGGTTGCTTATGCCATTGATTTCCACAAGGACAATTCGAAGAGGGGTAAATTTATGGAGAAATGAGGAATTCTTTTCTAAGTCAAGTTCAAGATGCCAGGTAGGCTGCCAGAATTGTCAAGGTGACAGCTGGATATATTACAGACTTGGAGTTCCCAGAAAAGGCAGGGTAGGAAGGACGCAGGTGTGTGGGCAACTGGTCAACCTGAGCCCTTCCGCGCTAGGTTGGAGTAGACCAAAGGAATCAGCCAATCTAATTTTAGGGGCGTGGCTTACAGAAGGTATCTTCCAGTAAGAAGGAGACAATGACTGATCCTTCCCAGGAGGGACTGCCTGTGTGGCCTCTTGTGCGTGCCGCATCCCTTATTCACAGCCTGGTGGCCCATACAATACTGCTTCTAGTTTGGCTCCAATAGTGTTCAAGGCTTCTGCCCAAAGGGTAATGGGTTATCTGAAGAAGTGGCAAGAAGGGACCATCACTTTCCACCTAGGATTTTTCAGAACTGGAAGGGGCCTTGAGAGACCCAGAAATCTTCCTGTGCAGTGATCCCCTACCGTGGTCCGTGAGGTTTTACTGGTGCTTTGGAGACTGGGGCGCTTGACCCTCATTTCAATGTCAATCACGGCCATGCCTGTTGCACGTGGTGGAAAACATCTTTACACGAGATTTGAATAGGCTTCTACCATCAGAAAACTGGGAAGCCCTGAGAGTCTAACCTTGTCACTTTCCACATGGGGAAACTGAGGCTCAATTAAGTGAACGGACTCTGACAGGTGCTCCTGCCCTGCTCCAAAGCAAAGCAGAACCCAATCGCCCATCTGAGACTTTCGCAGCCTCATCCCTGACCTGTAATGGGCTTTCCCTCCAGCTCGGAGCCCCATCGCGACCCTCCCAAGATCTGGCTGCATGGTGAGAAGGGTGAGCTCCGAAGTGGAGCGCTGTCTCCGCAAGGAGGAAGTCGCAGCTGCTCGGCGGGGCGCTGCTCCCTCCCTTTCTAGAATGGGCCTGAACCATCGCTCCTCGGGCCTTCTAACTTTAGTGTGGGTGGCTTGGGGTTCGCAAGTGGGGGACCACTTGTCAATTCAGAGAAGTCCACCTTCTTCTGCCAGTTAATTCGCCCATCAATAAAGAGACCACTCTCCCATGGATTCACTGCCACGGTCAGCACAGGCTGGGAATCCGAGGGGCAAGGCATCCAGGCCAGAGTCCGGGGACTGTCCACGCACCCCGGGGTCGCAGCACGGGCTCCTGGGCGCGAAGCAGGAATCCCAGGTGCGCTGGCCACAGGGTGCCAGCGTTCCTAGGCCAAGCGGGCAGGACCTAACCCCGCTCACCCCTGCCCGCGCGCCCCGCCTCGCCCTCCCGCCTGGGGGTGCACGCGCGTCCCCCGCGAGGGCGCGGGCAGGGGCGGGGCCTCCGTGTTGTTGTTGCTCCCGGCCCCGCCCCCGAGGGGGGCGCGGACCACGCGGCCCGAGGTCCCGCCT
>NW_006206439.1:93588-117360 GCF_000334495.1 Tupaia belangeri chinensis | reverse complement strand
GCGTTTGGCGGGGGTGGGGGCGATCTTGCCGGTGAGGGTGTGTGGGGGGTGTGTATACGGAGCCGACCCCACTCTGGAGGCGGGGACCTGGGGCCTCAGGGCAGGGGTTCAGGCTCCCAGGGCGCGCGGAGCGTGGGGAGAGCCTGCGTGGGGAAGGCGGCCAAGCGGGGCGGGCAGATCTAACCCCGGGGGCGGCGGGACTGTTGGTGCAGCAGCGGCCGGGAGGAGGGCTGCGAGCCCCTCGGAGCCTTAGGGATAGCGACGTGACCGGGCTGCTTCGCACTGCCCGGAGGAGCCCCCTGCACTGCGTGCCGCCAGCTTGCGTCGGACCCCGAGCCCAGGGCGGTGGGCGCCCACTTTCCTGCGGTGGCCCCTGGGATGCGGACACCCCGCGGGACCGCTTTGTTTTGGGCACCTGGGAGGTGAGGTTGGGTCATTAGGAAAACCAACAGGTCCCTGTCCGCTCGGGCCTCCGGGACGCACGTGGCGGGGGCGGGTGACCCGCACGCAGTTCGCCAGCAGCCGCGGGGGTGTGGGTACGGTGTGTGCACGCCGAGCCACGCCAGGAAGGAGCTTTGCCCCCCTCCCCAGTGCCAAGGCAAAGATTTCCCTCTCCCAGTGGAGCCCAACTCGAGTGGGCGCAAGGGGACGGATCCGGGCAGCCCTGGGAAACGCGAGGAGCGGGCATCGCAGCTCGGGCGAGAAGGTTGGGGCAGCTGGTGGCCTGGGGGCCGGGTCCTGCTGTCTTTGTTCCCAGCCCCCATTACACATGCAGCGCGGGTCCCCCGCCGCTCGCGGTGGCAGTGGCACAGAGTCTGGGAAACCCGCGAGGGGCGGGGCCGAGCGCGCAGGGGCGGGGCCGGGATCCCCGTGCGCCGCGGGGGTGGGGACCGGGGATCACCCGCCCACCCCGGCTTGCCAGGTTTTGCAACGCCGGCGGCCGGGCGACAGCTCTGCGTGGAAAGCGAGTAAGTCCGAGTGGGGAACAGAACTGTGTAGCGGGGGGACAGAGGGGACACCACCCCGCTGGCACCCGGGGGCCCTGTGGGAGTGGGCGTCGCGTCCGTTTAGGAGCCATTTCCAGTGCGGTGGAGGCAGAGCGGTGGTAGTGCTGAGCTTCGTGTTCTTTTCTGCACACCCTTTAAGTCCTGGTTTCAAGATGCCTTTTTTTTTTTCTTAAAGGGCTCTAAGTGAAGGGGAAGGCTTGGCCTGTCAAAGAGAGCACCTGCAAGCTGCTTTGTCGGCAGGCAGCAGTCCCCCAGGCCCCTGTAGACCTGCTGGGCTCCCGATTCCTGGGCGTACCTGGAAAGTCTGGGCCTACAGGGGTCTTCCTCCCAGGACAGGCCAGCAGCACAGCTGGGTTTGGGTCCCATTTGGGGCAGAGCTGGCGCCTGTTCTTTTGGCTTCAGGGTTGCCCTTCAAGCGCCTGGCCTGCTGTTTAGAATGACCTCGGTAGCACCCAGTTATTCGGTAGGAGGACCAGGAGGACCGTCTAAGAGTTGTCGGACAGGAATACAATGTGAACCGTGCATATATAACTAACTTTTCCCGTAGTCATATTATAAAAGAAAGAAGCCGCAGCTGTGTCTCAGCCCGCTTCGGGGCTGTAACAGCAGTGTAGACTGGGTGGCCTGATGCTGGAAGCTGGCCGGGGTCCCTCTGGCTTGGTGTCAGCTGCCTTCTCGCTGCATTTGGGGAGAGAGCTTTTCCTCTTCTGGTGTATAATAAAGCCATCCCTCTCATTGTAAGGGCCCACTTCCCTTATCTAATTGAACCCTAATCGCTTCCCAGAGGCCTCCTCTTCAAAGGCTAGTGTCGATTCACAGGGGTTAGGATCATCTCCATTTAAATTTTGGAGCGACGACACGGTCTTCCCACAATGAGGTGGAATTAGCAGGAGTGGCGCATCTTATTTAATAGATACAAAGTCATTTCAGCATGGAGTCGGTATTGAAGAGCCGATGAGACATTTTACGTTCTATCTGGAGCTGGCTTCCCACTCCAGCATTGTCCTGCGCTTACCGTACCGGGCACCTCATCTGACTCCGCGTTCCGGTGGCTTTGGCTAGTGGCTCCCATGTTGGACCGTGCATGTCTAGGAGAAAAGGAAGCCTTTATCTTGCCGGTCACGAGATCAAGTTAGTTCTGCAAGTCCGTCATCCTCTGTGCCCGGCCTGGTGTCCTTGGAAACAGGCCATTCGGCGCTGGGTCGTCCTGGCCACCCAGATACATGTGATCTTGTAAGAACTCTGGACTTCTGTCACTGCACTTGGGGTGCAGGTGACAGGGCCTGTGGGGCGAGGCGGGGCCCTGTTCTGAGTGGGGTGTCAGAAAGCCATTGACTGGCCGGGGAGGCCCGCCTCCCCTCCGCCTCCCCCTTAGGCTGGCCTCTGTGGGACCCACTGTCATTCAGTCTAGTTCCCTGAGGAAGAGGGTGTGTGAGCGCAAGTGCTCTTCCGTCCTGTGGAGTGGTAGCTGCTGAGGACACGGGCGATGGGGCCGTAAGCTGGGTACCCCTTCTCTCTTCCTGTGGGCCTGGTCTTGTTTCTGCTAAGCACCCCAGGCTCTGCTGCATCTGGGCTGACCTTTGGGAAGACTGGGCCCTCTAGCCAGATCTTAGAGACCCTTCCAAGCAGAGAGACTCAGAGAAACTCTCTCCATCCTCCCAGCTCCTCCGGGGTAAGGACATCAGACCGGGACCCCATGGCCTCACACTGCGTGGGTGGGCGTCTGGTGTGCTCTGTGAGTCTTTATGGGTTTCAGGGATCCCCAGAGCTCCTTCGTCGCCTCCAGCACTTCACATGCGGGATATCCCCTTAGCAAGGGGCCCCGCGAAGAGCCCTGTCTGACACCGTGGTCTTCCGTGTCACAGGCTCCTCTGAGAATCTGACGACAGCTGCAGACCCTCCCCTTAGGAAAAACGTGTGTGCATGTGTGTGCCGTGTGTGCATGTGTGTGCACGCGTGTGCCACGTGTGCATGTGTGCGCCATGTGTGTTCACTTTGCTTTGCACTGATCTGAGAAGCAGCTGCCCCTGATCGGACTCCATAAAGACCAGGCTGCCCTGTGCATACCACTGCACCGGTCCCCAGGGGCCCCTTGCTGTGAGGGGTGGTCACGGCCTGGTCCTCCCTTGCCGTCTCTGCGTACCCTGTTCCGGCACGGGACACAGCCTCTCCTTTACTTCCGTTTCTGGCGATCCCGCTCCCAGGTGTTCAGATTCCAGCCATCATTGTCATTGGTAGAAAGTCCCCGTGAGTGCAGGTGGGAACCAGGGGCTGTCAGGCCAGTGGGCCATCACCGCAGATTGGACTGGGGAGGCAGGTGGGGATGGTCTGGACGAGCCTTTTTTTTTTTGGAGAGGTTTTTGCTATAGGGCGCGTGCGCTCGCCAGACAGACAGAGAGAAACAGAGACAGAAAGTGAGACCTCAGCCCTCAGGGGGGATGGCCACACCGCAATCCCTTCTCCGCCATGCTCCTCTCGGGACCTTGGGCACGCACGCACACGCGCTCAGCGTGAGTTTTAAGCCACCGGGTCCGGGACACGAACCCAGTCGACTACATGGGAGTTCAGCGACATAGCCATTATGCTAACTGCTGGTCCCTGGACGATCCTTTTTAAAGGGTAGGGTCTTACTGTATGGCAGGCCCCCTGCCCCAACCTCCGGAGTCCCCCCCCCCCTGCCACTCAGTGCCTGCCTTTCGGGTGGGCCAGAGTCAAACCCAGGCGTCCCATGAGGCCTCAGCCTGCTGTAGAGCAGTGGCAGTCCTCTCGTCCCACCACTGCCACCACCGCTGGCTCCGGGCGATCCTGCTGAGAGTGAAGCTAGGCAGAGGCCCTGAGGCAGGCCCTGGCCGCGTGGGCCTTATCCTGGAGCAGGGTTTCAGCCCGAGCACTGCTCTCTTGCACCATGAGTCCTTACTGTGTGTGGGTGTGGGCGGTCGTGGGGACACTGTCCTGTGCACTAGAGGGCGTTAGCATCCCCCTCCACCTCTCATCACTAACCCCCATCGCACCTCTTTAATCGTGACAGCCAAAGATGTTTCCAGACACCGTCCATGTGCCCGACAGAGGTGGGTGCAGAATTCTCTCGGGTTGAGAACTGATCTAGAACGTTCTCCGGTTTCTCAAAAAGGCAGGCAGTTGTGGGCGGCAGAGGTAATGGCTTCCGAATGCACAGCCACCCCCTCGAAGCCCGAGAGCCCTGCTCCGCTCACCCTCTCCGCCGTGTGAGAGTGGGGTTCGGAATGAGTGGTTCCCGTGTCCCACTTGCGCAGAGGAGAATCCTGGCGTCCTTGAGTGTCCCGCAGGGGGTTCAGGTTTCAGGGAGGCGCGGTCCGGCCTGCCTGCACCCGCCCACCCGCTGGCCACCATCCCTACCATCGCCTGAGGCTCCCTAACCGCTCCCTCCCTAGCGCAGAATGTCAGGAAGAGCCCGTTGCTGGGGGCTCTCCTCCTGCCCGGCACCCCCTCTCTGCTCGCTCAGGAGCTCTGCGAGCCGAGCCCATCCCTGCCTGCCAAGAGGAGCCCTGGGTCATAGCAGGACGCGGGCATGCCCTTTCCCCCAAGCGGGCCTGCCGTGTGGCGCTCCGAGGAGCTGCAGCAGCTGTGGGCCCGGACCTCCCAGGCCAGGGACTCCAGGGCAGGTGGGCAGCCACTCCCCAAAGGTATGGGCTCCACTTTCTGCGGTGGCCAGGCTGGAGTCAGGGCAGGGCCAGGCCGCTGCCTCTGGCCCCCGGGGAGGCGTGCTGGGCTGGCCTGAGACAGGCAGCCAGCCTGGCGCTCTGAGGGCAGGAGGGTCTCTATGGAGGCCAGGTGCTGCTCCTGGCAGCCCGGCAGGGCGTGCTTGTGCCCTCCTTGTCTCCTGCCTTCCCTAGCTCTGCTAGGAAGGCTTCTGGGGACGCCTGCTCTCAGTCCCGATCAGCCAGACAGGGCTTGCTGCAGGGGGCACTGATGCAGCCTGGGCTTGCACGGCCAGCAGTGTTTCTAAGCCCTCCATGCCCGGTGCTCCCCGGCCCGGGCCTGGTGGTTGCTGGGTATGGCTTCCAGGCTTCCTAGAAGTTCCGTCTCTTCTGGGGTCTTTCCAGAGGAGACTTTGCTCCCGTCTCGGAGTTCTTGGTCTTCACTCTTGCCTTCCTGTCCTGTGCTCCCAAACAGACACCCTCCCGCTGCTCCGGGCTTCCCTTTCGGTCTCATTTGCCACCGTACTCACGGGTCCAGACCAGCCCAGAGGCGCCTGTTCCTGGCAGTCTGGTGGAGCTGCTCCGATGCCCGGGCTGTCGGGTGGAGGGCTGCCGCTGTCCCCCGAGGCTGTTCACGTTGGCCAGCGATGACTCTGAGACGGTGGCCGGAACTGGGCATCGGCGTGTGGAGCAGGCTGGGCTCGTTCGAGGGTCACTGTGCCCCCTGCTGCCCAGGCCAGTCCCGGGCAGCCCTGTGCTTTGCCCTGCTCAGACATGTGCCTTCAGCTCTCAGAGCAGCGGCTTCAGCGGGTGTGTGCATTCACGGACACGCGGCCCCGGGAGCGGGTGTCAGAGAGGAAGCTCCTCCACTGGGCAGCCGTGTGGCCTTCCTGGGGGAAGCGTTCTGAGGGGCCCAGCCTGGGCAGCAGGGCTCCTCCCTGGCCGGTTTCTGGGCAGGAGCCGAGGCGTTTTGGAGGCAGGCTCAGGCCCTTGTTCGCAGATGTTCCCCGGCAGGCTATTTGAGTTCCACTCCGACAACCGAGGAGGCTAAAATTAGTTCTGGGGAAGGACAGAGAAGGCTGCTTGGAAACCCAAGCCCTTGGCTGGAGGACGGAGGAGGCCGCGTCCCTCGGTTTGCGGCTGAGTGTTTCGGAGGATGTGAGCAGACCAGCTGTCGTCTGTCCATCCGAGGAGAGGGCGGGGTCCCTGGTCGCCTTCAGGCCTGAACCAGTTACAACCGAGGGTGCACGGCGTCTCAGCTAGGAGGACAGGGCCTTCTCATGTCGAGTCGTGACAGCCCTCCTCTCCCAGCCCCCACCCCTCGTACAGGGTTGCCTGCTCTCCATTGAGTCCAAAAGCATGCATGAGTTCTCAGAGCCCTGGCCTGGGGCCGAGAGAGAAGAAGCTCTTTCTGTACTTCCTGGGAATTTTCTTCCCACCTAAGGTTGGCACTGGATTAGAAGAAAAGCCCCATGGCCCAGACTTCAAGAGGTCTAGCTTTTCTTTTGTTCTTGTATTTGCTATAGGGTTTTTGTGTATTTGCTATAGGTTTTTGCTATAGGGCATGTGCGCTTGCCAGAGAGGCAGAGAGACAGAAAGTGAGAAATCATCCCCCCAGGGGGATGGCCACACCGCAGTCCCTTCTCCTCCATTCTCCTCTCGGGATCTTGGGCACACACGCACACGCTCTCGGTGTGAGTTTTAAGCCACCGAGTCCGGGACGCGGACCGCAGTCGACTACATGGGAGTCTAGCGACATAGCTATTAACGCTAACTGCTGGTCCCCAAAGTTGATGTATTGATCAGTCCTTTCAGACGTTTTTGCCTGTGGCACTATAGAAGTACGTAGAGAAAAGCAGAGGGTTTCCACACCCCATCTATAATGGTGTTGCTCTTAATTCAAGCTAAATTGACATATAAAATACACGTAGGGGCCAGGTGGTGGCACATTGGTAAAACACTGAGCTCTGTGAGGCAGGACTCTAGGGGAAGGTGACCAGTTTGTGTTGGAGACCTCCCTGAGTATGCAGAGCACTTGAGGCTGGGGGTGGATCATTGCTGGGCTTCCAGGGTCCGGCTGGGACACTGTATTTTTGTCACTGTCTCTTTCTGTCCTTCTCACTTGTGGGATAAAAAAACTTTAAAAAATGCTGGGGCTGGCAGGTGGCATGGTGGGTAAGGTGCTGGGCACCCACATAACTGACCACAGTTTGAGTCCCAGACCTGGTAACTTGCTTTTTCACTTTCCTTCTCTCTCTCTCTCTCTCTCTCTCTCTCTCTCTGCCTTTCTGGTGAATGCATGGACTCTATAGCAAACAAAATAATAATAATAAACAAAATCTTAAAAACGTATATTAGGTCGTCGGGAAAGTCATGATTTTTTTTCTTTTTTTTTTGAGAGTTTTTTTGCTATAGCGCGCGTGCACTCGCCAGACAGACAGAGAGAGACAGAGAGACAGAAAGCGAGAAATCACCCCCAGGGGGGATGGTCACGCCGCAGTCCCTTCTCCTCCATTCTCCTCTCTGGATCTTGGGCACGCACACACACGTGCCTGGCGTGAGTTTAAGCCACCGGGTCCAGGACTTGAACCATGGTCGACTACATGGGGGTCCAGCGACATAGCCATTACACCAGCTGCCGGTCCTGATGATGTATTTCTCTATGTACAAATGTGTCGTGACTTTTCCGATGCCCCAGTAGAATAATCTGATTATCATCAGCCATAGGTTGATGGGTTTTCACAGACCGAGTGTTCCCATGTCATCAGCGGCAGGTCAGTAACTTACCAGCCTCTTTCCAGGGAGCTTGCGTCCTGTTTAGCTCCTACCCATCTCAAGGGGTAAGTGCTGTCATGATCTCCAACAGCATCAATTACTTTTGGCTGTTTTTGACTTGATGTGGAGTCTCATGGAATGAAGTTTTGGGCCCTCTTTTGCTTACCACATTTGCGATGTTTTGTGTCAAGGCATTTTAAACCCAGGGATGTGTTTTTTGCAAACTTTTTGAGACATGTGGATCAACTTCGACTTTTTTTTTTTTTAATGAATTTATGTATTTTAATTTCCTGTAGGGTACATCGTCTCACCATAGAGAGATGGGGGAGGCAGAGTGACTAAGCACCCCCTGGGGGATGGCTATGCCACAGTCCCTCCTCCTTCATTCTCCTCTCAGGATTTTGGGCACACATACACATACCCAGCATGTTATTCAAGCGGCTGGGTCCAGGACTCGAACTGGGCAGTTAGCTATGTAGGATCGAGCTACCCACCATACCACCTAGCTGACCCATGCTTTTATTTTCATTTTATTTTATTTGCCATAGGGCGTGTGCACTTGCCAGAGAGGAACAGATAGAGACAGAGAAGGGGAAAAGTGAGAAATCACCCCCCCCCCCCAGGGAGCATGGCCACTCTGCAATCCCTTCTCCTCCATTTTCCTCTTGGGATTTTTCGGGCGCACACAGTGTGCTTCAAAACCACTGGGTCCAGGACTCGAACTGCAGAGTTGGCCATGTGGGATCCAGTGCCTGAAACACCATGACACCTGCTGGCTCACGTAGATCTTGCATGTTCTATATTTGTTTTTTTGGTTTTTTTTTTTAAGAGAGATTTTTGCTATAGGACACGTGTACTTGCCAGAGAGACAGAGAGTGAGAAATCACCCCCAGGGGGATGCCCATGCCGCAATCCCTTCTCCACTCACCTCTCGGGATCTTGGGCATACATGCACACGTGTCTGACGTGAGTTTTAAGTCGCTGGTCCAGGACTCGAACCGTGACCGACTACGTGGGAGTCCATCGACATAACCATTACACCCATTGTTGGTCCCTTACTTTGATCTTTTTTTTTTTTTTTAACTGTATTTATTCATTCATTTATTTATTTATTTCCATTTGACCAGAGGTGGACAGAGAGAGAGAGAAAATTAGGAAGCAAATGGCCAGGCCCAGGACCCAAACCACTGTGGGAGTCCTGCTGGCCCCACGTACTTTGATCTTTCTAATAGCAGTGTACAATTCCAAAGTTTCCATACCGTCTCCATCTCTTCTAGTCTCCTGTTTATTGATGGACTTTGTGACTGTATACTATTTATGTCGCTTGTTTCTGAAAGGAAGGTGACCAGAATGGTTTATAGATTATAAAAACATGTGTATGTAAAAAAATTATTTTATAATTGTATTTATTCATTCATTTATTTTTATTATTATTTTTGTTTTGGAGAAGTTTTTGGTATAGGGTGCTTGCGCTTGCCAGACAGACAGAGACAGAGAGACAGAAAGTGAGAAATCACCCCCCAGGGGGAATGGCAAAGCCACGATCCCTTCTCCTCCGTTCTCCTCTCGGGATCTTGGGTGCGCATGCACACGTGCCTGGCGTGAGTTTAAGCCACTGGGTCTGGGACCCGAACTGTGGTCAACTATGTGGGAGTCCAACGACATAGCCGTTACGCTAACTGCTGGTCTCCTCTTTTTTCCTTTTTTTTTTTTTTTTAATTTGACCAGAGAGACACAGAGAAACAGAGAGAGAGAGAAAGTGAGAAAGCAAGCCAGCAGGTCCAGGACTTGACCCGTGGTCAGCCATGTGGGAGTGTCCAGCGCCTTAACCACCACACCTCTTGCTGGTCCCTGTATGTAAAATTTTAATAGGTCCTGAGTTAACTGTAGTGTTATGTGTGTTTGTTTTCTTTTGCCCCTGCCCACGTCGGCAGAAGGCGGGTAAGACGACAGCTGGCCCCCTGCAGTCTGAGCAGTCCACTGCTGCCGAAATGCTAGGGGACAGAGGATGGGGACAGCCCCAGTCCTCAAAGGCACCTGGACAGGGAGAAGGCGCCCATCCACTGGCTGACGTCTCAGGAGAGCGAGACAGCGCCCCTTGTCCAGGTCTCCTGGCGACTGTGCGGGCAAGGGCCGTGGCAGTGGACCGTGAGGATGTGCTGGTCTGGTTTGGTCTGGGCGTGGGCGGTTGTGCGCGTGTCTGCGTGTGTGTCCGCGTGCGTGTGTGCATGTACTCACTCCCTCTGCTCCACGCTGCCTCTGCCCTCCAGGGAGACCAGGCCATCTGCTGCAGGTCACCGAAGAGCTCAGGGCATCAGGGCACCATCCGTGAGCCCGGTGCACTTGCCAGATCTTGGTGGCAACGCCCTGATTTCACACGTGGTGATGATGGGCTGGGGGTGGAGAAACCTGGAGAAGAGTCGCTTCCTCGTCTGGCGGAAGTTTCTCGTGACAGGAGAGGTTCTGGCAAGTTCTATTCCTGGCTGAGCTTGTGCCTTCTTTCCTCATACCATCCTGCCACGACTGGCTGAAAAGCTCGGGAAGGCAGTGTGGGACGACGTGGCTCAAGCCCTGCTTCCTTGTCTCCTCCTGCATACCGCCTCCTCTTCCATGCCTGCTTCCTGGGTTTCTGGAGGAAGCCCGCTGGGCAGGTCCTGCTTCGTAGAACATTGGAGTGCGGGTGATGCTGCAGTCGGTGTCCCCCACACTGGGCAGGGGACGGGGACTGTGTTGGTTGTGCTTAGCCCCGCGTAGGCTGTCACACGGGAGTACCACTGCCTCGGAGGCTCACATAGCAGACATGAATTTCCTCACAGTTCTGGCGGCCGGAAGTCCACAGTGAAGGTGCTGGCGGGTCGACTCCAGGTGCGACCTGTCGCCTGGGCACAAGTCTGCCCTCTTGCTGTGACTTCGCGTGGCCTTTTCTTTGTGTGTGCGTACTCCAGGAATCCCTTACTTTTATAATTCGCCAGAGGGTACATGTGCTTGCCAGAGAGGGAGAGGGAGAACCCCCCTCCCCAGCCCCATGGGGACATCACAATCTCTTCTCCATTCTGTCAGGATTTTGGAAACACACATGTCCCTGACACGTTTTTTTTTTAACACTGGGACCAGGATTTGAACCACACACTCCTTTATTCACCTGGCCATAGGATGGCCCCATTTCCTCATCTTAAAGGAAACTAGCTCAAACCAGAATTGGAGGATTGTCTTTATGACCTTTTTTGAATCTCTCCTTTTTTTTTGAGAGATTTTTGCTATAGGGCGCGTGCACTCGCTGGAAAGACAGAGACAGAGAGACAGAAAGTGAGGAATCAGCCCCTAGGGGGGATGACCACACCACAATCCCTTCTCCTCCATTCTCCTCTCGGGATCTTGGGCACACATGCACACGCGCCCGGCGTGAGTTTTAAGCCACTGGGTCTGGGACGTGAACCGTGGTCGACTAAATGAGAGTCCAGAGACATAGCCATTACGCCAACTGCTGGTCCCAAGCCTATATCTCTTTATAAAATCATCCAGCGTCACGTATTCTGTTAGCCAAGCAGTGGACTAAGACTTGACCATTGCACTTGGTAGCCTGCGGGGACCAGGAAGACAGCAGCTGGAGTCGTAAGCAGAGGCTGAGTCTAAGTCAACCTCTCCTTCTGGGTCTGGACCCCAGAGGCCTGGTGGCGAGGGGAACCTAAAAGCAGACACACCCTAAAGTTGGATTTGAGTGTTCTGGGATTAACAGTCCCCTTAGCTGCCTACCAGAAGCACACGTAAACTTTATTCTAGAGGGTTTACATCTTAGGCCTCAGATTATTTCCACACATCATTTTGCAAACAGCGCCTGGCTAACGATTGTAATAAGCAGCACAGCAGAAATGTCACAATTGAAGGAGACGTGGGTGAGTTCCAGATTGGAGTTAACATTTATTTATAAATGACTCTCCAGTGGGTGCATGTGCTCTCCAGGGACAGAAAGAGGAGGCAGGAAGCACCCCTCAGAGGGACTCGATCAAGCCGCAATCCCTTCTCTGTCTCTCCATCCTGTTAGGATTCGGGGCACATAGACGTGTGTCCAGGGTGTTTTTCAAGCTCTTGGGACCGGGATTCAAACTGTAGTTGGCCATGTGGGAGCAGGTTCCCTTAACCACCAGGCCATGAGGCCAGTCCAGTGCTAGAAATATTTTAAATAAATGGGATCATAGATCATCAGTTCTTAAATTTTTCTCTAATGTATGAGTTTTTTCCGTTGTGCCAAAATGCTTGCTAGTACTCCCCAGAGAGATAGAGAGAGAGAGAGAGAGAGAGAGAGAGAGAGAGGAAGAAAGCACCCTCTCCACATGGGGTGTGGTCCTACTACAGGATTTGGGGCTCATACACACATGCACTGGCACAGCTTCCTAGCCACTGGGACTGAGATTCAAACGTGTGGTCAGCCATGTGGAACCTGGCTCCTTTAACCACCAGGGTACAGGCCGGCCCCATGTACATATTTTACAATAACAGTTCTCATCGTAGTCAAGGAGATGGAAAGACGAGGTGTTTCAGGAGGAAACTAAAAACTCTCAAAAAAGCCAAAGGAAATCTCTGTTATAGAATTACTCTGTAAATTAACAAATTAAGAATTTACGAATGGTTTTACTAGGTGTGTGGGTGCAGCTGATCAGAGAAATAGTGGATTGGGTGGCACTTTCGAGAAAATAGATTGAACCATGGAGAGGCCAAAAAAAAAAAAGGATAATGCAGAAGAAAAAGACTCAGAGAGTGAAGTTAGAAGGTCTAAGTTTCATGTAATCACAGCCACCGAAGTACAGGACAGAGAATGAGGCAGAAGCAAGAATAACTGATAACTTTCTAAAACTGATGAAAGACATCAGGCCACAGATTTCAGAAGTCCTTTCAATCCCAGGAACGGTCATTGAAAAAGAAAGAAAAAGTAACCGTACTTGTTCCCATCACAGTAAACATTCTGAAAAGCAAAGATCGATAATCCCTTTTTTAAAAAGTTTATTTTATTCATGATAACACGTGCATGTACATGAGAGAGAGAGAGAGAGGGGCACCCATGACAGGGTCTTGTCACGCTGCAGTCTCCTTGCCCAGCCCTCCAGCTTGCCAGGATCTTGGGCCTGCACCCGTGTGCACACCAGTGTTTTCTTTTCAAGCCAACCTAAGGGTCTGAACCTGCAGTCAGCCGTGTGGCCCCATCACTGCCATTTAGTCTGCTACTGACTATACCATCAGGCCGGGCCAGAGGGAATCTTACCAAAGCTAGGGGAAAAAGGCATTATACGGCCATTTTGTGAAGAGTTGGAGACGGAGCGGTTGTGGCCCCGTTTCCTACCTCCAGCTGCAGTCGGTTTCTTTGCCTTGAACTTGGGAGCGAGAGGTTCAGAATCGAATCTCTTTTCCCTCACCTTCTTGTGAGATTTTTTTTGATCTTCAGCTACACTTTTTGGCTTTGTGAGGAATCTTACCATCAGTCGCAACGGCCAGCCATGTTACCAGCAAGAGAGAACCTCGCTCCATGAATTCCCGTGTAGTCACTGGGCATCTCAACACTCTTGTGGTCACAAAGTCTGATGTGGAAGCAATCTTCTCGAAGTCTGGCGAAATCGTGGGTCGCTCTGTTCATAAGGGCTTTGCCTTCGTTCAGTATGTTCATGAGAGGAATGCCCGGGCTGCTGTGGCAGGAGAGGCTGGCAGGATGATTGCTGGCCAGGTTTTAGACATTAATCTGGCTGCAGAGCCAAAAGGGAACCGAGGAAAAGCAGGGGTGAGACGAGCTGCAGCGGAGATGTACGGGTCAGTACCAGAACACCCTTCTCCGTGCCCTCTGCTCAGCTCCTCTTTTGATTTGGACTATGCCTTTCAACGCGATTATTGTAACAGGATGCACAGTTACCCAGCACGTGTTCCACCGCCACCTCCTATTGCTCGTGCTGTAGTGCCCTCGAAACCAGCGTGTGTCGGGAAACACTTCACGGAGGGGCAAAAGCTTCAATTCTAAGAGGGGACAACGAGGATCGTCATCCAGGTCTGGAAAGTTGAAAGGAGATGACCCAGATAAAACAAAAAGTGGATTCTCTTCTGGAAAACCTGGAAAAAATCGAAAAGGAGCAGAGCACACAGAGGTGAAGAATGATAAGTCAGAAGAGGAGCAGAGCAGCAGCTCCCAGAAGAAAGATGAGACTAATGTGAAGATGGAGTCTGAGGGGGGTGCAGATGACTCTGCTGAGGAGGGGGACCTACTGGATGATGATGATAATGAAGATCGGGGGGATGACCAGCTGGAGTTGATCAAGGATGATGAAAAAGAGGCTGAGGAAGGAGAGGATGACTCTTAAGCACAGCTGGGGTTTAGAAATCTTACCCATTATTTCTTAACCTAGGCACTTGTCTAAGATCAAAATTTCCCCCAGATCCTCTCCCTGGTGTCTTCAGCACATGCTCCCTGTCCTCCCCATCTTTGTCCTTCCCACGTTCATTAATTCATACTGCCCTGCGCCTGGTCCCATCTCACTTCTTTAGATGCTCCTAGTAGTTTTGTTAAGTCTTACCCTGTAATTTTGCTTTTAATTTTGATACCTCTTTATGACTTAACAATAAAAAGGATGTATGATTTTTATCAACTGTCTCCAAAATAATCTCTTGTTACGCAGGGAGTACAGTTCTTTTCATTCATTTATGAGTCAGTAGTTGCTTCCCTAACTGCAAAGGCAGTATCATTGAGTCGAGTAGCACCTGAGAGCAGCTTTGAGTTCGAAGTATGTCTTACGCCCCACATTAGAGTTCCTGTGGGACTGTTCAACACAAATGTAACAGTGTATTTTTGTGAATGGGAGTTGGCATTTCAAATGCATCGTCTAGAAAATAGTGTAATACTCTTACGATTTGTTTTCTAAAGTTGATACTGTGGGTTATTTTTGTGAACAGCCTGATGGTTGGGTTTTTTAAAAAACGAAGAATTGGGGGGAAAAAAAAAAAAAAAGGTTAAACCCCCCCCCCCCCCCTCCCACCCCCCCCCTGCCATACCATTGAAAGGGCTATACTGGGGGGACCAGCAGGTGGCATGGTGGCTAAGGTGCTGGACACTCCCACATGTCTGACCACGGTTCAAATCTCGGGCCTGGTGGCTTGCTTTCTCATTTTCTCTCTCTCTCTCTCTCTGTCTCTCTGGTCAAATTAAAATAAATGACTGAATAAATAAAATTAAATAAATAAATCATTTTTAAAAAAAGAGCTATACTGATAGCTAGAAATGATGAAAGCAATAGAATATAACTTCTTTTTAGCTCGTTTTAAAAATTATTTAATTCCATTTGTTATTATTTTTATATGATCAGTTATTTAATTAGGTTCTTGGCAAAAAATTTAGAACACCAATTTGTGAGAATAAACTCTCTGTAAGGGCAAACACGGATCGCAGGTAGCCCTGGAGCTGAGGAAGAGCTTTGATTTTTGGTAAAATTTGCGAATCCACAGCTTTCTGATCAATCTTGCGCTACTCTGAAATCTCGTATTTCTCCTCCTCTGTGTTGAAAATCTCACCTTCCTGGTGTCTGGGCTTCCGCAGTTTCTTTTTCTTGAAGTAAGCATGGGTAAGGTGCTTTGGGATTTTTACTTTGCTAATATCAATTTTCGTGGAGGTGGCGATGACAAATTTCTGGTGTGTTCTAGGCAGTGGAACTCGATTGAGAACCAGCGATCTGGTCACAAGTAGCAAGCCACTGCTCAGCTGCTTCAGGAAAACCACTCTCTTGCCTCTGTGGGTCCAGTGAGGATGATCAGAATGGTCCCAGGAGTGATGCTGGCTCGCAGCTCTCTCACGTGCTGATTGAAGAGCTTTCTGCCGTGGCTCAACAGCTTTCGAAGCTCATCTTCAGTAGGGTAATACCTAGGCATTTTGTGCAGTTTAACCACCCGGGTGCCACCATTCTTGTCTCCACCAGCTGGTTTTGTGACAGTTGCAAGAACCTTCTCCCTTTTCTTTTCAGTCCTGGATTTAGTGGCCGAGTATTTCCTCTTGTACATGGCCTTCTCGGAATACATGGCAGACTGGGAGTATCTGCAGATGCCCCGGACTAGGACCGGGCTTCGGCTGCAATGGGGCTTCCCCTTCTTGGGCTTTTTAGCCTTGGGGTCATCCTGTTTGACCTTCCACTGGCATCAGCCTTCTTGGCTTCAGGTTTCTTCTCCTTAGTGTCCTGCTTCACAGCTTTTTCACCTGCCATCTTGTATAGTGGAAAAGAGCTGTTATTATTATTTTTTAAAATTTACCAGAGAGAGATAGAGAATGGGAATGCAGGAAAGCAAGCTGCCAGGTCTGGGACTTGAACTCAGGTCGACCATGTAGGAATCCAGCACCTTTAACCACCACGCCACCTGCCAACCCAAGAATATAACTTTAAAAAAAATTTTATTCACCGTCATTCACAGTATACATTGTATATTGGCTCAGTCAAGGATATTACCACACATGTTATCATCAACAAATAATTTTCTATTTCTTGTTTCTTATATATTTTGCTTCCCCCACCCCGCTTGAGACCCTACTTCTTACCCTCTGCCAATTCCCTTCTTCTCCCACACTCTCTGGTACTTTTAGTTGTTTTCTGTACCTTTTTTCCCCTCCACATTTTATTGATTCACTAAAGATTTTAATTAATTTAAAGACTTTGAATAGCAAGCACAGCTGACATATACATATTTATGAATGCATGTCTGACTTTAGGTGTAACCCTCAGTGAGTAAAGTGAACACACTATAAAGTAGCACCTCGCTGGGGCTACATAGCTTACTGCAGTCATTAGATAGGTATTAATAGGTATTTTTAATGTATTTTTTTATTTAAAAAAAGTTTTAGTTTTGATAGATCAAAATTTAAAAATTTTAAGAAAAATTTGCTTAAAAATTAAAGTCAGGAAAAAGGTTAGGATTCAGTTCAAATAGTAGGTAGATGAACCTATCAAACAGTTCAAGAGGAGACAAAAATCCTTAAATATGCAAATCAAAGCAGTGAAGAAAATCAGTAATGTTTTAGTCTAATGTAAAAAAATTCTATTTCATGGGACCAGCAGTTGGCGTAATGGCTATTTTGCTGGTCTCCCATGGAGTCGACCGTGGTTCGAGTCCCGGACCTGGTGGCTTAAACTCACCCCAGGCGCGTGTGCGTGCGTGCCCAAGATCCCAAGAGGAAAATGGAGGAGAAGGGATTGTGGCATGGCCATCCCCCCTGGGGTGTGATTTCTCACTTTCTGTCTCTGTCTCTCTCTGTCTTTCTGGCGAGCGCATGCGCCCTATAGCAAAAACCTCTCAAAAAAAAAAAAATTCTAGGAACCAGCAGTTAGCGTAATGGCTATGTCGCGGACTCCTATGTAGTCGACCGCGGTTCAAGTCCCGGACCCGGTGGCTTAAAACTCACACCAGGCACGTGTGCGTGCGTGCCCAAGATCCCGAGAGGAGAATGGAGGAGAAGGGGTTGCGGTGTGGCCAACCCCCCTGGGGTGTGATTTCTCACTTTCTGTCTCTATGTCTGTCTCTGTCTGTCTGGCGAGCGCACGCGCCCTATAGTGAAAAAGCCTCTCCAAAAATAAATAAATAAATAAATAAAATAAAAAATTCTATTCCATTAGTTCAGACTCACGTGGTTAACCTCTCTTCTGTTGAATTTGCAGTGTTCCTGTGGTCTGGCCTTTCCATTTCAACTCTGAAAGTTAAGTCAACTCCGAACCTTAACCACCATGCCATTAGGCTGGCCATAGGATGATAACTTCAGTTACGGAAAGAAATGCTGGTAGCTGTCAACTTAAAGTTCTTGATCATGATAAACTATCTTTCAAGAATGTCTATGTTGGGCCAGCCTATGGCATGGTGGTTAAGGGACCTGGATCCTACGTGCCCACTGCGGTTCAGGTCCCAAACCTGGCGACTTGAGGAACACACTAGGCACCTGTGTGTGCGTACCCACAATCCCGAAAGCAGAGGGTGATGGAAAATGGACGGCTGTGTGACCACTCCCTGGGAAGCGTGCTTTCTCACTTCCCCTGTGTCTGGTGAGCGCGTGCACCCTCCGACAAAGTCTAATAAATAAATGTTTAAAAAGATGTCCTCTAGGTGGAAGGAAAATGATCCAGGAGAAGGTTGGGGAGGTAGAGAAGATTGAAGAGCAATGAAATTGATAAATATTCAGGCATATATGAGACGAATACCGTGCTTTATTAATTTTAAAATACATACAAAAACAAATGCTTGGGAACAATGTTACAAGCGTGAGTAGAGTGAATATGGAGTTCGTTATTCCGAAGGTTCTTACTGTCCAGGAAGAAGGTGAAAATACCAGTTAATGGTAGATTTTTGATGACTCTCAACGACCTGCTGTAATCTCTAGGGTAACCATGACTGAAGGATAAAAAGATTATCACTTCCAAACTAATAAAGAGGGATAAATGGAGTAATAGAACATCTAACAGATAGGGACCAGCAGTTGGTGTAATGGCTCTGTCGTTGGACTCCCATGTAGCCGACTGCGGTTCGCGTCCCAGAACCGGTGGCTTGAACTCAACACCGGGCGCGTGTGCGTGCGTGCCCAAGATCCCGAGAGGAGAATGGAAGAGAAGGAATTACACCGTGGCCATCTCCCCTCGGGGGTTGCAGTTTTTTGCTTTCTGTCTCTGTCTTTCTCTTTCTGGGGAGTACATGTGCCCTATAGCAAAAAACCTCTCCCCAAAATAAATAAATTTTAAAAATAAAATAAAAAAAAAAATCTAGCAGATGAAGAGCTGGCACGGGCTTGGTGCGTGGCCGCACAGTTATGGGAGTCAGATCCCATGTGGTTGACTGTACAGGAAGTCCTGGCCCTGGCAGATTGAAGAGCATGCTGTGTGTGTGTGTGTCCATAATACTGGCAGGATGGGCTGGCCGGTGATGTGGTTAAGGCAGTTGGGTCCCACATGGCTGTGTGATTCAAGTCCCAGACCCGGCTGCTTGAAAAACGTGCTAGATGTGTGTGTGTACATGCCCACAATCCCAACAGGAGAATGGATTACATGACCATCTCCCCTGGAAGTGCCCCTTCACTTTTGGTCTCTCTTGCTCACTCGCTCTCTTGCAAGCTTATGTGCCCTATGGCAAATTTATTTTTAAAAAAGGAAGAACCCCCAAATCCTGACAATGGGGAAGAATGTAGGGGGAGGGATTGTGGCGCGACATGCTCTTTTCGGGGGGGTTCTCTGTCTGGCAAGTGCACACACCCTCTGGCAACAAAGAAAAAAAGAAAGCAATCAAAGAGTTAAGGGAGGGGCTGGCAGGTGGCACAATGGTTAAGGCACTGGATTCCCACATGGCAGACCCCACGGTTTGAGTCCTGACCTGGTGGTTTGAGTCCTGACCTGGCGGCGACTTGGCTTCTCACTTTCTCCTCTCCCCTTCCCTTCTTCCTCCCCTGCCTCTCTCTGATGAGCGCACATACACTCTAGCAAATTAAATAATAATGAAGAGAGAAGGGAATATAGGCCAGGTCAGCTAAGCAGGACCTACACCTCCAATGAACATGTGACACAGAAATCCTTAATAAAATATTAGTAAGCAGAATCTAGCAATATGTAAAAACAATACATCGCGATCTTTTGTTTATTTCTTCCACGAGTGAGAGGGGGAGCTCCCTCCGCAGGGTCCTGACACCGTGATCCACCCCTAGCTCGGCCAGCCTTGGCTCATGGGCGTGCACATGCCCAGCATTCTCATGGAGGTCTCAGACGTGAACCTGGAACCTGCCCATGTGGGTCAGCCTTGCAGTGTCACCTTTTACTGCTGCACCACTGTTCGGCCCCTGTAGCCAAGTGCTTTTATTCTGGAAATGCATTGTTGATGTAACCATAAAAACAATCAACCTGATCTACCATGTTAACAGGGTTCACGGATTTCTCTCTCTATCTCTATGTATGTATGTATACATCTAAATATGTAGAAAAAGTCTTTAACGTTTAGTTAATCCTCAGACTAGGACATTTTAGAAATGCTGATGACCAAGAAGAGCCAAGGCCAGCTTAAGAAAAAAGACAGGGAGCTTATTAGCTCCGCCTGGGTTTCAGGTGACAAACTTAAACTTTTGGTACAAAAATAACTAAATAGACAATGGAAGAGCATAGAAGGTCTAGGGGCCAGCAGATGGTGTAGTAGTTATAGTGCTGGACTCTCACATAGCCAACCTCAGTTCGAGGGCCTGATGGGTGGCTTTGGGGCTAGCAGGTGGCATGGTGGTTGAAGGCGCTAGATTGCCACATGGCTGATTGCAGTTCGAGTCCTGGATCTGGCGGCTCGCTTTCTCGCTTTCCTGTTCTTTCCCTCTATCTGGTCACATTAAAATATAATAATAACGGGGACCAACAACGCGAGCGAGGAAAGAATGGGAAAATATTTAAAGGGAAAAGCAATCTCAACCAAGAATATTGTACCCGGCAAGGTTATCCTTCGTATGGAAAGGAAAGACAAGAACCTTCTCAGATAAACAAAACCTGAAAGAACTTATCAACACGAGACCAGATCTCCAACAAGTTCTCAAGGGAGTGATATACCAGGAAAATTAAATACAGACACATGGAAATAAGATTTCAGAAACTTAAGAAAATGAGCAACTTAATTGTAGAGACAAGTCTGGAGTTGAATATTATACCCCAGAATTCAATCGGGAAGCTCGAACCACAACAGAAGATAGATTAAGTACATGAAACTGAACTGGTGAAATAGCATTTTATGACTTTTGACTAAAACATTGCTGATTTCCTTCTAGGCTTTGTTGTCCGGTTTTAAGGGTTTTTGTCCTGTCTTGAGCTGTCGATAGGTTCATGTACCTCCTATTTGAACAGAATCCTAACCTGTCTCCTGGCTTTAAGTTTTAAGCAAAGTTCTTAGCATTTCTTTGATTTATTAAAGTTAAAACTGCTTTTCTTGAAATTACCCGCAGAACTTGCTATTGAAAGTAGTTAGATTATTTAAGAAATTGTGTGATCAATAAAATGTGGGGGGAAGGAATGGAAGACAACTGTAGACACCAGAGATAGTGTGAGAAGAGGGTGGGAAAGGGCAGAGATATATATATATGCACACACACACACACATGGTACTAGAAATGGAAAATGATTGACGATAACATGCATGACTAAGCCACTATGCAGTTTATTCTGGATGGGAAATCCCATTTAGTATGCTGTGACGATGCTCAGGGAATGAATGTAATTAAGGAAATGTTTCCAAAAATAAAAGAGCTCTTGGAAATCCATGTAATGGGAAAACTATGTACGAATTTCAAAAAGTTTTTGTACCAAAATAAATTCATACTTTAATAATAATAATAATAATAATAATAACGGGGACCAGTAGTTGGCGCAATGGCTGTGTCACTGGACTCCCATGTAGTTGACTGCTGTTCGAGTACCAGACCCGGTGGCCTAAACTCACGCCAGGCCATGTGCGTGCATGCCGAGGGATTGTGGTGTGGCCATCTCCCCTGGGAGGGTGATTTCTCGCTTTCTGTCTCTCTGTCTCTGTCTGTCTTGCAGGCCTCCTGTTGATGTTCATTTCTGCTCTATCATATAGATATGCGCACACGATTATCTGTATATTTCATGTCAGAGAGCGCTTTTGTTCTCTGGTCTAACGATACTATGCTAGTCCTTCATGAGTATGTTTCCTTTTATCTTCCTGAGTGTAATAATACATTTTCTCTTTCTATAGTCTGTTTTCTCCAAGTTGGTATTTTTTCTTTCTTTCTTTTTATTTTTTAAATAAAGAGTTATTTATTTAATTCTATTTGTTGTTGTTATTATCTTAATTTGACTAGAGAGAGAAAGGGAAAGTGAGAAAGCAAGCTGCCTGGTCTGGGCCTTGAGCCACTGTAAGCCGTGCATATGGGAGTCCAGCACCTTAACCACCATGCTACCGACTGGCCCAAGAGGAAGAACACTCGAGGTGGGCTGAGCGGAACGCTGGCCGGAGGGCAGCTCTACGCGGTCCAGCATGGAGCGGGGACCAGTGGGGTGGGCGCGGTGCCCACGGCAGCTCGCCTCGACGCAATGCCCATGGGGAATGAAGAAGGCAAGATTGACTTTTTTTTTCTTTTTTTGAGAGATTTTCACTGTAGGGCACGTGCGCTCACCAGACAGACAGAGACATAGAGACAGAAAGCGAGAAATCACCCCCCAGGGGGGATGGTCACGCCGCAATCCCTTCTCCTCCATTCTCCTCTCAGGATCTTGGGCACGCACGCACACGCGCCCAGCGTGAGTTTTAAGCCACCGGGTCCGGGACGTGAACCGCGGTCAACTACGTGGGAGTCCAGCGACATAGCCATTACGCTAACTGCTGGTTCCCTGTTTGTTTGTTTTTAATAATTATTTTATTTAGCTTTATCTATTTTATTTTATTTTTATTTGACTAAGGAGGGACAGAGTGAGAAAGTGGCAAGCCTCCAGGCCCAGGATTCGAACCTGGGTTTGCCATTTGGGAGTCTAGCACCCTTAACCACCATGCCACCTGCCAGCCCCTGTATTTTTTTTCTGAAGAGGTTTTTGCTATCGGGCGTGTGCGCTTGCCAGAAAGACAGAGACAGAGAGACAGAAAGCAAGAACTCACCCCTTAGGGGTATGGCCATGCTGCAATCCCTTCTCCTCCATTCTCCTCTCGGGATCTTGGGCATGCTTGCACACGCACCCGGCATGAGTTTAAGTCACTGGGTCCGGGACTCGAACCGTGGTCAACTACATGGGAGTCCAGCGACATAGTCATTACACCAACCCTAAATCTCCCCTTGTTTTTAAGACAGATCTTTGTGGTAGGGTGCGTGCGCTGGTGAGAGAGACAGAAAGTGAGCAATCACCCCAGGGGGATGGCCAGGCAATCCCTCCTCTCAGAATCTTGGGCGCAAGCATGTGTTTGGCGTGAGTTTTACGCCGTGGGTCTGGGGTCTGGACCTCAATTGAGTGGACTATGTGGGAGTCCAGCAACGAAACCCAACGTCCTCTGGTGGTCCCTCTACCTGCGTTTTTATCTGTCTTTCAGTAAGTGGCCTCCTGGAGTTGTTCTCACTGCTTGAGGGTCCAGAGCGGTGGGTGGCGCTGGCCAGCGGAGGGTGGTCTAATGGGGCTGTTTCCAGCCAGTCAGTCCCTGGACGAACATCTTACCTTTCAGGCTGGAGCATGCATCGGGTGGTCGGAAAGTCATGGCCCATTTTTGCACAGAAAAATACATCTTGACTTTTCCGACAACCCAGTAGTTCTGACCACCAATTTTCTGGAAGCCACAAAGGGAAGAGAGTTGCAGGTGGGAGATTTCCTGTATTTAGTGTACTATTCTTCATTCCTATTTCCATGTGGTTCCTGTGCCCTTGAATTCTCCTGCTTCCTGCCCAGAAGCTCGCTATTTTAGCTAACTTTTTAAAGGATTATTTCATCTTAGTCGTCGTCATCATTTTTTCAGTTTGACCACAGAGCAACAGAGGGAGGGAGGAAGGAAGAGAGGGAGAGAGGGAGGGAGAGAGGAAGAGGGAGGGAAAGCGAGAAAGCAAGTTGCCAGGTGGAAATGCAGGGTCTTAACTGCTCTGCCCCCATGGCCCCTCTATTTTAGCTTCTTTAGGAATTAACTGAGGTTCTGTGGGGTTGAAGGGGCAGCGTGTAGTCATGAGTGGAAGTGGGATCTGAGGATCCGACTATTCTTAGCAACCAACGTTTCTGTCTTTGGACTCATCTTTTTTTTTTTTTTTTTTTTTTTTGTAATTAAAAGAGAAAAAAACCCACAATTTGCTAGAGGGTGCATGTGAGAGAGAGAGGGAGAAGACATTGCCTGATGAGAATGGTCATGCGCAATCCCTTCTCCATTTCTCCCTCCTTTGGGGATGTTGGGCGTGCACGTCCACACGCACTGTGTGTCTCTCAAGCTTCTGGGTTGGGACATGAACCGCGGCGGGCCACGTGGGATCCAGCTGCCCTAATCACCATCCCACAGGCTGACCCTTGGATTCTTCTTGACCCTATTCTTCCAGAGGCTTCTCGTGCCACAAGTTCTTGAATTGTTGAGGGTTCTGTGGTACAGATCGTGTTGCTTGGCTTTCTCCATGGCCAGCTTCGGAGAATCTGTGGTCAGTTGCCACTTGAGTGTCTGCATTCCAACTTTGAAACTTCATTTCTGTAGTCCTCTCCTGTCTTTTTTTGTCTTTATGGTGTAAAAGAACTCTTCGTGGTGGTCACCAACGGAGGGAAGCGAAAGGAAGCGCTCCTGTCGAATCCTTGACATCACTCAGGAGTCTTGCTCCAGCGTTATTCAGGAAT
>NW_006206439.1:81204-93557 GCF_000334495.1 Tupaia belangeri chinensis | reverse complement strand
GCCGGGGCCTGGAAACAAGCATGTGTCCCAGAGAATGGCCCAGGGCCCACACCTTGTCATGTGGGAGCACCGTGCCAGGGACTTGTTTACCAAGTCCAAGTTGGAAGGGACACGAGGTGACCTGGCCCAGTTCCATGTTTCGAGGCTTCCGAAGGCAGATGGATCTCCTCCTGTCACCTTGGAAAATGCTCCTGGACTTCCATTTTTGGCATTCATGGTGAAGAAAACAGCTGAAAAGCCTCACAGGAAATCCATTAAAAAATGGGAGAAAAAGTGCACTGAACCTTCTTTTAAATCGATTCTGTATAGCTCCACGTATAAGAAAGCGAGGAGAGGCCGGATTGAAACGAGAGCTGCGTGCCTCTGGAACTGACTCTACGATTCCCCGGGGACTCTCCTGTCTCCGCGGTTTAGGGGTGTGCGTTTTATAGCAGTGTGAGAGAGCGAGACAGGGCAGGGAACTGGGACCACGCCTGCACACGGTCCAACTTCCGTGGCGTTGTGTCTTCAGCAGTAGCGTGGATTAGACATCCTTTTGCTGGGACCAGCAGTTAGCATAATGGCTATGTTGCCGGACTCCTATGTAGTCGTCCGTGGTTCGAGTCCCCGACCCGGTGGCTTAAACTCACGCCGGGGCGTGTGCATGCGTGCCCAAGATCCCGAGAGGAGAATGGAGGAAAAGGGATTGTGGTGTGGCCATCCCCCCTGGGGGGTGATTTCTCGCTTTCTATCTCTCTGTCTCTGTCTGGCGAGCGCACGCGCCCTATAGCAAAAACTTCTCCAAAAATAAAAAATACAAAAATACATAGACATCCTTTTGCTGACAAAAGGAATCATGAGACAGTCTTGTGTCAGGTCAGAGCGGTTGGGATGTTTTCCTCAGAGCAGGTATGACTATAGGCCTGTGCTCACATGTGCTCGGCGTGGAGGTTTATACCGTGCTGTTCCTCCGGGAAACGCTTTTGGGAGATGAAGATGGCTCCAGGTTGGTCATGTCTTAGGGAGCCTGGCAGAAGTAAAAATCATAAATTATCTTTGAAAGGTTGCCCCCTCACACTGGCCTCACGGGATCCCTACGGAAAGGTGCTCAGGACTCAAAGTCCCAAGACCCGTGAGAAAGCCAATCTACCCCGAGTGAAAGTCATCGGGAATAGCAAATGGCCAGGCTGGCCCTGTGGCCCAGTGGTTAGGGAAGCTGGGTACCATGTGGCTGGCTGCAGTTTGGATCTTGGCCCCAGTGGCTTAAAACACAGCCTGGCAAGTGTGCCAGGGTGGAGGCACGGAGGAGTCCTGGCCCCACCACCGGGTATGTGACTGAGACAGGGTGGGAGTAAAGCGTGACCGGCCCCGGGGTCCTTCCTTCCCTCGCTTCCTTCTCCTCCCCCATCTCTCTCTCTCTCACACAAATTTTTAAAAAAATTTGCCAATGAAGACAGAGGAAGTGAGAAAGCACCCCCCCGTGGGGGACAGTCACACCACCCTCCTTTCTCCTCGGTCCCACCCTCCTTTCAGGAGTTTGAGCACGTGCCCAGCAAGTATTTCAGATGCCGCGTCCAGGACTCGAACCACATGGTCAGCTGTGCGGACTCCGGCCACCACTTCACCAACTGGCCCCAAGAATTTCTCAAAATTTATAATGAAAGACACGAATCATCAGATGCTGAAAACATAGAACCCAAAGCAGTATTAATCAATTTAAATATATATTCAGGGGCCAGCACATGGTGTGGTTAAGGCACTAGACTCTCTCTCTCTCTCTTTTTTTTTTTTTGGAGAGGGTTTCGCTATAGGGCGCGTGCGCTCGCCAGAAAGACAGAGAGAGAGACAGAGAGATAGAAAGCGAGAAATCACCCCCCGGGAGGGGGGATGGCCACGCTGCAATCCCTTCTCCTCCATTCTCCTCTCGGGATCTTGGGCACGCACGCACACGCGCCCGGCGTGAGTTTTAAGCCATCGGGTCCGGGACACGAACCGCAGTCGACTACGTGGGAGCCCAGCGACATAGCCATTACGCTAACCGCTGGTCCCAAGGCACTAGACTCTCACATGGCCAGCCATGGTTTGAGTCCCGGACCTGGTAACTTTTTCTGGACCCGTTGTGCTTTTTCTCTTTGCTTTTTCTTTAACACTAGAGGGCAAGTATGTGTGTGTGTGCACACGTGTGTGTGTGCGTGTGCGCGTGCGTGTGAGAGAGAGATGGAGGAGAAGGAAGCGAGGGAAGGAAGGACCCCGGGACTGGTCATGGTTTACTCCCATCCTGTCTCAGTCACATACCCGGTGGTGGGGCCAGGACTTGAACCCAGGACTCGAGCCCAGGTCGACCACGTGGGGTTGAGTGTCCACTGCCCTTCGGGCCTGGCCCTCCCATCATGCCTGAGCTCCCGGCAGACCAGGCCCTGGTGGCGTCCCCTGTTCTCTCCCTGGTGCGGAGCACGGTTTGTGTCCAGCCCGGGCTGAGCTGCCTCAGAGGGGCCAGACCTCAGAGGTGGAGTGTGGTCCTCTCAGGCCCCTGCCACCAGGACAGGGCGCTCGGAGCGGAACCTCCATGTGTTCTGTGTGTGTGTTGGGGGGGGTGGTGGTGGCTGGGAATGAGATTTTCTAGCCCTGACAGAGGGCTTGGGGAAGATGAAGGATTTTTGTGTTTCGGTCCCTGATGTAGGCCCCTTTAGCAAAGGGGCTGCCTCTCGGGACTCTTCTGCTTATAAACGGGGTTCCTTTGAAGGCACTGAGCCATTTGTCCTGGCATCTGGTTTGGGCCTGGGGCATGGTGCCCTCCAGGCTGAGGCGGCCAGCATGGAGGGCACTGCAAATGCCCCCCTCCCAGAGCACGCCTTCCTATGCTGGGAGTGGGAAGCACCCTGCACCTTGGGGCCCAGCCCTGGGCGGGGCAGCAGTCCTGCATCTGCTAAAGGTGGGGCCGGCCTTGGGGCTGGGGTGTTGCCAGAGGCTGTCAGTGGCTGAGTGTGTGAAGAAGCAGAGAGCCAGGGAAGAGCCGAGTCTCCAGCTGGAGACTGGGCCTGGTGGGGTGTGGGCAGGGCACTGAGAGTCGAACTTGGGACTCTGGGTATGAAACTCTTGTGGGTGGGGGACCAGCAGATGGCCTACTGGTTACGTCGCTGGGTTCCCATGTGGCCAACTGCATCCTGAGGCCTGTACCTAGCAGCTTAGAACTCACACCAGACGCGTGTGCATGTGTTGACACTTCAATTATTTACTAGACTACAGATTCTCTATCCCAGTGAAAATTTTTCAAGATTTTAGTGAACTATGTAGTAATTGGTCATTTACTCTACTTAGGTAAAGACCATCAAAGGCACCCATTCAGTCAAGAACAACAAAATAAATTTTTTCAGTAAAATACCAAGAGCTACTGAGATAATTCTATTAAAAATCAAATCTTACTCTAAATGATAAGTCACAGAAGCACATCAAATCAGCCTCACTGGGACCAGCAGATGGCATAATGGATATGTTGCTGGACTCCCATGGAGTCGAGCATAGTTAGATTTCTGGTCCAGGCAGCTCAAAACTCACGCTGGCTTATGTGCGTGCGTGCCCAACATCCCGAGAGGCGAATGGAGGAGAAGGGATTGCAGTGTGGCCATCCCCCCTGGGGGGTGATTTCTCGCTTTCTGCCCTTCTGTCTCTCCAGCGAGTGCATGTGCCCTAGAGCAAAAAATCTGTCAAACTCTTGCAGGTGGTACGGCTTGGCGGTACAGGGACTCGTGTCGTGAGAGGTAGGCCAAGGCATGGGGACCCGCGGCTCTCACGGCTACTGTGCCGTTGTAATGGCATGTCTTGACCCCTCTTAAAATCCACTCCCTCAGTCGGTTCTTGAGCAGCCCAGGAGACAGGTGCTCTTATCCCCAAACAGAGTGGTTAGGTCACCTGCCCGGATCACGCAGCCGCCGTGAAGGGTCGGGGCAGGTGAGGAGAGCCTTGGGAGGAGGGGCCGTGCCTGGCTGGGAGGGGAGGGTGGCCTGTGGTTGCAGCCCAGCCATCATCCCGTGTCCTGGCTGAGGTGCACATTCCCCTGGGTGACGAGCCTGACCCTGTGCACGCTGGCCTGGAGCCCTAGAACGTTCTCAGCCCTGCGGAACCCCGGGTCGAGCTCGGTGCAGGAGGGACACTCGCTGGAGTGGCAGTGCTTCTTGCCCGGCCTGGGCGAGGAGTTGTAGAGCGCACGGCAGCAGGGTCTTCCTGGGACTGGCGTGAGCTGAGCAGGCAGTTACAGGAAGCAGCTCTACCCCCCGCGCTAGACGTACCTGAGGTCTGCATCAGAACTTGCCGAGACACACAGGTGCTCAAAGTCAGGTTCTGCTCCCGTTGCCCTCGGGGAGGGCTGGCCGGGCTGTGCGCGGTGTTTTGGTGAGTGCTGTCGTCTGGCCCCACGGCACCCCTGCCACATGCGTCTCTGAGGATGGGCTCTCTAGGACTTTGAGTGTGCCTTTATTAATTTCTGCTGCTGCAGGGAACTGGGTCTTCCCCCTGTCGGGAGCCTCAGGCATTACTGGTGCCCTTTCTACCACTCTGGCTGGCCTTTCACCCACCCTTCTGTAGACCTAGGTTTCCCGACCTCCTCCCTCTTGTTTGGGCTAGCGGCAGCTGCCAGCGGCGGTGGGAAAGAGGAGTTGGGAGCTGGTGCTTGCTGGCGCCTGGTGCACTGGGAGGTGGGACTGGGTGGGCAGCGCACAGTATGCTCAGAGGTGGGGCCAGGCGGGAGGCGCACCGGGGTGTGGCTGGATGGGTGGGAGGTCCACTGTGCTGAGAGTTGCAGCCAGGATGGGAAGTGCAAGGTGTGCTGGGGTGTGGCTGGGAGGTGGGGCTGGATGGGAGGCCCAGGGTGCGTGGGGTGTCGCTGCTGGGTGGGAAGTGCCCGGTGCTCTGGGTGGTGCTGGCTGGCTGGGAGGCATGGGGTGCAGCAGCAGGTGCAGTCAGTGACCACCCAGGCCTGGGAGCTGGGGCTCAGCGGCTTTCTCCTCTCTGCGGCTCAGGGTCAGGACGCGGGGAGGCCGAGACGCGGGAGTGTATCTACTACAACGCCAACTGGGAGCTGGAGCGCACCAACCAGAGCGGCCTGGAGCGCTGCGAGGGCGAGCAGGACAAGCGGCTGCACTGCTATGCCTCCTGGCGCAACAGCTCGGGCACCATCGAGCTAGTCAAGAAGGGCTGCTGGCTGGACGACTTCAACTGCTACGACAGGTGCCCTGCGCTCAGAGCCCCCAGGGCCCAGGGTAGGGTGTCCGAGTGGGAGGGGAAAGACAGGAAGGGGCCCTTTCCCTGGAGCGGTCTCTGAGTGTCCGCCCGCTGTCCCTCCCTGGCCTTGGGTCACTATGGAGGTCCCAGGTGTTGCCCTGGAGGTGCTCTGCCCGTCGGGGCTCAGCAGGGCAAGCCAGGCCCGCGAGTCTGGCCTCCCCTGGCTGAGAGGCTATGCACTACCACCTGCAGGCAGGAGTGCGTGGCCACCGAGGAGAACCCCCAGGTGTACTTCTGCTGCTGCGAAGGCAACTTCTGCAACGAGCGCTTCACCCACTTGCCCGAGGCCGGCGGCCCCGAAGGTGAGGGGTGGTGGGAGGAGGGCCTGCACTGCAGACCAGGCCTCCTGGTGGGAGCGTTTGACTCCAGATGGGGCGGGGAGTGGCTGCAGGGCCCTCTGGTCTAGCTCCGGAGGTGTGGGGGCGGGCGGGCTGTGTGACACAGGGCTCCGTGTGTCCCCCAGTCACGTACGAGCCACCCCCGACAGCCCCCACTCTGCTCACGGTGCTGGCCTACTCGCTGCTGCCCATCGGGGGCCTCTCCCTCATTGTCCTGCTGGCCTTCTGGATGTACCGACACCGCAAGCCCCCCTACGGCCACGTGGACATTCACGAGGTGAGGCAGTGCTGGGGCCGGCGGGCCGGGGCCTGGCTAGACAGGGAGGCCAAGCAGACCTCACGACGCCCTCGCTCCCGCTCCCCCACAGGACCCTGGGCCCCCGCCGCCATCCCCGCTGGTGGGCCTGAAGCCACTGCAGCTGCTGGAGATCAAGGCCCGGGGGCGCTTCGGCTGTGTCTGGAAGGCCCAGCTCATGAACGACTTCGTGGCCGTCAAGATCTTCCCGCTCCAGGTGAGTGTCGAGGGGCTCCAGGCCATCCGCCTCTCTGTGAGGTCCAGCCGGAGCCGCTCCTGCCCGGGAGGTCCGAGCACTGAGCACACAGCACACGTGGGGTGAATGGGAAGTGGGGCCCCGCTGGGAGCGGCTACTCGCGTTGCACTTGGCTGGGCCGCAGGTCCCGTGCAGCAGTGAGGTGCACAGGCTCGGGCGGGCTTTGCGGACCGTGGTCCCTGGCTTCCAGGGCTTTGTTTTGTTCTTTAGGTTTCTGCCGTAGGGCGCGCGTGCTCATAGGAGCGGGGGTGAGGAATCACCCCCCGGGGGATTGTCCACATCGTAGTCCCCTCTCACCACACAGTCCCTCTCCCCGCTCCTCTCGGGCTCTTGGGCAGGCCCACACACCCTCCTGGTGGGATTTTCAAGCTGCTGGTTCTAGGACTCAACTGCTGTCAGCCATGAAGGAATCCAGTGCCTTAACCACCAGGCCACTCCAGGCAGTTACTCAGGACACTTAGCAGAGCCCGTCCTGTCTCTGCCGCTCAGTTCTTGGGTAACATTGGGCCACTCACTCTCCATCTCTGGCCTTCTGTAGCCTTGAAGGTACATCGAGGTGATGCGATGGCAGGGGCCACCATCCTTGTCTTCTGCTGGGCCCGGCAGGGGCTAGGGCTGGGCGGCCAGGGGTAGGGACGGCTGTAGGGTGGTGTGGCTGCAGCAGGACTGAGCTGTCGTCCCCCACACCAGGACAAGCAGTCGTGGCAGAGCGAGCGGGAGATCTTCAGCACGCCCGGCATGAAGCACGAGAACCTGCTGCAGTTCATCGCCGCGGAGAAGCGCGGCTCCAGCCTCGACGTGGAGCTGTGGCTCATCACGGCCTTCCACGACAAGGTGAGCACACTGCCGGGGACTGGCCGGCCAGGCCCAGTGGGCGCCGTGGGGCCTGCCGCTGCCGGGGCCCTGCCCTGCCGTGGTGGCCACGATAGGTGAGGCGTGCTGTGGCCTATGGGCATGGGCATCCCCAGGAAGGTTTCCACCATAGAGCAGGGACTTCACGGCCACACCCTCTGGCCTCATCCATCTTCCATGACAAGCGTGGCCTTCTGGGAGAGGAGCTAACCATCGGCCCATCCTTCCCGGGGCAGAAGCGGGTCCTGTCCGGGACCCAGAGCCTGTCCCCAAGTTCTGTGCTGGTTTCCCTTAGGGCTCCCTCACGGATTACCTCAAGGGGAACATCATCACGTGGAGTGAACTGTGTCACGTGGCAGAGACGATGTCACGAGGCCTCTCGTACCTGCACGAGGATGTGCCCTGGTGCCGTGGCGAGGGCCACAAGCCGTCTATCGCCCACAGGTATGTGGGTGCAGGCGTTCTTCCTGCGCGCGGCCTGGAGTTGCAGGAGGGCTGATGGGTGAGAGCAAGCTTGGGGTGCGACTCAACATCCAAAACACGGCTTCGTTTGCTGCGGGGTCCGGGCAGCTGGGTGCCAAACCTGGAGAGTCCTGGGGGGACGGCCTGGCCCCACAAACTGGTTTTCTGGTGACCTCTAATGGCCACATGAGGAAATGCTGACTCCATTACTGTATTTGGAGAGTTGACGTAGCAGTTCTCAAATTTTGTCCCCCACATTTTCTTTTCTTTTCTTCCTTTCTTTCTTTCTTTCTTTCTTTTTTGTAAGGGTGTGTGTGCTCACCAGAGAGAGAAGGAAAATGAGAAATCACCCCCCAAGGAGAGTGGCCCTGCTGCAATCCCTCTTCCTCCATTCCTCCCTTGGGATTCTGGGCACACGCGCCTGGCGTGTTTTTCAAGTTGCTGGGTCCAGGACTCCAACTGCGGAGTGGGCCATGCGGGATCCAGCTCCTTAGCCAGCACACCCGCTGCTGACCTGGTCAGGACCCCTCGCGCTCTTAGAAGGAGCTTTGGTATGCGTGGGTTGTGTCTGTCAGTATTGAGCCCATCTGCCCATCTCCCTGGCCCTGTCCGTGGTTCATAGATGCCAGAGGGCCTCTGGGAAACCGCTCTGTCCCCCAGAGGGAATGAGCTTTCAAAGAGCAAATGCCGGGTGCCCTGCTGGTGCTGCACGACGGCGCTCTGCAGGGCCGGAGTGCGTGCGGAGATCGGTCAGTTCCCAGGCCGAGCCCAGGAGAACTGTCTGTTGCGGGTACTTGTCCCTGTCCGTGGCTCACTCAGGAAAGAAACGCTGCGTTAGCATGATGTTGGCTTTGTAGAGTCCCTGCAGCAGTCTCATGGACCTTCTGGTCCTTGAGCCGTGCATCAGGAGCCAGCGTGTTAACTGGTCACCATCATGCTCACTGAGTGGCAGGCGCGGCTTGAAGTCCTTGAGAAACAGCAGCTCACTGAACCCTCGGTACCGCCCTGCGAGAGCGTCCCTTACTCAGCGCCCGCCTGCGACCACACGTGTTTCGGGTTTCAGATATTTTTGATATTTGGAGCATTTGCATGTACATGATGGGATATTTAGGGATGGGAGCCATGTCTGAACATGACGTCATGTTCGTGCGCTTCCTGCTCGCCTGACACATGGCCCGAAGGTGATTTTATGCTGTGTTTGTAGAGCAGCTTTGGCTGATCCGTCCCATGAGACTCATGGGGGACTTCCACTTGTGGAGTGTGAGTGCCCAAAAGGTTTAGAATTTGGGGCATTTCAGGTTTTGGAGTTACATATGCTTAATCTATTCTGTTTGCCTCGGCCCTGTCTTTTTTTTTTTTTTTTGGAGAAATTTTTGCTCTAGGGCACGTGCACTCGCCAAAGAGACAGAAAGCGAGAAATCACCCCCCCAGGGGGGATGGCCACGCGGCAATCCCCTCTCCTCCATTCTCCTCTTGGGATCTTGGGCACGCACACGTGCCCGGCACGAGCTTAGGCCACCGGGTCCAGGACTCGAACTGCAGTTGACTACATGGGAGTTCAGTAACATAGCCATTACGCTAATTGCTGGTCCTTTTTTTTGTTTTGTTTTGTTTTGTTTTTGAGGAAGCAAGTTACTATTAAATTCCTGTTCTTACTGACATGCCTGTAGTGTGAATTTCTCCCTGAAAACTGACACCCCAGGCTAATGTGCCTGTCTCCAGTTCCTCCGAGGATGTCTGGGCTAACTTTAGATATTGTGAGGATTGGGACAGGATCTGCCCGCGGGGCGTACACATAGGCGTTGCCGTGCCAACCCTGCAGACACCTGTGACATGCAGTGGGGGGTCCTGAAGCTGCCTGCTATGCGGCCTAACCTGTGGCTTCACCTCTGTGCCCAGCGCAGCCCGCCCTCGCCCTCGGATAGGGTGGAGTGGCCCCGTCGGAGGTGGCGGGGCACAGACAAATGTCTCGGGAGCCAGGGCAGGGACTGGAGCGTGAGGTACAGCGCCCTCAGCCCACCTGTCTCCGCAGGGACTTCAAAAGCAAGAATGTATTGTTGAAGAGCGACCTCACGGCCGTGCTGGCTGACTTCGGCTTGGCCGTTCGATTCGAGCCGGGAAAACCTCCAGGGGACACCCACGGGCAGGTAAGGAGATCTGGGGGGCTAGGGAGTTGTCTCAGGGTAGATACTTGCCCTAGGTGCTCAGCTGCTGAGGTGCCAGGGCAGGGGTCACTGTGAGCTCAGAGAAGGGTGAGAACACAGGGAACCAGAGGGACACCAAGACCCTCCCTGAGCCAGACCCTGAGAAGTGCAGATCCCGCCTGATGAGCTTCTGCCATAGGCCCTTATCACGTTAATCTTCCTTCTCTTTCTCTTTCAGTTGTTACTTCATAAGATAAGGTAGAAATGTACTAAGAATCTAAATTAAAAATCTAGGCAAAGTAACTAAAAAGTAAACCTAAAAATTAACTAGCAAATCACTTTAAAGCAATTTATGTTAAATTTTCTTTTCTTTTTTTTTTTTTTTTAGAAATGTTTTTGTTATAGGGCGCGTGCGCTTGCCAGACAGACAGAGAGAGACAGAAAGTGAGAAATCACCCCCCAGGGGGGATGGCCATGCCGCAATCCCTTCTCCTCCATTCTCCTCTCGGGATCTTGGGCACGCACGCACACGCGCCCGGCGTGAGTTTAAGTCACCGGGTCCGGGACTCAAACTGCGGTTGACTACGTGGGAGTCCAGCGACATAGCCATTACGCTAACTGCTGGTCCCTATGTGAATATTTGTAACGGCCCGCTCTCCCCGTCTTCATGTCATAAAGCAGACATCATCTCTGAGGCTCCTTGTGGTCTCGCTGTGGTCATTTGGTAGCAGCTCCATCTTCGATTAGCTCTGTCTCAAGAAATAATCATTGAGGATTTCCAAATTTTAAGAATTATTTATTTATTTATTTAAATTTCGCCGGAAAGCGAGACAGAAAGAGAAAGAAAGAGAGAAAGCAAGCCGCCAGGGCTGGGACTCAAGCCACTCTCGGCCACGTGGGAGTCCAGTGCCCTTAACCACTACACCACCTGCTGGCCCCAAGTATTTCTGAATTTTAAAACATCGCGGTGTGCTTCACGCCGCGACCTCTTGTAACTGCCGTGAGCGTGGTGAGTCGGGGCTGCCATCATCGGTCACCCGCTCCGAGTGCCACTCCACCCTGCCTGCCGCCGCCGTGCGTGTGGTTATTCACGCGTGGCCAGCCTCGGTACCCCTGCCTGTGTGTCTTCACGTAGGTGGGCACGAGACGGTACATGGCCCCTGAGGTGCTCGAGGGAGCCATCAACTTCCAGAGAGACGCCTTCCTGCGCATCGACATGTACGCCATGGGGCTGGTGCTGTGGGAGCTTGTGTCTCGCTGCACGGCCGCAGATGGTGAGGGGAGCCGCCCTGGGCGTGCTGGGGAGTGGCTCTGGGGCAGCGGGCCCTCGCTGCGATCCCACCAGGCGCTCTCTCCCACCTCCAGGACCTGTGGACGAGTACATGCTGCCCTTTGAGGAAGAAATCGGCCAGCACCCTTCACTGGAGGAGCTGCAGGAGGTGGTTGTGCACAAGAAGATGAGGCCTGCCATTAAGGATCACTGGCTGAAGCACCCGGTGAGGGGCCAGGCTGTGGGCAGCCCTGCAGGGGGCCGAGAAGGGGACCCTCCATGTGAGGCAGGAACCTGCGATCAGGGGGAGTGTCCCTTGGCAACCCCAGGCTCATCCTCGCTCAGGGGCCCTAACAGGGGTATCTTCTTCCTCTCCCCACCTCTGCACAGGGCCTGGCCCAGCTCTGTGTGACCATTGAAGAGTGCTGGGACCACGACGCAGAGGCTCGCTTGTCTGCGGGCTGTGTGGAGGAGCGGGTGTCCCTGATCCGGAGGTCGGTCAACGGCACTACCTCGGACTGTCTTGTCTCCCTGGTGACCTCCGTCACCAATGTGGACCTGCCCCCTAAAGAGTCAAGCATCTAAACCCAGGACACGAGTGTCTCCGGACTCAGTGGATCTGAAGAAAAAAAAAGGAAAAAAAAAAAAAAGTTGTGTTTTGTTTTGGAAATCTCATAAAACCAACAAACACATAAAATGCAGCTGCTATTTTACCTTGACTTTTTATTATTATTCTAATTATTCTAATTATTATTATTAATATTATTTTTGGATGGATCAGTTTTTACCAGCATACTGCTCTACTGTACCGCAGGCAGCGGACGCGTCAGCGGGCGCCGGGGTGCTGAGCCCCGCGTGCAGAGCCGGCGCCGCGCTCCAGAGCCTCGGCCACCTCCTGTCCTTCGGGACTCGCCGCTCCCGCGTGCTCCCTCTGTGTCGTCTCAGAATCTGTGACACAAAGAAACCCATCTCCTGTCTTAGGAAACTCTAATGCTGCAAACTCTACCTAGAGGAACCTTTGAAGACTGTTACATACGAACTCACCTTCCTCCAAGGAGGCGTCTCCTCCCCTCCCCGTCCCCACCTCTCCACCTCCCCACCTCCCCACCTCCCCACCTCCCCACCTCTGGTTTTATTTTTCTCCCTCTTAGACAGCTTAAGAAACAGCAGACGTGTCTTTCATGGATCTAACGGGTGTCGTCCCGACCGAGGAGAAGCCGGGATGAGGACGAGGATGGTTCAGACTGGAGTTGGAAGGGAGGGTGGTGCGGGGGTCGGGTTGGGGACAGAGCTACACTGGACCTGGGCACGTTCAGAGTGACATCCTTTGCTGCGGAGGCTACTTCTCAGGTAACCAAGGATCGAGGGGGGAAGGACCTCGTGGGGGCCGAGCATTACGGCCGGAGTGGGGTTTCCAGAAGGTCTGAGGAGAGCAGGGGCAGCTCGGACCCAACTGCTGGCCCTGACTACCGTCCTCCCC
>NW_006206439.1:55631-63983 GCF_000334495.1 Tupaia belangeri chinensis | reverse complement strand
CCTGATACGGCGGTCGGTCAACGGCACTACCTCGGACTGTCTTGTCTCCCTGGTGACCTCCGTCACCAATGTGGACCTGCCCCCTAAAGAGTCAAGCATCTAAACCCAGGACACGAGTGTCTCCGGACTCAGTGGATCTGAAGAAAAAAAAAGGAAAAAAAAAAAAAAGTTGTGTTTTGTTTTGGAAATCTCATAAAACCAACAAACACATAAAATGCAGCTGCTATTTTACCTTGACTTTTTATTATTATTCTAATTATTCTAATTATTATTATTAATATTATTTTTGGATGGATCAGTTTTTACCAGCATACTGCTCTACTGTACCGCAGGCAGCGGACGCGTCAGCGGGCGCCGGGGTGCTGAGCCCCGCGTGCAGAGCCGGCGCCGCGCTCCAGAGCCTCGGCCACCTCCTGTCCTTCGGGACTCGCCGCTCCCGCGTGCTCCCTCTGTGTCGTCTCAGAATCTGTGACACAAAGAAACCCATCTCCTGTCTTAGGAAACTCTAATGCTGCAAACTCTACCTAGAGGAACCTTTGAAGACTGTTACATACGAACTCACCTTCCTCCAAGGAGGCGTCTCCTCCCCTCCCCGTCCCCACCTCTCCACCTCCCCACCTCCCCACCTCCCCACCTCCCCACCTCTGGTTTTATTTTTCTCCCTCTTAGACAGCTTAAGAAACAGCAGACGTGTCTTTCATGGATCTAACGGGTGTCGTCCCGACCGAGGAGAAGCCGGGATGAGGACGAGGATGGTTCAGACTGGAGTTGGAAGGGAGGGTGGTGCGGGGGTCGGGTTGGGGACAGAGCTACACTGGACCTGGGCACGTTCAGAGTGACATCCTTTGCTGCGGAGGCTACTTCTCAGGTAACCAAGGATCGAGGGGGGAAGGACCTCGTGGGGGCCGAGCATTACGGCCGGAGTGGGGTTTCCAGAAGGTCTGAGGAGAGCAGGGGCAGCTCGGACCCAACTGCTGGCCCTGACTACCGTCTTCCCACTAGCTTGGGTTTGGGCACAGGATGGAACACGTTTCCCACCTGAGTTTAGGATTAGGCGAGGGTACAGACCATCACATTCTTAAGACATGATGCTGTAAATCTCTCTAACGGAGGGAGAGTTGAAATACTGTCTTCTCCTGGAGCAGTTCAGGGAAATGCCCACAGGGGGGGCACCCTCACAGCCGGGGTAAGGGGATCTCCTGGGTGAGGCCCTCCAAGGCCTGCCTCTTTGGTGACCCTGAGCATCCTCCAGCTCTGGCTCTGCACCGTATGGTGACACTACTGTCCCCTTCCTGTGGTTCGTGGACATGGCTTTTTTTCTCCAGACCCCTTAAAGTGGTGCATATTCTAAAAAAAAAAAACAAAAAAAAACACAACTTTTTCTATTATGCCATAATCTTGCTGTAGTCAGCGAATGTTCGTAATGCTGCTGTTTCAACATTTGAATTTTTTTTTTTAATTTATGAAACATGGTTTTTTTTTTTTCTTCTTCTTCAAACAAAACACACACATGTCCACCTATAAACACATGCTTTGCTATAATGGCTTTCTAGGTTTAAATTTTGAAAAGTTAAGAGAATGAAAACTTCACGACCACAGACCACCTCAAACCAGAAATACCTCAGAATTTTCTACTTGTGTAAGTTTTATTATATATTTTGTTAGTCGTTTGTCTTGTAGTAAGTATATTTTAATGTAAGTTGGGTTTTATGACAAGGAAGTTTAAAAGAAATAGAAAAAAAGAAAAAAAAAAGTTTGCATCTCCTAGAAAGTGTTCCTGATTTTTGTTGGATAACTCCCCCCTTGTAAATAATCGTCATCAAATGTAGGTTTGCTGTCTGGGCTGAGTCTGGGCATTCCTCATTTTCGTTGGCGAAGGTTTTTCCTTCTGGTTTCTTGACACCATTTTATTTTAAAACAGCGCATCTCTTCATCTTGCGGGTGGGCACGTTGGCGTGTGATGAGGAGAGGCTGACTTGGGAGAACCGAAGAGGGGGCCCTTCTTGGGTGTTCTGGAAGCTCAGATGGTTCCCGTGACTCGACTGGTCAGTGTTCAGAAGGGTGCGTCACCCCACTTCAAGGGGGTCACATTGCAGCCTTTAGACCCGCGTGAGGACGGTTTACTTGAGACTTAATTTCATCAGCAGATCAGCCGCAGTGTGAGCAGGAGGGATCCACAGCACCTCTGCCAATCCACCCTGCGACTCAGGGCAGTGTGCCAGGGGGCGTGTCTGGGGGTGGTGGCAGCCTCTGGGCAGTGCACCCACCTGGGCGTCTGCTCCCCACCCCAGGCCCCGCGCAGCCCCAGGGCTGCCACTTAGCCGTGCGCTTCGGTCCTAGGTGTTCCGGCGTAGGGCGCTGTGGGGGGCCAGCCTGCTACCCTCTCGGAGCTCAGTTTTTGTTCCGTGGGTCAGAATGTGGGTTGGCCAAGTAGTGACAGGGACGGGCTTCTGTGTTCTTGTCGTCTTTTGTCTTTGCTTTTTTTTTTTTTTTTTTTTTTAACGACTTGATTTTGCGTTGTGGTATTTTCCTTCCATTGGAATCCTTTTAAACGACAAAACAGGCCTTACAGCAGTTGCTTTTCTTTTCCACTCGTTTCTTTAAGAAGCTTTAAAATATTTATTGAAAAGTGCCATATCTCATTTCTTCAGCTTTCTCCTCAGGCAGCTGCGGGCATCTCTCCTTTTGCATTCTCAGAAGAAATAAGCGAACCGCTGACAAATGCAGCCGTACCCTGCCGATCAGCGGTCCCTGGCGTTGACCACTGCACCCCAAACTCCCCATTGGGTCCTAGGTTTTTCTCTGGCTGTGTTTTCTTCTGTGCGTTGGCTTGATCCTTTGAGAAGCAGTTTTGACCTAGTCAGGAGGCAGTACAGACAGGGCAGACCTGCATGCTTCTTCTCTGGGTGGCTTTCTTGTACCCAGCTGCTGTAATGTCCCCATGGGGCCTTGCCACCGCCGTGACATGTCCAGAGGATGGTGCCCCCAGCTGCTGTAATGTCCCCATGGGGCCTTGGCACCGCCGTGACATGTCCAGAGTTTTAGGTGTGGCCAGGGAGAGGGGAGAGACTGGGCGGTCTCTGGCGGCCTTGGAGTTTCAGCTTGCCTTTCCCCTCCTGCACCAGCAGGTGGCACTCCTGGCTGCTGATGGCTCCAAGGCGGGTGACCTTAGAGGGCGTGTGTCTGGGAGCCTGGCGGGCCTTTGGCCTCACACAGTGCTTGTCTGTGGTTTTCGAAGAGTGAGCCGTCTCAGCCCCCCCGTTTATGGCTGTTGGGTCATAGGTCTGTGGCCTGTGCTCTTCACCGAGTTCATGGGACCGTCACCCTCCGGAGCTTGGGTGACTGCTACTCTTCGCAGCCCGGTGGGCATGGGGCCTGTCCCGCGAGAAGGACCACCCCATGAGAGGCGGGAGGGCCAAAGTTGGAGGGGAGAAATAGCCCAGGGTCCTCACTCCTCCCTTGTAGGGCACTGTCACCCAAGCAGGCCCCCGGCCGTCAGGGGCCTTCGGGAAGAACGTCCTTTTTGAAACACCTGTGATAACCGAGAAGTCATCCCTAAGCAGAGAAATTCAGGAGTGAGCAGGAAGCGAGCGCGACCCCCAGCCACTTCGTCACCGGGTCCTGCAGAGTGTCGGTGACAGGCGGGGAAGGCTGGGGACAGGCAGCGGGCTCCTCCCGAGACCGTGGTCCCTGGCAGGAGTTCTCCGAATGAGTTACTCGGGAAGGGCTGCAGACGGGCGGTGCCTGGGAGGAAGGGGCCCCCGGCCGTGAGCAGAAGTGGTGAGCTTCAGCAGCCCTCGTCCAGCGCGGCCTTCTGTCTTCTCGGGGTGGAGGCTCCGAGGGGTCAGTCCTGCCTGGGGAGGGCTTCCCCGTATGAGCCAGTGCTGCTCACTGAGGTCGTCCTGCGTGGACTCGTGGGCGTTTGCACAGGTAAAGAGGAGGCTCAGTTTGGGACATTGTCTGGAGGCTGTTCATTCGTCTTCTGCTTATGTGTTCTCCACAGAGGGAGGGGTCTCTCATCTCCAGGCCACCAGGGGAGTTCTTCCATTGCCCCATGGGGTTAAGTCGATCCTCTTTTTATTTTTTTAACCAGTATTTTCTTTGTAAGAGAGAGCGAGAGAGACCAGGTACCTGCAGCGGTCTTCACGCCAACTACTTCTGTACCTACACCTGCTGCTGCCTCAGCCCTGCAGCCGGCCAGGATCACGCGCTGCTCGGGGAGACCTGGGAGGCGATCCCAGGGCCCCCTGCCCGGCCCCGGCATCATGCAGCAGCCCTCCTACCTCTCGTGCCAGCACAGTGGGGCCGAGGCTGACCCCCCGGTGTGACTCTGTGTTCTGGAAAGCAGAGCACCCACACTGCAGTTCGCTCTGCCACCCTCCTCTCCAGTCGGCCGAAACCTCGTTCTTCTGTCTTGCCACTCGGCCCCGGTTGTGAGGGTTCTGTGTGGGCATCCTCCTTGTGGGCAAGCCCAGTTCGGTACTGAGTGTCCTCCGTGTGCCGTGTGCTTCAGAAGGCCCGCCGTGTGGCTGCGACACACGTGGCCCTGAGGGTGGGGACGTGACTCCTGCGGGGAGGACTTGCTGGGCCTCTTGCAAGCAGAAGCTTGGCTTTTTGTAGTCTGCAGTATAGATTTCCCAACCTGTCTGTAAGGAGTTGCTGGCTTCTAACACGAGACCGTAAACATAACGTGTAAATTTCCGAAATGGTGACTAGGAGTTGAACAGCTCGTCGTTATCCTGGAGGACTTGGCTCATGAGAGAGATACTGACATCTGATAGTCCAAGACGTACCGCGGTTCGATTCTCACTCTCGGCTCTTTTAGCCAGTTGGGTTTTTGGTGGCGAACCTTTGGAGACATGGCCAGCCCTGCGTCCTGTTTCAGGGGCCTCGGACGTGACCTTTCTAAGACTCGACTCGCCCGCCCCCCCACCTTAGGGGAGCATCCAGAAAGGGGAGAGGCCAGGGTGGGTCTTCTCTCTTTTTCACTTGGGTGACAGGAATTTTCCTCGGTGAGTGGCAGTTCTGCAAAAGCTAAGCCAATACAATATTCAGAAACTAAGGTGTTCAACCTTGTGGCAAGGAGTTCAGTCTTGCTCAGCAGTCATGGTTTTGATAAGCAGGCCTCGCCATTCAGCTGATGAGCTGTATCTCGTCTCTGTCTAGGTTTACAGATGCGTCATGAATTCAGGGTTATAAGCATAGTTCTTGAGGTTCCGGTAGTTGATTTGTTACCAGCAGTCTACCTATGAATGTATTCCAGACCTTTCAAAGGCTTGGAAATGTTTTTTTTTTTTAAGATGATTTAGTTTTGTAGGAAAAGGAAAATCAAGTTTAAAACATCCCCTTCAAAATTAATTCACTGGGACCAGCAGTTAGCATAATGGCTATGTCGCTGGACTCCCGTGTAGTCGACCGCGGTTCGAGTCCCGGACCCGGCGGCTTAAACTCACGCCGGAGGCCAGGGTGGGTCTTCTCTCTTTTTCACTTGGGTGACAGGAATTTTCCTCGGTGAGTGGCAGTTCTGCAAAAGCTAAGCCAATACAATATTCAGAAACTAAGGTGTTCAACCTTGTGGCAAGGAGTTCAGTCTTGCTCAGCAGTCATGGTTTTGATAAGCAGGCCTCGCCATTCAGCTGATGAGCTGTATCTCGTCTCTGTCTAGGTTTACAGATGCGTCATGAATTCAGGGTTATAAGCATAGTTCTTGAGGTTCCGGTAGTTGATTTGTTACCAGCAGTCTACCTATGAATGTATTCCAGACCTTTCAAAGGCTTGGAAATGTTTTTTTTTTTTTTTAAGATGATTTAGTTTTGTAGGAAAAGGAAAATCAAGTTTAAAACATCCCCTTCAAAATTAATTCACTGGGACCAGCAGTTAGCATAATGGCTATGTCGCTGGACTCCCGTGTAGTCGACCGCGGTTCGAGTCCCGGACCCGGCGGCTTAAACTCACGCCGGGCACGTGTGCATGAGTGCCCAAGATCCCGAGAGGAGAATGGAGGAGAAGGGATTGTGGCGTGGCCATCCCCCCTGGAGGGTGATTTCTTGCTTTTTGTCTCTGTCTCTCTCTGTCTGGTGAGTGCACGTGTCCTATAGCAAAAAAAAACTCTCAAAAAAAAAAATTAATTCATTTGACCCAGTCACAGTTTTGAAACACTTGGTGGGCCTTGAAAGGCTCGTAATCTGCCAACAAAAAAAAGTCCAAACGACCTAGTAGGAGATTCTGAATGTTTCCAGTTTATACTCATTTTGAGTTCACCGTAAACTTTGTTTTGGACAAGACTTTGAATTTAAACAATTTTGCCGCTGTTTCAGTTGTATCAGGCTTTTACACTTTGATGACGGTATCTTCCAGGTGTGAGTGACGCGAGACGTATTGATTGTGGTACTCCCTGTACCCCTGTAATGCCAAAACCAGGGGTACTCCTTTTTGCTCCTGTGGCAGCTCTTAGAGAGAACAGAAGGTTTTTTTTTTGTTGTTCTTTCTCTTTCAAGAATTAAAATGCATGTTCTCTAAATGCCAGTGTGTGGCAATGTTCCCTTCACTGCCCCGTTTCCACAGGACACTCAAGAGAGACGTGGTCGTGTGTGTGTGTGGATGGATTGTGCAGGTGTGAGCCAGGCTACAGAAGAGTGTCCCATTCATTTGCAAAGTTTACATTTTAAGCTCACAGCTGTGAAGAGCGCGGCCCCCTCGTTAGTTTTCCAGGCAGGTAAGGTCGGTTCGTGTGGGTGAGCGCACGCGTCTGTGTTGGGTCCTGGGACCTTCTGCTGTTGGCAGAGGAAGGGCCCACCCCGACTCTCCAAATCATGTTTGTATCAGAGTGTTATTAGGTAACATTGTAAATAAAAGAATAGGTTATATAGTAGGGATATCACACTTGAATATTTTTGTTTTTTTTTTTTTTTAAAAGCGATTGCTCTACATCTATATTTAGTTACGTCATCTGGTTCTTCTACGCAATGCAGAGATTGTTTTTATACCGCAGATTATTTTTATAAAGTCTAGTGAGTGGGAATGAGAATGGTTTTGTAATCCGAGCTAATGAGCTTTACCTTTCAAGGGAAATGCACACTGGAGTGTGCATGTGTACACTGGAGCGTGCGTGTGTACACTGGAGTGTGCGTGTGTACACTGGAGCGTGCATGTGTACACTGGAGCGTGCGTGTGTACACTGGAGCATGTGTGTGTACATTGGAGCGTGCGTGTGTACACTGGAGCGTGCGTGTGTACACTGGAGCGTGCGTGTGTACACTGGAGCGTGCGTGTGTACACTGGAGCATGCATGCTGTGGGGCTTCTGCTTAGCTCTCTGGGGTTTTGGGGCGCACTGGCAGACCGGTCAGCTCACGAACCATCTGTGGTCAGAACCTCCCTGTGGCTGTGTGGCCGGGCCCCTCGCAGGCTGGGAGAGGACTGGGAGGAGAGGGCCCGGTTGTGGGTCTTACATTCGCGCTTCCTCCTCAGCTTTCTGTTGAACAAAGGTTTCTGAGGTTAAAAATCCGTCTGTAAGCTCCCGCGGCAGGATGTAGTCGTGCGAGGGTTTTCGGGGGAACAGAAATTATACGGGGGTCCAGATTGGGGTGGACTAGGACTAGAAGATTCAGGCTACAAAATCTCTTCCGTGGGCATTCGATGGGTTGGGTAACACCAAGCTCGGTTACCCAGGGCCACGTCGTCTAGTGTTGGGGATAGGTGACCCCTGGAGCTCGGAGAGCAGGAGGACGGTGGCACGTGGTCACGGCAACTGAGCCACACAAGCAGCGCCAGGTGCGCTTGTTTTCTGACTACTCACTCGCCATATCCAGGGGCTCGCAGAGGAAGCTGAGCACCCTAGTAAGAGCGGGGCGTTTTCTGAATCCCTGCAAACATTCTCCTGCCGTCCCTGCCAAGTTGAGGCCACTGCGTAACAGGGAAGGCAGTCTCCCTTTGGTCCCTTTCAGCCTAGAGCAGAGTGGAGGTTATTTGGGTGGAACGCAGGGGAAGCAGATTGTGAAGCAGATTCTGGGGCCTGTAAATGGTCAGTTGTAAGGCCCGGCTGGTGGCCTGTCCCCAGCCCCTGCCTGCCTGCTTCAGAGGTGCAGCGCATGCGACAGCGTTTCCAAGACTCCTTCCTGAGTGGTTTCAGCCAGCTGGCTTTCTGTTCATCCCGGGTTTGGGCATCGGACAGTTCACTCCTTCTCTCCTCGGAATAGATTTCGTTCCAGCAGCTCTCGTAGCACTCTGGGAACCAACCCGTCACTCCTTTCTCTGTCCCCATTAAAAACAAAACAAAAACCATGTCTCTGCTCTCCAGCCACGTGTCTTAGAATGTAATTCTGTTGTGCCTTTGTTTTTGTGCCCCCCCCCC
>NW_006206439.1:47451-54573 GCF_000334495.1 Tupaia belangeri chinensis | reverse complement strand
CCCCCCCCCCCAAAAAAAAGAAACTTCTGTAAGCTTTTTTCTACTTGTCTTTTCTAGGCCCACCCCCCACCTCTTTCCTTTTTCCCAGCTCTAATTTCTGGACGCATTCTGCGATCCAGGACATTTAGGAACCAGTTACCTCAGACCTCACGTTGAACAGTGTCGCCATCTGGGGCCGCTCCATACGGCAGACTTCCAGCCCCCCACGCAGGAAGCCTGCCTGGCGCCACCACTGACTCGTTTCCAAGCAAAACTCTTCCCCAGGACCGAGGAGGGGCTGCCGGCAGCCTCGCGGTGGCACTGGGGCGGGCGGGTCTGGAGTGTCACCCCGAATGGCGCTTCCCGTGCTCCTCTTCGAATCCTGCCACTGTCAGTATTCTCGGGTCAGATAGGCAAGGTGATTCTACCGGCTGGCCCTGGCCGCAGGTTAGTCCCAACGACCAGCTCTTCGCAACACATTTCCGGTCGCTAAAGCTGCACAGTAGGACATTCCTCTCGGTGGCAGGATCGCGCACCCCGCCGCCCACCACAGTGCATTTTGGAAAGGCGTCTGTAGCGTCCATCGCTGTGAAACAGGCCTTGTGGGATAAGGCTGTTTTGTCATTTTGATGTATTTTAAATAAATATATATATATATATTTTTTAAAGAGCCTTTTTTTACCAGTTCAAAAAGTTTAATTAACCAGCAGTCACCAACCACACCTGAATTCTTGTCCCCGGGGCTTAGATGGCAGATCAGGATTAAAAGTGGGAACTCGGCCGATGGAGCGGGGGCCGCCCACCCGCGCTGTCCTGCTGTCCCATCGCGGGGGACATCGACAGCGGGCCCCTGGCCCGGCACACTCAGCTTTCGGCCTCGCCCCATTCGGCGGACCGTTGAGTTCAGCCCCTCTGCGAGTGCTTTAGCCCGAGTGGGGTCTTCTCAGAGCACTGCCATGAGTTAAGTGTATGTGTAGCCAAATACTTTCTTCATGAGGGAAAAATGCAATCCTCCGTGTGACACCAACAGTGACTGAGATGAGAGTAGGAGAGATCGGGCAAAACCCGAGTTGTCGTTCGAAAGGATCCAAGTCATTGTCAAAGGCCGCTGCCTTCGGGAACGTTCAGACCACCCGTGCAGGGAGGAATCGCTAGAATGCCCGCGGCTCCTTTTTTTTTTTTTTTTTTTCTTTCCTCATGTTTTTCTAGACTTTTGTAAAAGTGCAAAGAAAATCGAGTGGTACTTGAGAATTAGGGGGAGGGTTACCGCAGACTAGACACATTTCTCGATTGCATTTCCATGCCACAAATCCACACAACGCCATTTTTCAACTGTATCAAAGAATCTGCTTACGAATTTGACGTGATCTTAAGGCCAAATTTTCACCTCTTAATCTTTCCCCACATTTGTCTTGAATCTGAATAACTTCATCCAGTACTGTAAATTTAACGTACATCGAGTTCGATATGAATTCTTTTGAAAAGAGCTTTCTGCACGTCACAGACATACAGTTAAAGAACACAGCAGAGTACACGATTTGCAAAACAGTTTTTGCAACAGAAAAATGTCACCTTTCATTTGCCATCATATATATATATAATATGTATGTATATATTATATATATATATCAGTTTTACCAACTACTTCTAAATTTGTACATTGTTTGTAAAGGGAAAGAAGGAAAACCCTAAGACTTGTCTAACTTAGTGGAGAATGTATGTGTCGAGCTTGGGATGAATAGCTAAGTCTTATTGAGCTGTGTTATCTAACTTGTATATAAAAAATTGTAATTAAGAGTTTGAATTCACCCGTTTCTCACAGTTTAAAATGGGGAGTAATAGGAAACTCTGGACACGTGACTAGTTTATGACTTAAGGCCGTAGAAGCAAGGAAGCTCTTTCAAGTGCTACAACTAAAGACTTCTAGTTTGGGGCTCAAATTCAGTAAGTACTGTTCGTCTACCGGGATACGTGATGTAAATGTGGTAGGTCACTTCCACCCTTTGTAGCTATAAAATAAAAATTTCGTAGAACAGAAATAGCTTGTACTACTGAATTAACAAAATTTATACTAAAGTAATCATGTTAAAGAAAAAAAAATATATATATATTCAGAGTTAAGCTTGTTGCTGTTACCCTGTCTGGATTTGAAAAGTGTGCTGATTTTTATATATATAATACACACACACACACGCGCACACACACACGCACACAATCCTGAAATGGCCTCAAGCAGACATTCATGTAATTACAGTTGCAAAATGAAAACCTTTTGGCAAGAACATTGTATCATAGTTCATTCATTTGCAGTGGATCTTTGTTCCTTTTTCCTGTGGTAATTTTAGAAATGCGTGTCAAGTTTGAAATTAGATCTGCTAAGTTGGGGTTTTGCTGCTTGAACTCTGCACTGGGTCCTCAGATAAACCGATGTGAATGTAGTCCCCCCCCCGTGTGAAGAAGCAGCCACACCCCAACAGGATAGGAGGAAAAATCTAGAACTATTTCAAGTTTTATCTTTTTGTATATGAAAATAAAATCATAATAAAGCAACCCTGTTGTCTATCTTCGTCCCACGGGAGGGGCTTGACATGTGTCTTCGTGGGAATCAGAAATACGGGAAACAGCACGATCTTGGGTCGCAGGGCTGGCTCAGTCGGCCTGTGAGTTGATCAGCTCCCATGCTGTTGCTCACAGCAGAGTGACTGGGAGGCCACGGCCCTGTGTCCCACTTGACAGACCTGCTTGTATCAATCAGGTTCTTCAGAAAACTAAGCCCGGGCCTCGGTTTCTCCCAGTGTTCACACCCTGGAGGGGGCCTCCAATGTCTTCTAAATGGACTGCTCTGAGACTCAGTAAGTTACACAGAAGTTCCTAAACTCCGAGATTTCCCAGTCTCCGAGATTCTGCCACCCCGCTTCCTCAGTCCTGTGCTTTACAGACAGTTCTGAGCAGCGCTCTGTTACGTGGGTCAGAGAAGGCTTGGAAATAAGTTGTATTCAGGATACGAAGTACGAGCTCTGCTGTCTCCAAAGTTGCCTGAGTACCGGGGATCACTTGCTGAGCTAGTTATGGGGGGCTGGCAGGTGGCATGGTAGTTAGGGGTACTGGATTCCCACATGGCTGACTGTGGTTCAGGTCTCGGACCTGGTAGCTTGTTTTCTCTCTTTCCTTCTCTGGTTGAATTGGATAATAATAGTAAATAAAAGTAAATGAAATAATTCTAAGAAAAACAGTTACAGGATGCATCCAGCAGGTGGTGTGGTGGTTAAGGTGCTGGACCCGCACATGACTGACCATGGTTTGAGTCCCAGACTTGGTGGCTTGCTTTCTCACTTTCCCTCTCTCTGTCGTTGGTGAGCGCATGTGCCCTATAGCAAATTTTAAAATAATAATAAAATTAAATAATTAAAAAAAATAGTTACAGTGGCACGGTTGTTAAGGCGCTGGGCTCCTACATGGCTGACAGTTCAAGTCCTGGACCCAGTGGCTTCCTGTCTCACTTTCCCTTTCTCTGGTGAGTACATGTTTCCTATAGAAAATTTAAAAATAATGAATAATGCTTTAAAGAAATTGCTATGGAGTCTCTAGATCTGAATCAGTAAGTCAGTTCTCACATTTTGGTAGTTCCTGACCTAATCTCACTAAATGAAAATATGATTCATCAATAATAAAATAATGACATCTAATACCTAAGAAAGAAAACAGCAAAGTTTCAGAAATTGCCTCATTGCTTTCTGTACCGCATAAAAATTGCTTTTTTGGGACCAGCAGTTGGCATAATGGCTATGTTGCTGAACTCCCATGTAGTCGACTGTGGTTCGAGTCCTGGACCCGGTGGCTTAAACTCACGCCAGGCGCGTGTGTGTGCATGCCCAAGATCCCGAGAGGAGAATGGAGGAGAAGGGATTGCGATGTGGCCATCTCTCCGGGGCGGGGGGTAATTTCTTGCTTTCCGTCTCTCTCTTTCTGGCAAGTGCACGCGCCCTATAGCAAAAACATCTCCACCCCCCAGAAAATACAAAAACTGGTGGTCCACTTCCTCCATCTCACAGGTGGGCAGAGCAGCCCAGAGCAAGTTTCCCTCCTCAGAGTCGGGCAGCCCTTCCAAGTCTTGACTTCTTGGGGCCAAGCATGGGCTTCAGCAGTTTCCACGTACACGTTCTGGATGAGGGGAAGGGATCTATGATTTTCTTCTAAGTATTTAGCACACTGCCTGGCAGGTGGAAGGGCCTCAAGATACGTATTGCTTGAGAGCAGGCGCACTGGTCACAGGAGAGGGACGTGGTCACGCTGCAATCCTTTGTCCTCCATGTTTGCACCCCAGTAGGGTCTTAGACATGCATGCACACATCCCAGGCATGTTTTTCAAGTTGTGGGGCCAGGACTCAAACTCACCACGTGGGATCCACCTCTCTGTGTAGGGCTTAACTGCTGTGCTCAGGGGCCGGCCCAAGAACTGACTTCCTCAGTGACCACGTACTAGGAAACAGCGTTGGAAGTTGTCAACGTAACCCTGAAGCCTGACAAGCCCCAGTATTGTCAGGTAGTGTTGGTCAGAACACTCTTAAGTTGCAAGGGACAGAAACATTTAGACCAAAAGAGCTTCACTGGAGGGACCAGCAGATGGTGAAATGGTTATGTCACTGGACTCCCATGTAGTTGACCGCGGTTTGAGTCCTGGACCTACTGGTGTCAAACTCCCACCGGGCACGTGTGCGCCCAAAATCCTGAGGGGAGAATGAAGAAGGGGTTGCAGCGTGGCCCTCCCACCCTGGGAGTGGGGGGTGATTTCTCACTTTCTGTCTGTCTCTCTGGCTAGCACACGTGTCCTAGAGCAAAAACCTCTCTCTCAACCGGGGCTTCCCTGGAAGGATCCTGAAGGAAATGAGCAGCCCTGCTTTGGAAAGGCAGGATGTGCATGGGCTTCAGGAGCATGGGAAGCTGAGATGACACGGCAGGTCTGCACGCGCGGGTTGGCTTTTCTGTTTTTGTTCAGGACAAGACCAGACGCATCTGTTCCTGTGTCCACTTAGCAGGACACGACGCGGTGGACAGAGCCAGAGTTTTATAGGTCGGCTTTGTTACCTGGACAGAGTAGCAATGCAAAAGGCCACTAAAGAACGCCAGGTGGCTGAGCTCAGCCTCTCAGCGTCAGAGGCGACCTGGCATTATAGCGTGCGATTTCACCAGCGGTATTCCTGTGAGTGTCAGGACGACGTCTACACCTCTCCAGGTGGTGGTTAAAGATGGCCTGCTGCGGAGTGGCTCATCACTGGAGTCAGACGGGAGGAACGCCTACCAGTTAGTTAAGACCTGGGAAATGTGAAGGCTCTGCAAAGAACTAAGACTACACAGAATGCTGGGGATTTTGCTGCAAAATGAAGACCCAGTGATTTTTTTTTTTAATTGTCAGAGGGTGTATGCACTCCCCCGAGAGAGACAGAAACAGAGGGAGAGCGAGAAAGCACCCCCTGATGGGGCCTAGTTACAGCACCACCCCTCTCCCACCTCTGCAGCCTCTCAGGATACTGGGCATGCACACGCATGTGCCTGGTGTGTTTTTCAAGCTGCTGGGGTAGTATTTAAACCGGTCAGCCATGTGGGATCCAGCTCCTTTAACCACCAGGCTCCAGGGTGGTGCAAGACTCACTTCTCTGTGACTAAGAGTTCGTGATGTAGATGGGGCCAGCAGGTGGCAAGGTGGCTAAGGCACAGGACTCCCACATGGCTGACCACGGTTTGAGTCCTGGACCTGGAGGCTTGCTTTCTCCCTTTCTGTCTCTGGTGAGCACATATACCCTCTAGAGAATTAAAAAAATAATAAATACAGTTCAATAATTCCTTTAAAAGAGTTTGTGAAATATGAAAGTCCTTGTTTTCTTTGTCAGCTGTCTGGGTTTTATATATTTTTCAAAGAATTATTAAATTAATTAATTAATTCTAATTTGTCCAGGGAGGGACAGAGTACAAGAGACAGAAAGTGAGAATGCAAGCTTTGACCATGTGGGAGTCCAGCACCCCTAACCACCACACCACCTGGTAGCCCCTGGTTTTCACATTCTCTCAGGACAAAAAATGTGGAGATGGCTGAAAAATCACGGACATGCACAGAACACTGACTGACATACTTAATGACATGCCTCAGGTACTTCCCTAAATGCCTTATAGGTGTCAGCTTTAAAAAAAAAGAATTATTGTATTTAACTTTATTTATTTATCTTAATTTGATCAGAGAGGGACAGAGTGAGTGAGTGAGTGCACGTGAGAAAGCAGGCTACCAGGTCCAGACTCAGACGGTGGCCGGCCATGCGGGAGTCCAGTGCCCTTAACCACCACACCACCTGGCACTCCCACATGGCTGAGCTGGTTTGAGTCCCAGATCTGGCAGCTTGCTTTTTCGCTGTCCCTCTCTGGTTAAATAAAAATAAATAAAGTTAAATAAAATAATAATTTTGTTTTTGGAGAGGTTTTTTTCGCTGTAGGGCACACTGGCCAGACAGAGAGACAGAAAGTGAGAAATCATCCCCCAGGGCTGATGGTCACGCTGCAATCCCTTACTCCTCCATTCTCGTCTCGGGATCTTGGGCACGCCGGCGTGAGTTTTAAGCCACTGGATCCGGGACGCGAACCGCAGTCGACTACGTGCGAGTCCAGCGACATAGCCATTACGCCAACTGCTGGTTCCCTGGTTCCCTAATTTTTTAAAAAGTAATGATGTGTCTATACAATGTAACTTTGAAGCCAGGCGTCTCGGCACAGGCTTTGACATCAGACGTGAGTTGGGATCTTGGGTGTGGTTTGCCCACCTGTAACATGGATTTAAAGGCATTTTCTTCTCGAGACTGTGCATGCACGCCCCTAAGCCCTCAAGGCGTCCGGCGTCCATCTGTCCCTGCGCCCGCGCCTCGGTCAGTGGACAGGAATGGGGATGGGTGGGCGTGGGTACCTGGAGTCCCAGACTTGGTCACCAGGGGGCGTAGGAGGCCCCGGGCAGGCAGCGTCTGTGCTCGGGGCTCCGCGCATGCGTGTCGCGAGCCCTGGGCCGACGCGCCCGCTGTGCGCATGCGCGGTGGGAAAAAGGCCAAGATGGCAGCCAAGAGCTTTGCTTCCCGCCTCAGGGGCTCACGACGTGCTCTGAGCGGC
>NW_006206439.1:44833-47364 GCF_000334495.1 Tupaia belangeri chinensis | reverse complement strand
CCGGGGAGCAGGCGGGTAAGCCGGTCTCCCGCTCGGGTCCCGGACCCGTGTTCCGCCTTCCGGGTGTCCTGGCCCGGCCCGCGTCCCCGCCGGCCGGCTCCCTGCGCCCCTCGTGCCCTTCCCTCCCGCCCGTCCCCGTCCCGGCCTGTGTGCTGTCTGAGCCCCGGAGGGCGCCCTGGAGGAGGAGTCGGGGCGTGCCCGCTGTCCCGGTCCCAGCCCGGGGCCTGCACCTTAGCGCGCTCAGCACGTGTGGATGGAGGTGCCTTCCCATCGTCTCAGCTGATCTGTAACCGCTCTCTTTTTGTCATCGTTTAGATGACAAACCCCCCGCCCGCCGTTGTTCCCAGCGTGTAAGTTTCAGGTCTCCAAGGGTACCTTCGATTTGGTCCAAAAAAGGGAAAGAAAAGCACATTTTCATTTCTTACGATTTCCCCCTGTCAAGCTACTGTAACTCACCCTTTTTGTCGCTAGCAAAGGAACTAGGGAGTTGAGGAGAGAGACAGAGACAGAGAGAGGACAGTGAGAAATAAGACATCAAGATAAGGTTATAATTTTTCTTTTTGTTTATGGCGATTTTTGGTATCGGGTGCATCTACTCCCCATAAAGACAGAAAGACAGAAAGAAATCGAGAAATTACCCTCCAGGGGGGATGGCCGGACTGCAATCCCTTCTCCTCCATGCTCCTATTGTAATTTTGGGCATAGTGTGAGTTTACTCTGCAGGCTGGGGGACTCGAACTCTGGGCTTCTAGGTGGGGAGTCCAGTGACGTAACCACTACGCCATCTGCTGGTCCTGAGGAGGTTATCTAGAAACGGACTCCATGGGAAATGTGCTTGGATTCTCCCACTTAGAAAAACAACACCTGTTTCGGGACCAGCAGTTAGCGTTAATGGCTATGTCGCTGGACTCTCGCGCGGTTCGAGTCCCAGACCCAGTGGCTCAAACTCATGCCAGGCGCCTGTGCGTGCGTGCCCAAGATCCCGAGAGGAGAATGGAGGAGAAGGGATTGTGGTGTGGCCATCCCCCCTGGGGGGTTGATTTCTCGCTTTCTGTCTCTCTGTCTCACTTTCTGTCTTTCTGGCGAGCGCATGCGCCCTATAGCAAAAACCTCTCAAAAAAAAAATGAAGGAAAACCACCACCAGTTTTATTGTTACCTTGCTACAGGGCACGTCTTAACTGCTTCAGCACCAGGACAGCGGCAGAGCAGAAATGCCAATGAATGATGCTCTTTTTACAACAGTAAAACAAATGGTGTTTTTGTCATCACACTTTCCATCACAGTTTTTCCGTCATCACAGTTTTCCCAGAGGACACATGTGCTGGTTGAAAAGAGACAGGGAAAGGGGGGAAGCCCTGCCCAGGGTGGTGGCCATGCTGGGTCCCCTCTCTGCTCTCCTCTTGGGATTTTGGCCAGGCTGATACACGTGCCTGGCGTGTTTTTCAAGAGACCAGGTCTGGAACTGGAACTGGAGCTGTTGGCCAACTACCAGGCTATGGGCCGGCCCTCACTCTTCTTAAGATGTTCTATTTATATGAATTTATTGGCTTACTTCAATTTTGGATTTTGTGGGATTTGGGGTACTCACTGTCTTGCGCCTGGCATGTTTTTCAAACGGCCGGGTCCGAAGATCGGAAATGTAGTTGACCACGTGGACTCCAGCTTCCTTGGCCGTCACGCCGCGGGCTGGCCCTCAGTTTCCATGTTGAAATTGATACACAGTGTCCCTAAGCCATCGTGGGTGACTTAACTGCTGGGGATGACATGAGTTAGTGTTGGTTGTTGTTGCCGTACAGTGAGTGTGCTTGCTGGGAAGAGAACAAGACAAGAAAAGTGAGAAATCACCCCCCACCCCCAAGGGGAGTGGCCACGCCTCAGTCCCTTCTCCTCCCGTCTCTGGGATTTTGGGCACACGCACACGCGCACCAAGCGTGATTCTCAAGCCGCCGGGTCTGGGGTCTGAACCGCGGTTGGCCGTGAGGGAGTCCAGGCACCTCCGCCATGACACCACCTGCTGACCTCAGGGCTGCTTTTTCTTTCTTTGGAGAGGTTTTCGCTGTAGGGCACGTGCGCTTGCCAGAAAGACAGAGAGAGACAGAAAGACAGAAAGCGAGAAATCACCCCCCAGGGGGGATGGCCACACCACAATCCCTTCTCCTCCATTCTCCTCTCCAGATCTTGGGCACGCATGCGCGCGCGCCTGGCGTGAGTTTTAAGCCACCGGGTCCGGGACTCGAACCGCGGTTGACTACATGGGGGTGCAGCGACATAGCCATTATGCTAACTGCTGGTCCCAATGCTGTTTTTTTATACACTTTTCTTTGTGGGGTAGGGAGAGTCAGAAATTTGATGTGAAAGACCAGTACATAAGATCAGGCTCTTGTTTATAAGTTCATGTATTCACCGCAGTTTATCTTGATACTGGTTATAGGCAAAATCAAGACTTTGGCCAGTGTCTGTTTTTGTTTTATAAATAATGGCAAAAATAAAATTTCCTGGTTAATTAGACTTTTGAGGCAATCTTATGTAC
>NW_006206439.1:8813-44796 GCF_000334495.1 Tupaia belangeri chinensis | reverse complement strand
AAAAGGGTCCTTTTTTTTTTTTCCCCCTCTTTTTTTTTTTTTTTTTCCATTTTAGAATCTGCAGAAACGGCTGTCTTGGAACACTTTGGATTCCCGTTAAGTGGGACACAGACTCGATGCTACACCAACCACGCCTTGTCCTATGACCAGGCAAAGCGGGTACCTAAGTGGGTTCTTGAACATATATCGAAAAGCAAGATCATAGGTAGGTGTTTGGGAAAAAAATGGAAGTAAAGGTATCAGTGAAAACTGTTTTCCAATTGAGAATATGGGGGCTTATTTATAATGTCTTCTTTTTTTTTTTAGAATTATTTATTCATTTATTAGAATTATTTATTCATTCATTTATTTTCATTTGACCAGAGAGAGAGTGAAAGTGAGAAAGCAAGCCACCAGGTCCAGGACTGGAACCATGGTTGGCTATGTGGGAGTGTCCAGCCCCTTAGCCACCACACCACCTGCTGGTCCCCCCGGAGGTTCTGTCTTAAATATTGTTGCAAAGAGCATCATCTATTTTTTATCTTAACAAATATTTCCTTTTTACAAAAAAGGCATTATTTAATTCCATTTGTCATTCTTACTGTTTTTTAATTTGACCAGACAGAGAGAGAGAGAAAGGGAAAGTAAGAAAGCTAACCACCAGGTTCGGGACTTGAACCAGGGTCAGCCATGTGGGAGTCCAGCGCCCCTATCCACCACGCCACCTGCTGGCCCTGCAAATATTTTCTAAAAGCCTGTATGTTTCTGGCACGGTGCTGAGCCTTGGGTATATATCAGTGACCCGAGAAGCTGGTCTCTACCTCCATGACACTTTAAGTTGGGTGAGTGGGTTGACTTATCAAACAAGTAATTGGGAATATAAAATTATAATTGATAACTTTTTTGAAGAAAGTGGTTGTAAGTTAGGATAGTGAAATTAAGGAATAATAAAGAGTGCGTTGAGAGATTTAACAGGAAAACCTGGGTTTGATTAGTGATGCTTCTCTGAGAAGGTGGACTGAAGGGTTAATGGAAGTCACCCAGGCAGAGGGGTGGGATGGACCATGGGACATAGTCATTGTGTCTTTGAAAACCTACCTGTGGGGTCAGCCCTGTAGAGCCACAATTAAGTCCTGTGCTTAGAAAACCGAATCCCACATGGTTTGTATCCCAACCATGGCAGCTTGAAAAACATGGCAGGCACATGTGTGTATGTGCCCCAAATCCTGACAGGGTGGAGAAATGGAAGGAAAAGGTTATTGCATGACCACGTAGTCACTATGGAATATTTTCCCCATCTCTAGCCAGTGCATGCACTCTCTGGCAATTAAAAAAAAGAGAAAGAGAAAATTAAAACCCTAATGTAAAGGAAGAGTTTTGTTCCTTTATAGGGACCTAGAAGAAGGCCAGAGTGGCCGGAGCAGGGAGAGTGTTGTGAGAGGAGGCTGGATGGGTAGGCCGGCTCGTCGGTCAGTTCATGCGTCTTTCCACCCTGGTGGAGTCCTTAGTTGAGATGATTAGATCTTGATAACTAATGTCAGATTAGTTTCTATGTAGATTTCCCAGTTCACTCTCCTGCCATCACTGTTCTGTCTCTCAACCCTCACCCAAGGCATCTTCTTAGGCCTTTAGAAATTACTATAAATGATGGGATCAGCAGATGGCATAATGGTTATGTCATTGAACTCTGGTATAGCGGATCACAGGCCAGACCCGGCAGCTTCAAACTCATGCTGGGTGCGTTTTTGTGTGTGCTCAAAATCCCGAGAGGAGAATAGAGGAGAAGGGATTGTGACATGGCCATCCTCCTGGGGATGATTTCTCACTTTTTCTCTCTCTGTCTCTTGATCTTTCTGATAAATGCACACACCCTATAGCAAAGAAAAGATTACTACAGATGAGTTTCCAAGGGCCGTGAGCACCAGGCAGAGAGTTAGCTTGGCCGTGAGGAAGCAATTCCAGTGGTAGTGCCGGTTTCAAGTTCACTGATGAGGGTTGTTCTGTATTACCAATTACCTTTTCTCTTTACGAAGTGATTCTCAAAAGCTCGATACTAGGTATTTTACTCCAAACCTTGCGGTTTGGTGACTATAGATTTTTCTTTGCAAAGTGAAATGTAATTAGTAACTTCATTGATTTCTATCTTATACTCCTTTGAGTAGCAGTCAGAGAGTGTCCGTTCGTGCTCATAATGTGATAGTGTTAACAAGACCTGATCTACTGACAGTGGAAAACAGCGTTAATTTTGCCTATGACTTCTGTGGCAAGCCATCCTGGAGGAATCACAGAATGGGTGGAAACTGGGATTCTTCTCCTCCTGTGGTACTCAGATACTCTGCTCTCGGAATTTCTGGATGGAGCTCATAGTGTAAGTGTTTGTTTTGTCATGGCTGAAGAGCAGGCAGTAAGCACAGGGTACCAGACCTCTCCACCTCAGACCAGGCCTGCCCAGAACAAATTGTTTTGTGTCTCTGTATACATCCATTATTTCAGCACATACCGATTTGTCAAGATACATTTATACAAGATACAGCATACAGAGGCCTTTTAAGAAAGTCAAGAATTTATCAGTAGCTAAGCTTTTTATGCAGCCTAGCTCTTTAGCCATTATTTTCACTTAAATCCTAGCCAGCAGTTTTCCTTTAACATGGAAGACCAGAATCAAAATTTATGTTACATAGGTTACGTAGAGCCAGCAGGTGGCATGGTGGTTAAGGCGCTGGATACCACATGACCGACTACACGGCTTTAGTCCTAGACCTGGTGGCTTCAAAAACATGCCAGGCATATGTGCGTGCCTGTCCAAAAATCCCAAGATGAGAGTAGAGGAGAAGGGATTGTGGCATGTCCGTCCCCCATAAGGGGTTGCTTTCTCACTTTCCCTCTCTCTGTCTCTCTGGTGAGCGCACATGCCCGATAGCAAAAATTAAAAAAAAAAAAAAAATTTATACGAGATAGTTACACTGTATGAAAAGCACTCCTGGGCCATCAGATGGCGTGGAGGTTAAGGCAGCTGGATCCCACATGGCTAACTGCGGTTCAAGTCCCAGACCTGATGGATGGCCTGAAAGTCACACATGCCCAAAGTCCTGAGAGAAGAACGGCATGGCCATTATCCCGGGGGCGAGCTCTCACTCTCCCTCTCTTTTTGGGCATGTCCTATAGCATACTCTAAAAAAGAAAAAAAAAAAAGGGCATTTTTTTCTAGCTTAGTCCTTCCCATTAGGTTGTTGGGAAAGTCTTGATGTATCTTTTCGTTTTTCTGTGTATCGGTGTGTCATGACTTTCCTGACAACCCCGTAATCTCAGAGAAGTACCTAAATCCTCCGGGACTTTGAGGCATGCAGACAGTCCCTCACACTAGCTGCTTGGAGAGGTACCAGCCGTCAGTCACCAGCTGGCCTTGCTTCGAGGATCTTGCAGGGTATTTGTTCTCTGATAATTTGCCCGTTCTGTGTTTTTCTTCAGGTGATGCAGACAGAAAACACTGTAAGTTCAAGCCTGATCCCAGCATCCCTCCAGCCTTCAGTGCCTTCAATGAGGACTACATCGGCAGCGGGTGGTCACGAGGGCACATGGCCCCGGCCGGAAATAACAAATTTTCAAGTGTAGGCATATTCGAGGGCAGGGGTGGGACTATAGGGTTGATGCTATGTATATCATAGGACGTAGAGATTAGACACTTGGGGACCAAACTTAAACACTCAGAATTTCTATACTCTGTTTCTCATTCTTCCTGACTTTTTTGTTTGTTTGTTTTGGAGAGGTTTTTGCTATACGGCGAGTGCGCTTGCCAGAAAGACAAAGAGAGACAGAGAGACAGAAAGCGAGAAATCACCCGCCCCCTCTGGGGGATGGCCACACTGCAATCCCTCCTCCTCCATTCTCCTCTCAAGATCTTGGGCACGCACGCACACGCGCCTGGTTTGAGTTTAAGCCACTGGGTCCAGGACTCAAATCGCAGTCGACATAGCCATTATGCTAACTGCTGGTCCCCCTGACTTCTTGTTTTGATTAGATGCTGCAACATTTTTAAACCGGTTGAATGAAGAAAACAAAATGCTATGTAAATGGAGACTAGAAAGTTGCTGAGAGATAAACTCATTTTTAGTCTGGAAAATTTCAGAGCTGTAGAGTAGTTGAAAAAAATAGTACAGCAAACACATTTTGATACATTTACTTTACATATTATTCATATGCGTATGTGTGTATGTTTTAAACCATTGAAAAAATTGCAGACGTTTTAACAGTTTATTCTTCAATAGCCTGCTCAGGAGCTGCTTCAGCTAAGGATGAGGATATTCGTATGCATGACTAGAGTGTCACATCAAGACCATGTACAGACTATTTTCGTATATTTGTGTAATATCTAAAATACAGTTTATATGCAGATTTCCCGAATCACTCTATTTATGGCTTCTGTAGCTCTTTTTGATCCCCTGTACAATCACGAATCACGTTACATTTAGTCTTCATAGCACTTTAGTCTTCTTTAAGCTGAAGTAATCTCCCTCCAAGATCGGAAGTGTTGGGACCAGCAGATGACGAAACGGTTATTGTGGCTGGACTCCCATATGCCGACTGTGGTGTGCATCCAGGACCTGGAGGCTAGAAACTCAGGCCAGGCGCATGTACGTGTGTGCCAAAATCCCGAGAGGAGAATGGAGAAGGGACGATGCGGCCATCCCCCCGTGGGGTGTTCTCACTTTCTGTCTCTCTCTCTCTCTCTCTCTCTGGTGAGCACCACACACCCTATAGCAAAAATTTTTAATGAAGTGTTTTTCATACACTGACCTTTATTACGAGCTGTTGGTGTTATTGTCATGAAGGTTGTGGTCCGCCATTCAGATGGTAGTTAGAATGACTGGTTGGGTACTCGTTATCACCACCTGAGGAAGTTTCCAAAAATCCAGGGCCCAGCCCTATTAAATCAGAAACTCAGAGATGGCAAACAAGCGCTAGTGTTTGCTTTTTCTTTTAATGTTTTTGCAATAGGGTACGTGCACTTCCCAGAGAGAGACAGTGAGAGGGAAATCACCCCCTGCCCAGGAGGGGAGTGATGGCCATGCGCAATCCCTTCTCCGTTCTCTTGGGAATACGGGTAGGCACGCACATGTGCCGCTGTGATTTTTCAAGCTGCCAGGTTTGGGACTCGAACCATGGTTGATCTTGTTGGCGTCCCACGCCTTACCCACCGTGTCACCTGCTGGCTTCTGGACATTAGTGTTTTTTGTTTTTTTCTTTTGAGAGAGATTTTTGCTATAGAGTGCATGTGCTTGTCAGAGAGACAGAGACAGGAAGCGAGAAATTGTCCCCCAGGGTGGATGACCACACTGTAGTCCCTTCTTCTCCTCTATTCTCTTTTCGGTATCTTGAGCACGCGTGCCTGGCGTGAGTTTTCAGCCTCCAGGTCTGGGACTCGAGCCATGCTCATCCACGCCGGAGTCCCGCGACATAATCATTACGCCATCTGCTGGTCCTGGCATTAGCGTGTTTTTTTTTTTGGAGAGGCTTTTGCTATAGGGCGCATGCACTTGCCAGAGAGACGGCAAGAAATCATGTCCCGGGAGGATGGCATTTCAGTGCTAGTAACAATTTTCTTTCTTTTTTCTTAATAGAAAGCCATGGCCGAAACGTTTTATCTTTCTAATATTGTGCCTCAGAATTTTGACAATAATTCCGGATACTGGAACAGGTAAGGGGTGAGAATTTTAAAATGTAATTCTGTGCAAGATGAATCGTGGGAAAGGAGAATGTACGAGGGTCTGTCAGCTGTTTCTTTGTTTTTAAAAACTAACCCTCTGGGGGACCAGCAGGTGGCGTGGTGGTTAAAGTGCTGGACACTCCCACATGGCTGACCATGGTTCGAGTCCTAAACCTGGCACCTTGCTTTCTCACTTTCCCTCTTTCTCTCTCTCTATATATATATCTCTCTCTGGTCAAATTAAAAAAATAAAATGAATGAATAAAAAAGTAAATAAATAATTCTTTAAAAAAAAACAACTAACCCTCCTGAAGTGAAGGACTGCTTTTCTTTGTTATTTTTCTGGAGTACAGTCTTTTGTGGGAGAATAGACTTCAAAACACAGCAGCCTTTTTTTTTTTGGAGAGGTTTTTGCTATAGGGCTCGTGCGCTCACCAGACAGACAGAGACAGAGAGATAGAAAGCGAGAAATCACCCCCCAGGGGGGATGGCCACGCCACAATCCATTCTCCTCTCGGGATCTTGGGCACGCACGCACACGCGCCCGGCATGAGTTTAAGCCGCCAGGTCCGGGACTCGAACCATGGTCGACTACATGGGAGGCCAGCGACATAGCCATTACGCTAACTGCTGGTCTTGAAAGTGAAGATTTTTAATAGAAAAGAAATATCCCTATGCCAGAACGGAGTGTGGGTGGCAGCTGCCAGAGCAGGACTGTTGTACTGAGCATGGGGTTCGGTGTTACTTTTATCATGAGAGTCGGTAATAAAAATTTAGCAAGGGAAGGTCTGTCGTCATATATGGCTTCTCTGACTTCATGGGCTTTTTCCTGTGCTACATATCCCTCTCTCAGGTGAGGAATTTATTTACCTCATCACGCATGCCCAGCGTGGACCTTGAAGGCGTGACATCCGTATGTGGGTGAACGGCCCTATCAGTTTATTGTCCCAGTGTGAATTAGGATGTTGACTTAGCATTGCATCCCGGTGCTGAACTTCTCTGTGTATGTTTGGGATGGCAGGAGGGCAGATGACAACCTTCCCGGTGCCAGGAGCCAGGTGCGAGGAAGCAGTTCTCTGAGGGCTCCCTGACGGGCTATGATTGGTGGGACTAATTGGTAGGTAACAGCTATCCTGCTGTTACCTCAGGGCTGCCCGCGCATTTCGGTCTGACCACCTATCACACTAGAGGATGGCCCTGCCCCAGTCCCTTCTCTTCTCCTCTTGGGATTTTGGGCACCACGCATGTGCGCCCAGATTGTGTTTTAAACCGCTAGGCCTAGGATTTGAACCTCATAATCAGGCTTAACCACCCTACCACCTGCTGGCCCAACCCCTGAACTTTTTTTTTTTTTTTTTTTTTTTTTTTGAGAGGCTTTTGCTATTGGGTGCTCGTGCTCGCCAGAGAGACAGACGGAAGGCAAGAAATCACCCCCCAGGGGGGATGGCCACACTGCAATCTCTTCTCCATTCTCCTCTCGGGATCTTGGGCATGCATGCTCACGCGCCCGGCATGAGTTTAAGCCACCGGGTCCAGGACTTGAGCTGCGGTTGACTACGTGGGAGTCCAGTGACATAGCCATTACGCTAACTGCTGGTCCCAAGTTTTGGTACATTTTAATGCAGCTGTTGACCAGGTTTTGACAGGACTGAGCTCTAAAACCATCTGGGCCTGAAGGTCTCTCTGACACTTGATTCTGTTAGGTGGCCTCTTTAAGCTCTAAACCTAGCACTGGTTGGGGTTGTTTCAAGCTATTGTGTTTTAAAATAATGAAGAGAACTCCCCACTAACAAAAGACTTCAGCAGTTACATGGCCACCATTGTTTCTTCTATCGATACTTACCCTGCTTCCCCCCAGGGTATTTTAAGCAGATTGCAGGTAGTTGATATTTCAGTTTATATTTTTAGAAGGTGTACATTCATTTAAAATACAACCGTAGTACTATTACTGCCCCTAAAACATGTAACAGTAATCTTATTACCGATTCCAGTAAGTGTTCACATTTCCCTTATTGTCTTGAACATATTTTATTGGTTTGTTTGAATTAAAGATATATACATAGATTTGGTTTATACATCTCTTTGATTACCCCTGCTTTTTGTAAAAGCTTTATTTATTCCATTAGCCAGAGAGAAAGCGATACAGTACCTGTAACAGATCTAACCCCACTGTCCACTTCTCAGCCTCCCCCAGCTGGGTCACATGCACACGCACACTTGGGCCACAGAGAGAGGTGTCTGCCTGTGAGCCGGCAGCTTCCCCATGGGGGCCACTTCTAAGATTTTTTAAGAGAGATTTTTGCTATAGAACACATGTGCTTGCCGGAGAGACAGAGAGATACAGAAGGTAAGAAATCACACTCCTGGGAGGATGGCCACAGTCCCTTCTCCATTCTTCTCTGGGGATTTTGGGCATGCACACGCATGCACCTGCGTGAGTTTGAATCCTCCGGGTCTGGGACTTGAACCGTGGTTCCCCATGTGGGAGTCCAGTGACATAAACATTAATGCCATCTGCTGGTCCTTTGGTCCTCTTTAATCTGAAGGTTTCCCTTCCTCTCTTTATTTTTACCCTTGCAGGCTATTTGTTAAAGATCTAAGATGTTTGTGTGGCTGGCAGGTAGCATGGTGGTTAAGGGTGCTGGACTCCCACATGGCTGACTGTGGTTCAAGTCCCAGACTTGGCAGCTTGTTTTCTCACTTTCTCTCTCTCTTACTCAGTCCCTCTCTGGTCGAATTTAAATAAATAAATAAATACATAAACTAAAGCTAAGTGAAATAATTCTTTTTAAAAATCTGAGATATTTGTCCTATAGAGTTTTCCTTTTGTATTTTGGATTTGCTGACTACATACCTGTGGAAGCATTTAACACTTTCTTTTCCAAAGGGATAATGTAGATAATTTGACGTATAATAAAGTTTGGGAAATTCATTGTTTATATAGGTTATATATATATATATATATTTACAACACAAATCCATTTTTATTCATTTACGTTTCATTATTTTAAATCCTTGAGAGGTACAGCATCACACAGATTCTATGTCCAATGGCCTTAGCAGGAAGATTGCTTCGGAATTTGGCTCGAACCATGCCACTGTACATTCCACCAGATTTTTCTGGTTTTATTTGGTTTGCCACCAGGAGTCACTGTTTTGTTTTTTGCTTTGTACACATAAGCACACCTCTTGCCTAAATAGAGTTCCGTTTCATCTCATCATAAACACCTTCAATTTTAAGAAGAACTGTGTGCTCCCTTTGGTTCCTGAGACCCCGCTTATAGCCAGCAAAAATGGCCTTGGGCCACAGCCTTCCAGACATAGCTGCTTTTTAGAAGTCCTGTTCCCAGCAGCCTCCACAGGCTCCGAGATGGCAGAAAGAGCTGTGTAGGCTGTAACGTTTTGTGTTCTGTTCTTGTTTAAGTTAATTTCTCAGGTGTAGTTTTCGCGACATCTTTCCTAAGGAGCATTATGGTTGCTGTTTTTCTACTTGTGTACCTGTGAGAATGTCACCCTTGGTTTTACTTTGTTTTCCAGAATGGAAATGTACTGCCGAGAGCTGACAGAGAGGTTTGAAGATGTTTGGGTAGTGTCTGGGCCCCTGACCTTACCGGAGACTAAAAGCGACGGAAAGAAAACAGTTAGTTACCAGGTAGGGTATGTTCTGACTCAGGCTTGTGTTACTCGTATGGAAACAGAACCTCCTTCTGTACTCTACTTCTGAATTTCCTTTCTCCAGCGGTACTTGTCCAACACGTGTCAGGGGTGGTGGGCATGGAGGGCACAGTGACAGATGAAAGCAGCCATGCCTTCGAGGAGCCCACAGCATGAAGAGAGGCAGACACGCTACGGCTACCGCGTCAGGGTTCGATATGCGGTAACAGGGACATCACGTAGACAAAGCGATGTCGCAAAAAGACTGACAAGCTCTCTGGGGCAGGAGGCTCAGCAGAGGAAGCAATACTCGAGCTAGGTTCTGACAGATAGGTAGAGAAGGTAAACTGAGTCAGGAGGGGAGTGTAGAAATTCCAGAAGATGGAGCACTGTGAGGACAAGAAGTTTGAGGTCGACAGCATGGTTCTGGGATATTTGCGAGGACTTCAAAAAGTTTGTGGACAAATGAATTAACGTATGAGTTTATTTTGAAATCCATGCATGTTTTTTTTTAATACACATTTTTTCATGAGCTTTTTGAAGACCCCTGTCATCTGTACCATTCATAAAGGCTAGAACTTAAGGTGCCAAAAAGTGTAGGGGTTGTTCAAGGAAGAAGAAGCATTCTAATAATAGGTTGGATGGGGCCAGAGTGGGCTGATGACAGACAACTGTGTATTTCAGAATGAAGACTGGATTTTAATTTTAGTTTTTTTTATTTTTATTTAATTTTTTGTAGAGGGTTTTGCTATAGGGCGCGTGTGCTCGCCAGACAGACAGAGAAACAGAGAGATAGCGAAAAATCACCCCCCGGGGGCATGGCCACTCTGCAATCCCTTCTCCTCCATTCTCCTCTTGGGATCTTGGGGGCACGCATGCACACATGCCTGGCGTGAGTTTAAGCCACCGGGTCCGGGACTCGAACCATGATGGACTACATGGGTCTGGGATTTTAATTTTTAGACACTGAGAAGTCATAGATTTGTTTTAAGTAGGGAGAAATGTGGTTCAGTACGAGTTTCTTTCCTTTAAACATTATTTATTTAATTTTATTTATTCTTTATTATTATTAATTTCACTAGAGAGAGACAGAGAGAGGGAGAGAGAGGGAACGTGAGAAAGCAAATCGCCAGGTTTGGGACTCCAGACATGGTGGCATGTGGGAGTCCAGCGCCTTCACCACCACGCCACCCGCTGGCCCTCCTGATGAGTTTTATAAAGACTCCTCAGCAGTGCGGGAGTGGTCGGGAAAGGGAACATTTGAAGGAGATGAGAGACTAGGAGAGGAGTCGAGACTTCACTGCAGTCCACGTGAGAGCCGACGAGGGCTGACCCTGAGCTGCTGGAGAAGGAAGCAGCGGGATACAAGAAAGTGACTGTGAAGGAGTAACTTTTGGGGTAAGGAAGGACAAGCCCAAGGTAACTACTAGACGGCAATGAGTCGAATAAGTGGGAGGAGACCTTTCCTTTCATAAGCTTGGGGGGTGTTTGTTTGTTTGTTTTTTAAAGAATATTTTTAAATTTAATTTTATTCATTGTCATTATTTAATCAATTAATTTATTTTTTTGAAGTTGACCAGAGAGAAACAGAGAGAAGGAAAGCAAAAAAGCAAAGCTGCCAGGTTCGGGACTTAAAGCACAGTCCGCCATGTGGGCGTCTAGTGGCCTTAACCACCATGCCTCCTGCCGTCTCTGCTTGTTTTCAGAGAGAGAGTTTTGATCTAGGGTGTGTGTGTTTGCTGTAGAGACAGAGCGACCTTTCAGAGGTGATGGCCATGCCCTGCAGTCCCTTCTCCATTTTCCTCTCGGGATTTTGGGCACACACACACATGCACCTGACATGAGTGTCAAGCTGGGTCTGGGATTCGAACCACAGTCAACCATGTCGGAGTCCAGCACTTTAAGCACTATACCACCTGCTGGCCCTGAGCTTGGGTTTTTAGAAGGTGAAGTTTTTGTATGATCAAGGTACTTGAGAATTTTTATAGCCTGAAGGCAAGAGGGAGTAAAGGTACGAGAGAGTAAGTCAGTGGTGCGAGCTCTGCAGACGTCTCACGCTGCTGGAGAGCCCTCGGCCAGCCTGCATGTCGGCAGCTTACCAGGTAGCACACCTGAAGGGCGAGTGTCCTGCCCACGCAGCCTGACGTTGAGTGTCCTCGTGCAGAAGTAGCCCGCGGGTTCTGCCAACAGGGTGGCAGAAGTGACATGCCTTACTGTGAGGCCCGGGGTGGCAGAAGTGACATGCCTAACTGTGAGGCGGGGGTGGGTGCAGAAGTGACATGCCCTACTGTGAGACCCACACAGGGCAGGCGGGGTGGGGAAGAGGAGCAGGGAGAAGCGTCGATAGAGTAAGTTAAAGGAGGGGTCAGAGGACTTGCCGGTAGTCAACCGGAGGTGTGTTTGGAGAGAACACTTTCCTCAGCTCTGGGAATAAAGTGGATATTTGGTAAATACCAATAAGGTTTAATGATTACTTAAGACAGTCTGCGGTAGATGAATAACCTGGGGAACTGGCATAGAAAAGACCAGTAAGCTGGAGAGTAGATCCTGTCACTGGTGTTGCCGATGACCAGCCTGTCTGCATGAAGTGTGCGGTGATCTGTAACCACCTGAAGCACTCACACAGGTCACTAACGACTGATGTGACCACTCTGTTGTTGGAGATGACAGGAGAATTGTTTCCAGGGATTTGCATGCCCTTGGAGAATGCCAGTTGTTTTTATGGAGGTAAAGGCAGGCAAAGAAATTATCGTGTTTTTTTTTTTTAAGAGAGATTTTTGTTATAGGGTGTGTGCACTCGCCAGAGACACACAGAGAAAGTGAGAATTCACCCCCAGGGGCGAAGGATATGCTGCATTCCCTTCCCCCTTCTCCTCTCAGGATTTTGGGCACATGTGCACATGCACATGTCCAGGAAGAGTTTCAAGCCACTGGGTCCGGGACCTAAACTGTGGTCAGCCGTGTTGGGAGTGCAGCCCCATAACCACCATGCCACCTGATGGCCCCTAGGGAACTTACTTTTAAATTAGTTACTCTTGGGCAGGTAGATGGTGGTAGTGATTAAGGTAGTTAGATTCCGCATGGCCAATTGCGTGGTTCAAGTCTTGGACCTTGTGGCTTGAAAAATACACTGGACACATAAGCGTGCATGCTCAAAATCCTAAGAGAGAATGGAGGAGACAGTATTGCAGCATAGTCATTATCCTGGGGGATGTTCTCTCTGTCTCTCTCTCTCTCGCTGTCTCTTTCCAGCAAGCACATGCACTCTATAGCAAAAATAAATAAATAAACAAGCTTAATTTTTCTCTTCTAAAATGAATTTCCCCTCTAATCAGCTTACTCATTTTAGTATTTTTTTTTAAGAGTTTTTTTTTTTGCCGTTGGGTGTGTGTGCTCGTTGGAGAGAGAAAAAGACAGAAACAAAGAAAGGGAAGGTGAGAAATCACCCCCTGGGGGGATGGTCATGCCACAATCCTTTCTTCTCCGTTCTCCTCCTGGGATCTTGGGCATGCAAGCACATGTGCCTGGCATGATTTTTCAAGTCACCAGATCTGGGATTCGACCATGTTTGGCTGCGAGGGAGTCTAGCGATATAACCGTTATGCCATCTGCTGGCCCCCAATTTTAGTATTTTTAAAATAATCTTTATGGGGTCAGCAGGCGATGTAGTTGTTCAGGTGCTGGCCGACTGGTTTCAACCCTGGAATCTGGTGGCTTGCTTTCACATCTTCCTTTTCTCTCTCTGGTGAACTAAAATACATATAATAAATAATGGGTAAAATTAAATAAGGAATTCTTTAAAAAATTATAATCTTTGAACAACGGCCTGACTTTCTCTCTAACCCCTTATTTATCAATTATTAGTTATTCTTTGGAGTTTCTTAAAGTTTATTTATTTGTTGAGAGAGTGTGAGATAGACAGCCTTGGCAGGACCTTGCCGTGCCGCGATCGTCCCTGCAGTCGGGATCACAAACACGCTCCCAAAGGGCTCATTTCAGCTGGATTCTGAGCCCAGGCCTCCAGGGTAGCTCCAGGGTTGTACAGCGGGGCCCTGTTGCTAAGCCATTACCACCGGGCATATTCTCAGGCTTTGCTAAGTTACTCTTCTTAGTACCGGAGTAGGAGTTCTCCTGACTTGCGCATCCACAGTAGTGGCTGGAACCCTGGGCTGTCCTCATGGCTCCAGCCTCATAGCCCAGCGTGCCACAGCCTGCGCCACGGAGGCTGGGTCACCGTCTGCTTTTTGTGTGTGGATGTTTCTGTTAAGTATGTGTTGTCCAAAGCTCAAAGTAGTATTTTTCTGGAGTTAGATGGAATTTTTAAAAATATAACTTATAAAAATATGTCTGGTACCTCTGTCTACAGAAAGCACCTAGAAGCCGTGGTATGCTTTTAGCAGTGAGCTATCTTGAGATCAGATCTTGGTTTCTAAAAAACCTGCTGCTAAAAGGACCCAGCACTTAGAGGAATATCTGGCTCCAGGGCGGGTACAGGGAAAGTACAGAATGGAACATCTTGTGCCACCACGCACGGAAGTGCTCGAGTGACGAACATGTCAGAAGGACGTAGGGGTCAGCTTCACAGAGCTTCCTCCCTCGTACCTGGGGCATTTGACAGTCACGGTAGCAGAACAGGCTTACTGAGTTAGATGTGAGCACATACTCTTAGTGAGTGAGTACATACACGGGTAAGGGAAGTCTCAGCCTACCACGAAGTGTCAGTAAACACATTTGCGAGGATGAAAGGTACGAAAATAGTTTTGTAACCATCACGGTGATGAGTAATTCAGGCAGGAGCCATCCGTGGATGCTAAGGACTAGTGACCGCAAGCTTGGTGGGGTATAGAGCATTTGCATAGTCTGACAGTGTCTCCCCGTAAATGATGGATCACAAAGTAGGAAATGGTAACCGTGCAGTGGAGAGACCCCTCTGTAAGGTCTCCCGGTTAGTATGGCCGGTGATGGGCCTTACTGACGTGCAGCGCTTGCTGCGGTGTACCGAGGAGGATGAAACAGCACTTCCGCGATTTCTCTGCCAAGAAGAACTCACGCTGAATCTCATCATGCAGAAATATCAGGCAAACCCCAGTTGAGGATCCTTCTGTGGAACAGCTAACTTGGGCTTCACACAGTGTTAACGTCTGAGAAACGAACCGTTCCAGAGTAAAGGAGACCGAAGAGTCATGAAAACAAAAGGCATCATGGGATTTCAGATCAGACCTTAGACTAGAAAAGCACAGGTTGCTAAGAAGAATGTTATTGGGGCAGCTGGCAACGCCTGGGGTCTGTAGATGACATGATTATATTCTCAGTGTCAGATTTCCTAATATTTTAATTCTGGGACCGTGTCTCTCTCTGTTTTAGTAAGTACAACCAGAAGAGTATAGGGGTAAAGAAGGTCTTTCTTTCAAAAAGCTCTAGGGAAAAAAATACATAAGGGGGGATGAGAAGATGTTAACAGTTGGTGAATTTGGATAAAGGAATATAGAGTTCTTTGAGCAATTGTTGCAAACTCTGAGTTCGCAATTAACTCTGAATTTAAAAAATATGTATGCATATATTTAAATAAATTATCTATACTCACACGGATACCAACGTACATACCTATATCTTTTCTGTACCAGAGTTTCTATTATGCTGGAATATATTTAAAAGTAGTTATTAAAAAGATCTAACTTGAAATAGTTTGTCAATGAATGGTGTTCAAGTACGTTCAAGTAGCTTTGAATAGAGTTTCAAAAGGGACCCATTTGGTCTCCTCCTCCTATTCAAGTTCCTAGCAATGAAGTTTGTGATGTTAGTCAAGATGACCTTCCTGAGAAGTATACTTTTAGTAATAATCTTTTTTATTGTTTTTATTTTAAAGCCTTACTGATCTTAGGGGGTTTTTTTTGTTTGTTTTTTTGTTTTTGTTTCCCTCCAGATTCCGAGTCTTTTTGCTCGTATTATTAGTTTTCCATGTCTCTGTTAATTTACAGGACCTGTCCCTCCTCACACTGGCACATCTTAAATTCACAAGTCTTGGGATCAGCAGTTAGCGTAATGGCTATGTCGCTGGACTCCCATGTAGTTGACCACAGTTTGCATCCCGGACCCGGTGGCTTAAAACTCATGCCGGGCGTGTGTGCGTGCGTGCCCAAGATCCTGAGAGGAGAATGGAGGAGAAGGGATTGCGGTGTGGCCATCCCCCCTGGGAGGGGATTTCTCGCTTTCCGTCTCTCCGTCTCTGTCTGTCTGGTGAGCGCACGTGCCCTATAGCAAAAACCTCTCAAAAAAAAAAAAAGAAAAGAAAAGAAAACAACTCGTGCTGGGTACGTGTGTGTGTGTTCAAAATCCTGAGAGGAGACTGGAGGAGAAGGGATTGCAGCATGGCCATCCCCGCTGGAGGTGGGGGCGGCGTTTCCTTGCTTTTTGTCTCTGTCTCTGTCTCTCTGGCGACCACACGCGCCCTGTAGTTAAATCTCTCTCATAAAGAAGACAGTACAGTGTGTCGTGACTCATTCAGGGTACTTGGTGTACTGAGCACCTCAGCTATTCATTACTTACCTTGGGAACTTCAGTCTTCCCGTCCGTTACTTTGAGGTGCAGCAAGTTACTGCCGTCTCTATTCTCCCCACTGTATTTTATTTTTTTTTTTAAGAATTATTTTATTTAGCTTTATTTATTTATTTTTAATTTCACGAGAGGGGAACAGAGAGAGAGAGAGAAAGTGAGAAACCAAGCCACCAGGTCCGATACTTGAACCATGGTTGGCCACGTGGGAGTCCAGCACTCTTAACCACCACGCCACCTGCCAGCCCCTCCCCACTGTATTCTGTAACGTAGAACCTGATCCTCACACCTGTCTGCAAGTTTATTTCCATTAATCAGCATTTCTCCATCCCACCCCCCCTTCCCAGCCTCTAGCACTCATTCCTCATCCCTCTGTGAGGCCTTTTTTATTAAGGATAGTGGTACAATTTGGCTTGCTTTTTTTTTTTTTTTTAATTTGCTATTGGGTTTATGTGCTTGCCAGAGAGAGATTGCGAGGAAGAGAGAGAAGGGGAAAGTGAGAAGTCACCTCCTAGGAAGGATGACCATGCTGCAGTCCCTTCTTCATTTTCCTTAGGATTTTGGGCACACACACATAGGAACCTGGCATGTTTTTCCAGCCTCAGGATCTGGGACTTGAACTATGAAGTCTGCTGTGTGGGATCCAGCTGCCTTAACCACCATGCCACCAGCTGACCCTGGCTTACATTTTTAAAGCCCGCTTGCTGTTTGTGAAGAATAGAATAGGTTGAAATAGGGGGACCAGTTCAGAGGCTTGGGATTGTCCAAGCGATGAGTAATAACTTGGATAGGGTGGTGGTGGCAGAGGTCTGAGTCAGGATGTACTTGAAGGTAGAGTCGATAGGACCTCCTGGTGAGTTGGTTGTAGAATAGGAAGAGTCAAGGCTAACACTTTTTTTTTTTGGAGAGGTTTTTGCTATAGGGCTCGTGCACTCACCAAACAGACAGACAGACATAGAAACAGAAAGCGAGAAATCACCCCCCAGGTGGGATGGTCACGCTGCAATCCCTTCTCCTCCATTCTCCTCTCGGGATCTTGGGCACGTACGCACACGCGCCCGGCATGAGTTTTAAGCCACCGGGTCCGGGACACGAACCGTGGTCAACTACGTGGGAGTCCAGCGACATAGCCATTACGCTAACTGCTGGTCCCAAGGCTAACACTTTTTTAAAAAGCATGTATTTGTTTTATTTATCTTTTAATTTGTTGTGATTTTCAAACTGTCAGGTCCAGGACTTGAACTGGGGTTGCTCTTGTGGGAGTTCAGTGCCTTAACCACCACACTACCCACCGGCTTCAACACTTACGTTTTTAATCTGAGATTATGAACACCGGAGAGGAGCGGATTTGGAGGGTTGTGCTGGGAGTTGTTTTGGGTGTTTAACTGTGAGATTGTTGGGTGTCCGAGTGGGGACGCTGAGCAGGCAGGCCATGAGTTTGGCAGGAAGTGGGTACCTGCTTGGGGATGGTCTGCGTATCGATGGTGTCTAAAGTGACAGTGCCGTCATGTGAGTGAGTGTAGATAGGAGAAAGCAGACTGGCTCCGAACCCTGGAGCACTAGACATCGGGGGTCAAGAAGAGGAAGATCCAGCAAGGGAGTCAGAGTTGCAGCCTTTCAGGTGGGAGAAAAGCCACAGGGGTATGGTGTCTCAGAAGCCAAGTGGAGAAAGCTTTTTTTCCCCCCGAGAGATTTTTGCTATAGGGTGCACGTGTTCGATGCAGAGACAGAGAGACAGAAAGCGAGAAACCACCCCCCCCTTTGGTGGGGGGATGGCCATGCCACAATCCCCTCTCCATTCTCCTCTCAGGATTTTGGGCACACATGCACACACCCCCCATGTGATTTTGAAGCTGCCAGGTCTGGGACTTGAGCCATGGTTGACTATGGGGAGTCCAGCAATGTAACCATTACACCATCTGCTGGTCCCAAGAAAACATTTTAAGGAGGGGACCAGCAGATGGTGTTACGGCTATGTTGCTGGACTCCCATGTAGTCAACCGCAGTTCGAGGCCTAGACCCGGTGGCTTAAACTCACTCCGGGCGCGTGTGCGTGCGTGCCCAAGATCCCGAGAGAATGGAGAAGAAGGGATTGCAGCTTCTGCATCTCTCCTGGGAGGTGATTTCTCACTTTCTCTCTCTCTGTCTTTCTGGCAAGTGCATGCGCCCTACAGCAAAAACCTCTCCAAAGAAAAACAAAAAACAAAAACAAAAAAAAACAGAAAAACACTTTAAGGAGGTAACCAGTTATTGAGAACTGACCACTGGCAACCACAGTAAGCTGTTCAAATTGGTTTGTTTTTAGTTTATTATAGGGCACATACGTTCAACAGGGAGAGGGCAGGGGTGATGGTCACGTTGCAGTCCCTCCTCCTCCACTCTCCTCTCGTGACTGTGGGCACACATGCGGCTGGCATGTTTCTCAAGCCCCACAGGGTCCAGGACTCGAACCATGCAGTCGGCCATGTAGGATTTAGCTGCCTTAACCTCTGTGCCATGCTGGCCCAGTTGTTCTAGTTCTAAGTCACCTTTGTATCTGTCATTCAGGTATATACACATTATATATATATAATGTGTATATATAGTTATTCATTCATTCATTCACTTATTTATTGGTTTGTTTTAGGTTTTTGTCATAGGGTATATGTACTTGCTGGAAAGAGAGAGAGAGAGACAGAGAGAAAAAGTGAAAAATCATCCCCCAGCGGGTATGGCCGTACTGCAAAGAGGGAATGGCCACGCCACGCTCCCCTCTCCTCCATTACCCTCTTGGAATTCTGGGCCCTTACACACATGTGGCTGCGGGGTCCACAGTCCAAACCGCGGTCGGCCGTCTGGGAGCCCAGTGCCGTAATCCCTGTGCCGCCTACTGGCCCCCGTTCTGACTCTTCTCATGACACTCCTCCCTCATCTCCACTTCATCGGAAGTCCCTTTCCCCCGTTTCCTGAATTTCTTCCTTGTGTGCCGTGGAAGTGCATCCTCACGTTCTTTCTGGAAAAATCACGTGCAATTTCTAAGTCCCTGCTTGTCTGAGATGTCCTAAAACTCAGCAGCGGGGCTCGGGAGTTGCCAGCATATGATGAACTCTAGGGGAGTCCGATTTGAGGACTATTAGCATAGAGAATGTTTTCCTCACCTCTTTCTGGAAAGTAGAACAAAAGCCTGTGTCTTTTATTGTTTGTACAGTTATTCTGTAGATGGGCTTTTGCTTACTAGCCACTACTTGATGGGGTGGCAACATCTGAAAATGTGCTTTTCCTCTTTGTGTTGTGTAACAGTGTCGGCACACCCACCTTTCACCTTCCAGCAGCTCAGGGCAGTTCTTACTGCCCTAACGCACTGCTTTGTCATTCCCCGCACTTGGATGGATGTGCAGCCTTTTTATGTGCGTGCGCGTGTGTACTTAGTCGGAAGAAGAGAGGGACAGAAAGCCCTGAGCTCAGGTTGGAAACTCGGTTTAGTCTTTAATCATTTTATTTTATTTTTTTTTGGCAAAGCAAGTTATATTTTTTAATGTTTTATTTGGAAGTCATTTCAAATGTATAGAAATGTTAAAAGTACAATGCAGGGGGGGCCAGCAGGTGGTGTGGTGATTAAGGGTGCCGGACTCCCACATGGCTGACTGCAGTTCAAGTCCCGGGCCAGGTGGCTGGCTTTCTCGCTTTCTCTCTCTCTCTGTCTCTGTTCCTCTCTGGTCAAATTAAAATAAATAATGCTAAATAAAATACTAATAAAAAATTAAAAGGTAAAGTACAATGCACAGATCTCTGTATCCTTCACCCGGCCTCACTGTCTGTTCACACTCGTCACATCTCTGCTCCCGTATGGACGCACCTGCACTTCCTCTTACTAGTTGGAACCATTTGGGAGTGTGTTGCCGGCTTCTTGTCCCTTTTCTCCTAAATATTCATTCTGTCACATAAACACAGCATAATTAAATTCATAATGTTCAACACATAAAAACTCATCTCATAACATGCAGCCTCTGTTCACGTTGAGCCTGTTGCCTCCACAAGGCCCTTTCTGATCAGAATCTCGCATCACGATTAGTCATGTGTCCGCGGTCCCTTGTCATTGGAGACATGGGGCTCCCCAGGCTTTTCTCTTTAACGAGGCTGACTTTTTTTGTTTTAATGGCAAAGCGGTCAGGGGCGGGGGAGAGAGAGAGAGAGAGTAGGTATTTTTCTGACAGTCTCCTCTGCCCTGAGAGAGAGAGAGAGGGAGGGAGCGAGAGAGTGTAGGTATTTTTTCTGATGGTCCCCTCTGCCGAGAGAGAGAGAGAGAGAGAGGGAGGTGTTTTTCTGACGGTCCCCTCCGCCCTACCCCAGGCTAGCTAGCATCACAAGTACCAGCTTGCCACCTTGCCCAGCCTGGTCCAGAATCGGGACCTGTGCCTCCGACCGGGACCACAGTGTTGTGCAGTGCTGCCCTCCCGGTCCCCACAGGCAGGCCATTTAATGCCACCGACTCATTTGTAGTTTTCCAGAGGGCGTGTGCAGTCACCAGAGAGAGAGAAAGTACCCCCCAGTGGGATGTGGTCATGCCACAGTCCCTTTTCCTTCCTTTTCCCACCCCATCAGGATCCGGGGCACACATACATACATGCGCAGCGTATTTTTCAGGCTGCCATGGCTGGGATTCAAACCGTGGTCGGCCACGTGGGAGCCCGTCTTCTATGTGTAGCACTTAACTACCATGCCACTGGGTCAGCCCAGTGCCGTTGACCTTTTCAAAGGAAAAAATGCTTCCGAGGCCTTAAAGTTATTTCCGCAAATTACGTATTAACTTCAGAGGGGAAAACAGTGAAGGAACCTGGGGGCCACGACCTTGGGTGACCAAAGACGTGCCTCCTGCAGTGACGCCCTGAGAAGGGCACCAGCTCACTCCTGGGGTGTTCTGCCAGAGGCAGGCCAGGCACAAGCAGGCAGCAGACAGACTCAGATCGGAGCCCTGAATGCCCAGCCGAAAAGTCCAGGCTCTTCCCTGCCAGCAGTATCCAACGCGTAATCAGACAGATGTGGGTAGCATGATGTCCTTTCATGGTGCTGGGGAAGGGACACGGCCTTGCCCAGCCCTCGAACTGCTGTGTCCTTCTGAAGACAAATCGCTAGAATTGGGAAGTCCTGTTTCCAAGTCAGTGTCTTGCAATTCAGAGTGCTTGGGAAAAATGTTTGTTTTCTCTTTTTTTTTTGGAGAGGTTTTTGCTATAGGGCGCGTGCGCTCGCCAGACAGACAGAGACAGAAAGCGAGAAATCACCCCCAAGGGGGGATGGCCACGCCGCAATCCCTTCTCCTCTATTCTCCTCTTGGGATCTTGGGCATGCACGCACGTGTGCCCGGCATGAGTTTTAAGCCACTGGGTCCGGGACGCGAACCGCAGTCAACTACATGGGAGTCCAGCGACATAGCCATTACGCTAACTGCTGGTCCCAAATGTTTGTTTTCTCAGATCTAGCCATTTAATACTCCCTGCTTACTCATAGTTATGCTCTGATCCTTATTTTAAGAGAACATACCCCATGAAAATGGGTATTTATTTAGTTTTCTATTGAGGCAGTGAAGCGTATATGTGTTTATACATCGGAGAAAGTGAAGCAAATGAACTGGCATTTATTGAGGGCCGGGTGTGCCAGGCATTGTGTAAGCAGTACGTGAGTGGTTTCATATATATATATATATATTTTTTCTTTTTTCTTTTTTTTGGAGAGGTTTTTGCTATAGGGCGCGTGTGCTCGCCAGACAGAGAGAGAGAGACATAGAGACAGAAAGCGAGAAATCACCCCCCGGGGGCATGGCCATGCCGCAATCCCTTCTCCTCCATTCTCCTCTCGGGATCTTGGGCACACACGCACACGTGCCCGGCGTGAGTTCTAAGCCACCGGGTCCAGGACGCGAACCGCAGTCGACTACTTGGGAGTCCAGCGACATAGCCATTACGCTAACTGTTGGTTCCCGAGTGGTTTCATATTTGCTCTCTCAATTGATCCTATGTCACTTTAGCCTTTACCCAAGGGAACAAAAAAGTGGTTATCCTCTTTTGTAGGCAAGGAAATTGAGACTTTGAGGGGTCAGGTCCAAGTCATAGAGCTAGTAATTGTCAAGGGGGTCTGTCTGTCTTTTAGGACAGTTGCTAGTCATTCATAGCAGTTCGTTGAAGCACAAGTCCGTAACAAAGAGATTGCTGTGTTCTTCATATATGAAAGGTTAAGGCAGGGACCAGCAGGTGGCATGGTGGTTAAGGGTCTGGACACACCCTCATTGGCCGACCATGGTTTGAGTCCCGGACCTGGTGGCTTGCTTTCTCACTTTCTTTGTCTCTCTCTCTCTATCTCTCTGTCTCTCTCCATGTGTGTCTCTGGTCAAATTAAAATAAAGTGAAAGAACAAATACAATGAAATAAATAAGAACAAAAAGCTTAAGGCCAGCAGGTAATAATGTAAAGATGGTGTGGACACAGAGCAGTTACAAGGAATATTTGCTAGCATGCAGAAATATAAACAGAAAATGGGCCGCGAGGAGGATTCCTCAGAGCCAGGCAGAAATGTCTGTTAGAATATGTGGGGAAGGATCACAGCGTTGTAGAACTTGAGTGAGTGTGAGCCGCAGGGAGGATGAGGAGGAGTGATTTTATAGGAAGTGAGTTATCTGACAGCTCTAATCAGAGTCACCCCCTTTATTATAGCTGAGGTCATCCGTGCGCATTCTCTGATGGGCCTGTTTCAAGAAGAGATCCGTTCCAGACTCATGAAAGATACCTGAAGATTCTGCCTTGGACATTATTAATGACCCGACAAGAAAGTGAGCTTCGGATTTCACAGCTCGGGGGCGGTGGTAATCTTAGACGGTTTAACGGTGTTCTCCTCTGTAACACCACTTTGCAGACCTCTCCTGACTAACTCCTAGAGAGGGAGGAAATTGAATATGTGCCCCTAGAAATCTTGGGGAATCACCCAAAGTGATAAATAAGGGGGTTATTTTTTTTTTCTTCCTTTTTTGGAGAGGTTTTTGCTATAGGGCGCGTGCACTCACCGGAAAGACAGAGAGAGACAGAGAGACAGAAAATGAGAAATTACCCCCTAGAGGGGATGGCCACACCGCAATCCCTTCTCCATTCTCCTCTCAGGATCTTGGGCACGCACGCACACGCGCCCGGCGTGAGTTTTAAGCCACTGGGTCCGGGATGCGAACCGTGATCGACTACGCAGGAGTCCAGCGACATAGCCATTACACCAACTGCTGGTCCCAAGGGGGGTCATTTTTTTAAAGTGTCCTATTTTATATTTAGGGAGGTTTTTGTCCACTTTCACAGCTGTCTTTAGTTAATAAGTGATTCTGCTAGTCCTCTCCAGGTCCAGGTGACGGCCTGGAAGAAGGCGCTCACTTTACTGCACTCCGGCTTGCTGCAGCCGGTGCCCCGGTGCCCCAGCGCGAGGAGCGCAGTCTTCTAGGGCGGGAGCTGCCTCAGGAGCTTGGCTCGGCCGTTAGGGGGACACGGGCAGCTGCGTGCCTGTCCTCCGTCCTTACGTCCTTCCAGGCGTGGGGTCCCCCTCGATCCGTTTACCAGGGTTTCTTTCTTGGACTTGATTGGCATGGCTTTTCCCTGTGTCCCCGTCGTCTTTGAGTTTCTTTGTCCTCCCAGGGTAGGATAACCACATAGATCGGCTTCTGGAGACCCGTCGTCTTTGAGTTTCTTTGTCCTCCCAGGACAGGATAACCACATAGATCAGCTTCTGGAGACACAGTCTTCCTCTTGATGGTGTTAATGTCTTCCCCGTGGCGGTGCTTAGTACGTCATGGAAGGCACAGTTACACACAGAGACAGCAGCAGGCTTAGCCCTGGGTGGTGTGTGCTGCAGTTCACTTCTGGGTTGGGGATTGGGTGTGGGAAGGTGGCAGATTGTCATTTCTGCTTCCCAGATGGAAGGAAACAGACTCAGGACACCACTAAGAAAACTGACTAACTTTGGGACCACCAGGTGGCGTGGTGGTGAAGGTGCTGGACTCCCACATGGTCGACTGTGGTGTGAGGCCTAGGCCTGGAAGCTTGAAAGTCACACTGAGTGCGTGTGAGCCCCCAAAATCCCAGGAGGAGAGTGGGGGAGAAGGGATTGCTGTGTGGCCATCCCCCATACGGGTTGATTTCTCACTTTCCCTTTCTGTGCCTCTGTCTGCTGAGGACGCACACATGCCCCATGGGAAAGAAAAGCTAAAAAAAACGGGAAAGAAAACTAACTTTAAATCATGAACAAATGCCAGCCTATGCCTGTTAAATGTATTGCATTTTATAGTCACTCCTAGTCGAGTTCCAGTTTTTGTTACAGTCTTGACAAAAATTTAGTTTTTTTGTTTGTTTTGGTAGAGGCTTTTGCCTTAGGGTACATTTGCTTTATGGAGAGAGAGAGACAGAAATAGTGAGAGAGAAAGTGAGAAATTACTCCCGGGGGATTGGCCACTCTGCAGTCCCTTCTCCGTTCTCCCATGATCTTGGACATGCATGCACTGGGTCTGGGACTTGAACCATGGTCGGCCATATGGTAGTACAGTGACATACCCACCATGCCATCTGCTGGCCCGGTGCTTTTTGGTAATTTAACAACAGCGAGGGTTTCCTTTTAAAGTGTTTTCATACTAAATCGTATGTTAACAAGGTGGTTGCTGATTCCCGGTACAGAAGGCCTGGCTGGTGTTAAACCCTGAAGCCTCGTGTGGGTGTCGTTTGCGCCCACTTCCCTCTCCCCTCCGGAAGCCCGAGGTCGTGTAACTGCTGCGCTTGTTTGCCCCCGCGTCTCCCCACTCGTTCCTCTGCAAAGCCGCCTCGTACCAAATGCAGGTTCGTCTTCGGGAGGGTATCTCCTACAAAAATAGCTTTTTACCTAGCCTTGCAGATTCTCGGATCCCTTTTACTCCTGTGTTACATGGTCGGAACCCTCTCATTGGGTAGGCCTGGAGGTCGCTGTTACCTAGTTTATAAATACAGAAGCAAGAACGGTGTGGACGTGACTGGCAGCTCAGTGGGGAAGCCAGGACTTGACCACGTCTCTGGGTTCTATGGCACCGAACCTCCTGCGTCAGTACCCCAGTACTGTTTAGAAACATCTTCTGGGACTCTTCCTGTGTTCCCAATGGGAAGTTTTATTATGGAGGCTGAATTATCTACACAGAAGATAGTGCTGAAATATTTCAAGATTTTATTTGTTTATTTATTTATTGCCATAGGGTACTTGTGCTTGCCGGAGAGAGACATAGAGGTAAAGTGAGAAATCACCCCGCAGGGGGCTGGCCACGCCACGATCCCTTCTCCTCAGGGTTTTGACACACATGCACCTGCTCCCGCTGGTTTTCAAGCCGCTGGGTCAGTAATTCCAGCTGCTGATCTCGCTCTGTGGGACCAGCACCGTAACCCCACCCACTCCCCCTGCTGGACCTGTCTTTTTTTTTTTTAAGGTTTACTTCAAGGAAGAAGTCATGGGTTTTCTGACTTTCCAAATAGAACTGGTCTCTGTTCTAGGCAAGTCGAAGGTGTTTGGCTCCTGAGAACAAAGCAGACTGGAGAAGAGATAGCGAGGGGCTACGTTTCCGCTTTTCTCCTTGTTTCTGGAAGTGGTAGTTTACCTTACTTTGACATTTTACAAGAGGGTCAGGAGTGGAAGGATCCCACCCGTGGTTCCTAGTAGGAATTTCTGGCCTAGGAAGTTTCGCAAAAGTAGTAATGGAGATCTTCTAGCTATTGGGAAAGTTAAAAGAAAAGCAAGCACACAGAGGAAACCCATGGAGACAGTACATTTTAAAACTGTGGAGCTTAAGATGTCAGAACTTCTTTCCTTTGGGCTGGAATTTAATGAGCCTGAGTAGAAACCCTGGTTGGCAGCAAATGGATATGGCCAATTAGTTATTTTTGAAAACTGCTCATTTGTTTATAGACAAGGAATCTGTGAGAAGAACAGTCAAGTGAATGGGCTCAGGTTTCCTTTGTACATCGATTGTAGTTGGTCTTAGCTGCGCTGCAGTGATGGGGAATGCCCAGGAGGGGGCACCAAGGCTTGCTTAACTGCTGGATCTCCAGCCAGCGCCTGCAACATCGGAAACCCCTTTCAACTTTTCCCCCGTGAACTCTGGCGGAGCTGTAGCTGTAGCTGTGCCCCAGGTCCCGTCCACCAGCCTCCCCTGAACACCCTTAGTGATGGTACCTGTGCTCTGTGTTGGCATCTGACCACATTCTGCCTGCGTTGAGATCTGCAGCACTGGCTCCCCCAGCGTGGAAGATGCCAGCAGGTACCAGTTGCCTTTACCACAGTTTCTTCCTTTCCATATTTCCAGCGGTGCCAGGCCCAGGACCCCTGAGCTGCTTTACTGAACTAACCTTAGCTGACGCTCAGCGAGCCAGTCACCCTCAGTGTACTTTCTGCTTTGAAGAGTGTGTTTACTTTCCCTTCTGCCTAAAACGACTTCCGGGGTAGGTGGGAGTTGTGCGTCTGCAGGTCGTACGGTTCCCTAAACTTCCCTCTGTGGCACATCCTGACCCACCGCTTTCCTGCTTCGAAGATGGTGGGTAGAGAGATCACTGCTCGGGTGGGTGTCCCTGCAGCCCTGCCGCCGGCCTTGGCAGCGGGACCTCCCTGTGTGACAGATGGCAGGTAGCAGTGGAGTTTGCAGGCCGCTGCCATGTAGGTAGGAGCTTGGAAGAGCAGAAAGAACCTTCCCGTGTAGCTCTCTCCCCTCTGCCTTATTTGGGCTCCCGGCGGGGAATTCTGCGGCAAATAGAGCTGTCGTCTGAGGAGAGAAAGCCTCCACTTACTGAGGAGGGGGCTGGACGGGGCAGTAACTCCATGACCATGTTCTAGTTGGATTACGTCATCCTACTGGGGGCTGTTCAGTAAGTGGATATTCCAGTCTGTCTTTTTCAGACAACAGATAAGGCTTTTAAGCCAATTGGAAGGAAATTTGAAAAGGTTTCATAATACTATGATTCCATTAATACAGCATTATGTGTACAGACAACTAAGTTCCATCTTCTAGGCCTGACCCTGGCCCTGCCTCACCTCTGTGGATACCGTTCCAAGCTGTTTGATTTGACTGTGTGTCCAGAAATGTTGTGTTTGATAGTGAGCCCAAAAGCACACAAAACTGCGCGAACCGCATTTACATTCACTTCACTTAATTAAAAAGCAAGCCATAGTCCAGGCAGGATCGGAGGTAGCAGGGTCCACGTGGTGTCTGGCCACTTCTCTAAAGGGTATTCGTTGAGCTCCCTGGGGAATGTGATCGACTAAAGCCACGTTTTTATTGCTACGTCCGGGAGTACTCAGGCCAACGGTTTTGACCTTTGGATGTGTAGACGCACCAGAGATGAAGAGAAAATGACAGCTCTTCTTGGCCATTAAGAAGCCAGGAGTCTCGCATGGCATTCCTTCGTCCTCTGACTTACACACAGAGCCCAGAGTGTGGCCCTCGCTCTGTGGGGTGGCATTACGATGAAGAGTTTGATCAGAATTGACCTGTTAGATACTCATCTTCTTTGCAGATCTGTATTCTTATTTATTATCCTTGGCAATGGAATTTAAATTCATCGGGATGGGGTAGGGTAGCTTATATTACATTTTCAGAAATGGATTTAGGAAGTCTTCACAGGAAGCGTTTGGGAATTACTAACCCAGATCAGTATGACCGATCGGCTGCTTTGCTTCTAGGTGATCGGCGAGGACAACGTGGCAGTCCCCTCACACCTCTACAAGGTGATCCTGGCTCGCAGAAGCCCGGACTCGACCGAACCCCTGGCACTGGGGGCCTTTGTGGTGCCCAATGAAGCCATTGGCTTCCAACCCCAGTTAACCGAATTCCAAGTGAGCCTCCAGGAGCTGGAGAAGCTGTCGGGCTTGGTGTTTTTTCCTCATTTGGATCGAAACAGCAATATCACGAATATCTGCTCTGTGGACACGTGCAGGCTCCTGGATTTTCAGGAGTTCACTCTGTACCTGAGCACAAGGAAGATTGAGGGAGCCCGATCAGTGGGCCGGCTGGAGAAGGTCATGGAACACCTGAAGAATGTGGGGATCAAACCAGACGACTACTTCCTGAGTCGCTATGAGAGGAAACTGCAAGAACTCAAAACCCAGGAGCAGTCAGGGAGCCCGGGGGGGAAACTGAAAACCCAGGAGCAGCCAGGGACCCCGGGGGGGAAACTGAAAACCCAGGAGCAGCCAGGGAACCCGGGGAGGAAGCCCTCCTAGCTTTGCTCTGAGAAGATCCCATGTCTCATGAAGCAGGTGTGCTCTGGGAATGTGTCAGGTTAGTATGTTTTAGTGGCTGTGCTCAAAGGAATAATGGAATCCTAAATTTCAGACTGAAAATCCTCTCAAGAGAAGAAAGACCTACACAGTTTTCGGTCTATGTTTTATTTGACTTGGGATGTAAATTAAGGAAGCCGTTACACCTACAGGGCAGTGGCCGATCCTGCGCCAAGTCGACAAGACTGCACCTTCAAGATGGCGCCGGATGTGTGCGGTGTGGGAAGGACTGGTTTTTCGTGCCTCCAAATCACGCATTGACTTCGATGGACCTGCTCAGCCTTCTTGGAACTCCGTACTGTGCGTTTTTTCCCTTAGGACTGGAATTGGTCTTGGAGATGGTTTTTAGAACTCCTCTGATGTACTATCCTGTCCTCACGTACTGTATGAACATCTGGTCCTCTCGTGAGCTCGCTGTCTCTCCACTTCTGCCCTCGGGTATTCTGTATACAAGCTCAGGGCTGTACGTGTATTGTCGCAGCGGTCCTCCGAGGGACACACACTGTGTCCATTCCACCTGTGAGGAAACTGAGCTCAGAGTGCTGCCCGAGGTTCACCTTCCCAAGGAAGACTTCTCCAGGGTGTGAGGCACTCAGGGCTAAGAGGACAGCCAGCTGCAGTAGAGCCAGGTCTTCCCTGACACAGAGCGGACGCAGACCTATTTCCACGGGTATCTGTGGTCCGAGGCTGTCTGGCTCCTCATCTGCCCCACAAGGGTCTTTACTGTCCTCCAAGTCAGACTCACCTTAGCTCCTTGGAAGGAAAGTCCGAGCAGGTATTTAAAGTTCAGAGGACAGTGCTTGTGGGCTTCCCGGAGCCCCTGCTGGCCTCCAAGGACACGCTCTTCTAGTGACCAGGTGTCTGGTGATGTGTCCCTTACTTTCCAGGTGAGCTTTTGGTTCTAGAGATGACCTCAAGGAGGGCCTGTGCACTTAGCTCCCCTCTGGGTGGCATAGGGCAGAGGGTCCTTCGGGGCAGCGGTCCTAAGACACTCTCCTCTCCGGAGGGGACGGCTGTCTTCTGAGCCAGCTCTCCAGGTTCGGTTTACACAGAGCCCTTTCACGGCTGGTGTAACTAGAGGCAGGGAGGTATCCTGGGGGCATAAGGCCTCGTCTGGCAGTCTGTCTCCCACTGCTGTCCGTCCAGGTGCTATTACGAGTGCAGTTTTTGCGTAGCTTTTGTGTTTGTCTCAAATAAGAAATGCCAAGGCTTCAAGGTAAGATGGTAATGATTGACCTTTTTCTGCTCCTTTATTTGGATTGACAAAATAACTGCAGGTTGGAGGAGAGGGCTCGGAACACAGCAGCGTGGTTAATTCTGTTCCGTCACACTGTCCCCTTGGCTCGTGCCAGGCCTCCAAGATACAGAGCCAATGTCACTGTGACTTTCTGTCCGTGGAGAGTGCTGGTGGGGCCTGGGTGTTTCTCCAGAAGCCCGAGGACAGCTCTGTGGATAAGTCTTAGGTGCCTATACCCCTCACTAGAGGTGCCCCCGACTCCCTTCCCGCTTGCTCGGCTTGGGGCTGGCGGCCTGAATGGTGTGCTTCTCAGTCCTGCCTCCCCATGTACATGATGGAGAATTGGGATTTTTTTTTCCTCTCTTTTTTTTTTTTTTGGAGAGGTTTTTGCTATAGGGCGTGTGCGCTCACCAGAGTCAGAGAGACAGGGGGAATGGCCACGCCACAATCCCTTCTCCTCCATTCTCCTCTTGGACTCTTGGGCACGCACATGCACCCAGTGTGACTTTAAGCTACCGGGTCTGGGATTCGAACCACAGTCGACGACATAGGAGTCTAGCAACATTGCCATTACGCTAACTGCTGGTCCCGAGAATCGGGATTTTTTTAGGTCGGTACAGTGCCTTGGGTTTTTATTTCCTAAGAAAGATGCTACCTGGCCATTGTGGGAAACAGTAAGAGCTGTACTTAAAGCGCACAGCCTGCCAGCCCTCGTGTTTCCGTGTCTGAATTCTGTTAGTGTACCGCGGTGGCGCTGGACTCGTCCTCTCAGCACTTGCATGAAAGCCCCCCCAGGCAAACCCTCACTATTGGCTGGACCTTAGAGTTTTCCTCTGGATCGGTCACTTCCGCCCCCTCAGTGTGGCTGTTGATTATTCTGGATTCCACTGTAGCAGACCGCTAGGCCCCTCCTCAGTAGCAGGGTGTCCCTTTGACAGAGAACCCCACATCGCCATCCAAGCCTGAGCGGCTGGCCATCCTATCGGTGTCCCCGCTGTCCCCTGGGTCTGGTGTTGAGGCTGAGCCCAGGACTGCCTCTGTCCCACCTACCCTCAGAGTCCCTGGTCTGAGAGAGGCTGTCTGGAAGACCTGCCCATCCGGGTGGGCCCCGCTGTTGGAAGTGCCGTCTGAGGGTGCGGGGCCTCCTCCCTGCTCTGGGGGTCTGGGTGGACGTGTGTCACCGTGCTGTGTGCGGCAGCAGTGGGCTTTGCACAGGTCGCAGGGGTCGGGGAGTGTATGTCTGTCGGCTTTTTAAACAACCTGCTGGCATCTTTGCCCTCACGGCCTTGACCTTTAAACCCTGTAAACTTACGCCCCTCCTTCAGGCCTTGGGTTTGAGCCCAGCAGGAGCGTCTGATCCTAAGGGAATGGCTTCCTGCAGAGCTGTGTTCAGCCTGTGGCCAGGATTGGAATGAGCCTGAGTAGGGCCCTGTCACCTGTGTTCCCTGGCCTTATCCTTCTGAGGACAAAAGTATCCCCGGCTTTAACTCCAGGGATCACACATTCGCCATGAGCAGCCGACCCCTGACCCTGTCTGCATCCCGGATCTGCTGTACGTTCCCTGCTCACCCCCTCGCACCCGAGCCCCCTCTGCCCTTCTCCCTTGGGCTCTCCCAGCACAGTTCCTCGGCCCTCCTGGGTCCCCACTCCAGTTCCTTCTGGTGGGCCTGGTCAGGGCCGGCCTCATGTCGAGCATGGGCCTCTTCGTCCTGCCGGCCTCCATCCCAGCCTCGTCCTGTTTTTCAGGAGGTCACTTTTCTTGGAGATTGCCTCTCACCGACTCAGTTCTCCCTCTGCTGGTCCAGCCCTGCCTTCAGCCCGGACTCCAGGCTTGCCACGCAGGACGAGCTGCGTTTTGATGGGGGCACCCGCATGTAATTTGGGCAGTGGGATGTGGTGGTGGAGAGGCTTCTCTTTCATGTTGCTGAAAATGCCAGTGTGGCCACGGGGCTGGTGTGCCCCTGGGTGCACAGAGAACCTCTAGGGGTCGCTGTGGCCTCATGTCTTAGAGCAGGACTCAGTCTCAGCTGTGACCGCCCAGTTCAGAATTTCCCAGTCTGTAAGCCGCGAAGAACAGTCAGCCTCAGAGACTGTAGGCTCTCCGGCTAGATAGAATAGCATAGCTTATTTTTCCCCCAACATCATTATTTTTTCATTTTCTAATTTTTTTTTAGGTTTTTGCCATAGGACACAGAGGGAAAGTGAGGAATCACCTCCCCCCCACCCCTGGGTGGATGGCCACACCACAATCCCTTCTCCTCCATTCTCCTCTTGGGATTTTGGAAACAGAGAGAGAGAGAAAGAGAAGGGGGGAGGCAGGGGAGTGAGAAGTCAGGCTGCCAGGTCCGGGATTCAAACCACCACATCACCTCCCAGCTCCAGTAATTCATTGTTAACAACAAAGTAATTCATTGTAATTTCAAAACTAATTCATTCCAGAGCAATTTGCTGTTAATAACAAAAAAGTGAATTGTGAACATGATTTCACTTTTGTTTTATTTTTTAATTTGCTGTAGGATGCATGTGGTCACAGGAATGAGAGAGTAAGTGAGAGGTGACCCCTCAGGGGAGAGGATCATACCACAGCGCCTCCTCCATTCTTTTCTTCTGATTTTGGGCACACGTGCACACACACCTGGTTTGTTTCACCAGCCACCAGGCATGGGACCCAAACTACACAGTCAGCCATGTGGGACACGGCCACCCCAGCCACTATGCCACTGTCTGGCCCTGCTTAATACTTCCGTTTGTATTACCTAAGACAAGGACATTCCCCTGTTTTTATAAAATACCACATCTAAAAATTCCTAAGCATTCAGTGTCATCTAATAAACAGTCTCTGTTAAAATTTGCCAAGGTGTTCCAAGTTGTTTTTTACGCTTTTTAAAGTTCAAGTTTCACTCAAGTTTTACATTGTATCTAGGTTTTTAATCTAAAATATGCCTGGTAAGCTTCAAAAATATGGATTCTCCAGCCAGACCCTTGAGGGTTTTTTTTTTTTTTTGGAGAGGTTTTTGCTATAGGGCGCGTGCACTCGCCAGACAGAGACATAGAGACAGAAAGCAAGAAATCACCCCCCAGAGGGGATGGTCACACCGCAATCCCTTCTCCTCCATTCTCCTCTCGGGATCTTGGGCACGCATGCACACGCGCCCGGCGTGAGTTTTAAGCCACTGGGTCCAGGACACGAACCGTGGTCGACTATGTGGGAGTCCAGTGACACAGCCATTACGCTAACTGCTGGTTCCCTTAATTTTTTTTTTTTGACCCTTGAGGGTTTTTTTAAAGAGCTATTTATATAACTTTATTTATTTAAATTTGACCAGAGTGACAGAGCGAGAGGGAGAGGGGAGTGAGAAAGCAAGCTGCCAGGTTCAGGACTCGAACTGTAGTTGGCCAGCTCCCCTAACCACCACACCGCTTGCCACCCCCAACCCTTGAGGTTTTGAGTCAGTGAAAAAAAATTTTTAAAGAGGTTTTTGCTTCAGTGCATATGCTCTTGCCAGAGAGAGAGAGAGAGAGGGAAAGTGAGAACTCACCCATGCTGGCCATGCTGCAACCCTTTCTCCTCCATTCTGGGATGGCTACGTCGTACTCCCTTCTCCATTCTCTTCCCGGGATCTTGGGCACGCACACCCACGCACCCAGCATGAGTTTGAAGCCACCAGATCCAGGACTTGAACTGCAGTCAGTTGGACATGCGAGAATCCAGTGATGCAACTGTTACACCATCTGCTGGCCCCAGTGAAATCTTTTTAAAATTAGCCACACACTGGGGGACCAGCAGTTAGCATAATGGCTATTTCGCTGGACTCCCATGTAGTCGACCACTGGGTGGATGGCCCCAGTTCGAGTCCCAGATCCGGCGGCTTAAACTCATGCGAGGTGCGTGTGTGTGCGTGCCCAAGATCCTGAGAGGAGAATGGAGGAGAAGGGATTGCGGTGTGGCCATCCCCTGGGGGGTGATTTCTCGCTTTCTATCTCTCTGTCTCTTTCTGACGAGCGCACGTGCCCTATATCAAAAACCTCTCCAAATAAATAAATAAATAAATAAAATTAGCCACACCCCGTGATTGTGACGATGGCCAGAATGTGGAACCACACCATTCCCTCCTCTGCCTTTACCCTCCCCTCCACACTCCCGAGCTTCCGATCATCTCCACAGTCGAACTTTCCCTCATCCTTTTGCGCCCCCAGTACCCAGCTTCCTCTCTTGTGGAGATCAGGCGGAAACCTTCCCTGTAACTCCTGCTCATCAGCCATAGGCCCAAGCTGCCATTCCAGGCCACGTAGAACTGCCTGGCACCACTTTCCCTTGACGGTCCGTTTGAGATAGTCTCAAAACAAGTCTCATTTCACACAGAAGTGCTCGTGGGTGCCAGACCCTGCACCCTCCCGAGTTGGCAGCCACATCTGGGTAAGGGTCAGGGTGCAGCGAGAGCAGCACAGAGTTGAGGTGGGGACTGACCTCTGACCTCTCTTCTTGGGGACGCTCTACTCTTCTCACACCACCAGTGGTTCTGGGGGAACGCGCTCCCACTAACTGCTCCAGGTCGTTTCCGCATGATTCGCTGTCAACTCACTCTCCCGTTAGGCACTCGCAGTCAATTTTGGGAACACAAATGTGGGATTTTATGTATGCCCAACTGTTAGGATTTCATCTTCTTAGCTCCTACCCGTCTTCAAGGGGGTTCATGTTTTTGATGATCCCGATTTGACCGTCTGACATGTTGAGTTATGCCTTCCACTTTGAGATTGCAGATTGGATAAACAAGCCTTCACTGTGTTTGTTAGAAACATTGAATGAGACAGAGCCAAGGAAGATCCCTTTGGTTTAAAAAAAGTAATTTTACATGGATGGCAACCCGATTCGCACTCCCGCCCGACAAGTTTCACGTGAGAATGTGTTCTGGTGTTTTCTAGGAAGTTCCTTTCTGTTGTCTTTATTTTCTTTTGGTAAGGTTTTTGCCATAGGGTGTGTGCACTCCCTGGAGAGAGACAGGGAGAATAAGAAGTTCCCCATCAGGGGGATGGCCATGCCGCAGTCTCTTCTCTGTTTTCCTCCTGGGATTTTGGGCATGCACTCACATGCACCTGGTGTGATTCTTTTTTTTTTTGAAGAGCTTTTTCGCTATAGGGTGTGTGTGCTCGCCAGACAGACAGAGAGAGACAGAGAGATAGAAAGTGAGAAATCACCCCCTGGGGAAGATGGTCAAGCCACAATCCCTTCTCCTCCATTCTCCTCTCGGGATCTTGGGCACACACACACACGCACCTGGTGTGAGTTTAAGCCACCAGGTCTGGGACGTGAACTGCGGTCGACTACATGGGAGTCCAGCAACATAGCCATTACGCTAACTGCTGGTCCCCCTGGTGTGATTCTTGAGGCACCGGGTCCAGGTCTTAAACCTTGGTTGGCAATGTGAGGGAGTCCAGCATCCTAACCACTACACCACCTGCTGGCGCTCTGTTGCATTGTTTTTTAATTGTCAGAGGGCACGTATGTTCACCAGAAAGAGGAAAGGCACCCCCGAGTAGGTTGTGATCATGCTGTTTCATGCTGCAGTCCCTTCCCCGTTTCTCCATCCCATCAGGGTTTGGTGCACGCATGCACATATGCCTGGCACGCGTGTTTTCCAAGCTGCCGGGACTGGGACTCAAAACCATTTGGGATCCAGCTCCCTTAACCCCTAAGCTGCAAGACTGGCCCATGTCTGTCTTATTTTTCAGTTTTGCTATACGGTGCACGTGCTTGCCAGAGAGAGAGAAATCATCCTCTGGGGGAACGGTCACATGTCAGTCCCTTCTCCATTCTCTCTTGGGATTTTGGGCACACATGCACACGTGCCCTGTGTGTTTTTCAAGCCACCAAGTCTGGAACTCAAACCACCCAGTTGGCCGTGTGGGATCCAGCCATCTTAACCACCGTGCCGCTGGCCGGCCTATTTCTGTTTCTTTAAAAACTGAATGCACTCCTTGGAAAAGGGTCTTGGGAACCAGCAGTTAGCGTAATGGCTATGTCGCTGGACTCCCACGTAGTCGACCGCGGTTCGCGTCTCGGACCCGGTGACTTAAATCTCACGCCGGGCGCGTGTGCGTGCGTGCCCAAGATCCCGAGAGGAGAATGGAGGAGAAGGGATTGCGGCGTGACCATCCCCCCTGGGGGGTGATTTCTCGCTTTCTGTCTCTATGTCTCTCTCTGTCTGTCTGGCGAGCGCACACACCCTATAGCGAAAACCTCTCCAAAAAAAAAGAAAAAGAAAAAGAAAAAAAAAAAAAAAAAAAAGGAAAAGGGTCTTCATCACAGTTTTCCTGTGAGTTACTCGGACAGGCAGGGCAGGGTGCCGCGTCTCGGCCCACAGGAGATGGGAAGCACACCGGGGTCTCCGCCTCTCCCCACTACCCAGCGGGGCAGCCTGGTGGGACCGACTGCACGCACCCTTCTACAGCAGGTGCTTCATCCGGGAACCGCTGGAGAATGACCTTCCGCCGTGGGTGGGGACTGAGTTTAAGATAACGTCCAGAAGCAGTAGCCAGTGGCTGGGGCTGGGGAGAGGGGATCTGACGGCCCA
>NW_006206439.1:0-8629 GCF_000334495.1 Tupaia belangeri chinensis | reverse complement strand
GATCACAGTTTTCCTGTGAGTTACTCGGACAGGCAGGGCAGGGTGCCGCGTCTCGGCCCACAGGAGATGGGAAGCACACCGGGGTCTCCGCCTCTCCCCACTACCCAGCGGGGCAGCCTGGTGGGACCGACTGCACGCACCCTTCTACAGCAGGTGCTTCATCCGGGAACCGCTGGAGAATGACCTTCCGCCGTGGGTGGGGACTGAGTTTAAGATAACGTCCAGAAGCAGTAGCCAGTGGCTGGTTCTGGACAGAGGGTATCTGACTGCCGAAGGGGTCCAGTTCCGAAAGGGAAGGACACAGCCCGGTCTCGATACGGCGTTAAGCTGTGGACAAGGTGGATGTGGTTTGGTCCCCTCCCAAGTCCTGAGATGGTCAGACCTGTCCCTGCCAGCCCTTTGACTGTATCAGTGTGCTTTGTCCAGTGCGTCCCCAGCAGTTCATTCTCTGCACCGTAGGGATAGATGCTGCTCCTCCTGTCCCACACACGGGACGTCAACTCCAGGGAGTGACCGAGGTTCCCCAGCTTCCGAGCTGGAGTTTCCCCTCCGCTCCCCAAAGTGGTTGCAGTTATTTTCATTTACCGCTGCGTTCAGTCGTGCATCCATTTCCCCATTAGCCCTGCGGTGTCCTGCTAACTGAGGGAGTCACGTCACAGAGTCGGTTCCTTCTGGTCTCCCACATTTCTCCAAAAAAAACCCACAAAGTTTGGGAGTAACCCACGCTGGAAAAGTTGAGCTCATCCCACTTACGTCCCAATATGCTGCTCGTTCCTGTGAGGGACCCAGGGAAGGTGGGAACCAGGGCCCGACGGGGTGGTCGTGGGTGAGCCTGCGCAAGTCCAGGGGGGCAGCAGGCCTGTCCGGGCGCTCACCTGGTGCTGGACATTGCTGACCACGTGTTTGGGTCCCCAGGGCCCTTTACCCTGAGTGCTATCCTTTAGGCCCTGCAGACTGGTCCCTGCTCTGGCTGGGGCAGCCTGCCCTGGCGAGACGTTGGGAGTCAGAGTGGGCTGAGCAGGGGCTTCTGTGGTTTGGTCCTGGGGGGAGCAGGGCTAAATGAGGTCTTCTGCCCTCTCCCTACCCCCAGCCAGGATTGGGGAATTATTTCCATCCTTCCTCCTCCAGCCCCAGGTACTCCACAGGCACAAGAAGCACTCTGCCTCAGAGATGCCACGGGTCCTTTTACCCAGAGTCCTCTAAGACTGGGAGTCGGTCAGTGAGAGGGAGTGGCCCTGAGTGGCCGGGCCCCTCCCTGGACCCCTGAAGCCTCAGCCGTGCTGGGGCAGGACGATCTTTCCGTTCCCTGTGTCCACCGCGAGGGGGTCTGGGCTGCTCCCACAGTCCAGCCGATGTGCTCTGAGCCCCACGCTGCCCTGTCCACGCTCTGCTCACACCTCAGAGGGGGTCTTGGGCCCCATGGCGTCCATTGCCACGCTCGGGGCAGAGATGGAAGAGCCCTGGCCCAGAGTTCTTGTTTGTTTTTTTTTGTTTTTGTTTTTTTTTTGAGAGGTTTTTGCTATAGGGCATGTGTGCTCACCCGAGAGACAGAGAGCGACAGAAAGTGAGAAATCACCCCCCAAGGGGATGGCCACGCTGCAATCCCGTCTCTATTCTCTTGGGATCTTGGGCACGCACGCACACGTGCCCGGTGTGAGGTTAAGCCACTGAGTCCGCGGTCGACTACATGGGAGGCCAGCGACATAGCCATTACGCGAACTGCTGGTCCCTAGGGATCTTATTTTTATATTTTTATATATTTTTTGATGCATTCGGTGACTACCCATCAGTTAGCTTGTAAAGAGAGTTTACCCAACATGAAGTACACCTCAGACCAGTGCAGTTGAGGAGGATGCGCACGCTGTGATCCACAGGTAATGAGCCATTTCTGGGTCCACCTGGGGAGCCTGTCTAAGGTAAGCAGAACCCGAGAACGGATGACGTGACTGGGGTCTGTCTCTGTGACTGGCACCCCTCAGGGACGGATGTGCCCGCCCTCCTCCTCCACTGTGGCTCTGGGGACCCTACTCAGGCCTTGGCGTCAAGGCCCTCTGGCTCTGGCGCCTGTGAGCACGTGACCCGATTGTGGACGAGTGGCATCTTACTCAGTTTCCCTGTGGAGGGGGCTTGAGCTGGACGGTCGCTGTGACCCCTCCCGCCTGGCAGCATTACAGGAGCCATGTTTTGCTGGAGAACAGCAGCCTGGAGGGGCATTTTGCAGAGAGGCATGACAGGACGGGGAAGCTGCAGGGGCAGAGTGGGCCGAGGGCCTCTGAGGAGGTGTGAACGAGGGAGGCAGTGCAGGGCGGGTGTGGACAGCCCTGTCCCGGCCCTATCTCCCGTCTGAGACACCCTCTCCACACCCTGGCCCTGATAAGCGGGTGTGAGCCTCGGCTGCCTTGTGACAGGCCCTCGGCGGGGAGGGTGGTGGCTGAGCCCGCTCCAGCTCTGAAGTCAGACGTCAGCATTCCCCCCACACCCCCATTTCTCTGCCAGGCTAGATAGGCCCGGCCGAACAGCGTCCTCCCTGGCACGCAGCCCTTGGCCCCAGCAGGGCTCCTGTCCCCTCGGTAGGGAACAGGCCTTCCTCAGTCCTTCCTGGCAAAGTGCCGAGGAGGACGGCCACTGCCCCAGACCCCCGGCTCTGTTCCTGCAGTGCCTTCTGTCGCCGAGGCCTGGCACGCCTGGTGCTTAGCGCTGGGCACACTGCAATGGCTAGTCCTCGCCTCCTCACCCTGTCTTAGTCCCTGTGGCCATCGGCTTCCAGTCATCCTCCCCTGATTCCTGCTCTTGGGCCCCTGCTCTGTCTGGGCCCGCACTAAGACCCCAGCGATGTCATAGAAGGCCGTGGCTGTAAACCCTGCTTCTGGGTTTGCGGGTGTGGGGTTTGGGGAGCAGAACGGTCCTGGGCAAGAGGAACACGACCTTGGAGCTCTGGGGAAGGGGAGGGCAGATAGCGCTGACCAGACCCTTCCCTGTGGAGCCGCTCAGTCCGGGCCCCGACCCTCAACCTCTCCACTTTCTGCGAGTCCCCCTTCTGCTTAATGAGCTGAAGATTATTTTGATTCACGGGCTGCAGCCATGTCCTCCAGGCAGCCCACCCGCGTGTGTATGTGCACATGTGTGTAAGGGTGTGCTTGTCCTCCGTGCGTGCCTGTCTGTGGGTTCCAGTCTTAGCCTCTGCACGCTCTGTGGGGGCCGCAGAGCATGCAGGGTCATAGACTCTGGAGCCAGATGATTGGCTGGGGTTTGGGCAAGCCCCTTAACTACCCCGAGTTTCAGTCTCCCCATTCGTAAAACGAAGATGACGTTATTGGTGACCAGTAGCACCGTGTGCCTTGTAGGACTTTTGAAAGCACCACACGAGTTACATTGTGTAAAGCGTCTGGACCAGCAGATGGCATAATGGGTATGTCACTGGACTCCCATGTAGATGACTGTGGTTCGAGTCCTGGACTTGGCAGCTGGAAACTCAGACCAGGCATGTGTGTGTGTGTGTGTCCAAGATCCCGAGAGGAGACTGGAGGAGGAGGGATTGCGGCGTGGCCATCTCCCCTGGGTGGTGACTTCTCGCTTTCTGTCTCTATGTCACTCTGTCTCTGGCAAGTGCATGTGTCCTATAGCAAAAATCTCTTAAAAATGTGGGGCCCAGCAGGTGGCTTGGTGGTTAAGGGCACTAGACTGCCACATAGCCGACCGCAGTTCAAGTTCTGGACCTGGTGGCTTGCTTTTCTCACTCTCTTTCACTCTGTCCCTCTCTGGTCAAATGCAAATAAGTAAATAAAGTTAAATAAAAAGATAAAAAATAATTTTAAAATATTGTGTATTTTGAACTGTGCCTGACACTGAGTAAGTACTACGTAACTGTTGGCCCATATTAATGTTTTTATATATTTATTTTAATGTAATTTCAAACTTAAATACAGAAATTCTCATATATCCTTTGTGCATATTCATCAGTTGTTAGTGGTTTTTATTTTTGAGAGAGGTTTTTGCTATATGGCGTGTGCGCGCTCACCAAACAGACAGAGACAGAGAGACAGAAAGCGAGAAATCACCCCCCAGGGGGGATGGCCACGCCGCAATCCCTTCTCCTCCATTCTCCTCTCGGGATCTTGGGCACGCACGCACATGCGCCTGGCGTGAGTTTTAAGCCACCGGGTCTGGGACGCAAACCGCGGTCGACTACATGGGATTCCGGTGACATAGCCGTTATGCTAACTGCTGGTTCCTATCAGTTGTTAGTGTTTTACCTGTTTATCATTCTCCCTTCCTTTCATGTATGTGTATAACGTGCTCTGTATTATACATACACTAGAGTAATATATATATGTGTGTGTGTGCGTGTGTATATATCAGATATACACTTACTAGTGTATATACACATAAGCACACATGTTTCTTTTTCTAAATCACTTGAGAGTAAGTTGAAGACAACATGCTTTTTAACCCCTAAATACATCAATTCATATTGGTAAGGACAAAGATATTCTCTTACAAAACCATAGCACAGTTACTGAAATCAGAAAACCTAACACTGGGATCAGCAGTTAGTGTAATGGGTCTGTCGCTGGACTTCCCATGTAGCCGACCGTGGTTCAAGTCCCAGACCCGGTGGCTTAAACTCACGCCAGGCACGTGTGTGTGCATGCCCAGGATCCCAAGAGGAGAATGGAGAAGGGATTGCGGCGTGGCCATCTCCCCTGGGGGGCGATTTCTTGCTTTCTGTCTCTATGTCTCTCTCTGTCTTTCTGGCGAGCACACGCGCCCTATAGCAAAAACCTCTCCAAAAAAAAAAAAGAGAAATCTAAAAGAAAAAAAAAATCTAACACTGATCCAACAGTTCCCTGGTCCACATCCATATCGACATTTCACCAGCCGTCTCAAACCTCCTTCCCTCGTGTCCGTGTGTGGTCTCTGTCCCAGCGTCACCCACCGCATACAGCTGTCATACCCTGTAGTCCGGAAGAGTTTCTTCATCTTTGTTTATCTTGAACTTGGGTTTGAAGAGTGCAGGTCAGGTATTCTGTAGAATGATGCCACTCAAATTCTGTTTCTCCGTGGTTCCAGGTTATGCGTTTTGGACAAGCTAGAGTTACTTCAGAGTTGATGCTGTGTCTTGGACTGTCACGTCGGGAGACACGCAGCCTGTTTCTCTACTCATTGGCAATGCCATCTTCTGTCACTTGGTGTAAGTGGCATCTGCCTTTTAGAACTACTGTGTTCTTTTTGCAATTTAGAAATCATTGAAACTGTTGCTCATCAAACTTTTAAATTAAAAAACAATTTTTTTTTGCCCTAGGGTGCCTATGCTTGCTGGAGACAGACAGACAGACACAGTGACAAGGAAAGTGAGAAATCACCCCTCCCGGGGGGATGGCCATGCTGCAATCCCTTCTCTGTTTTCCTTCCGGGATCTTGGGCATGCACACACAGGTGTCTGGTGTGATTTTCAAGCCACCTGGTCCAACAGTTGAACCACGGTCAGCCATGTGGGAGTCCAGCGACATAATCTCTATGCCGTCTGCTGGTCCCCCTCATCAAACTTGCCAACTGATTTTCACCCACTGGTGATTTCTGCCCCATCGTTTCTAAACGTACTAGTGGGCTCGTTCAACATATCTCTGTCAATCTTTGTTCACTTTCTTATTTTATTACTAGCAGCTCACTGCACTCCCCCCACCACACACACACACACACACACACACACACACACACATACAGAGAGAGAGAAGGAAAGTGAGAGGGAAAAAGAAAGTACCCAGCAGCAGGGCAGGATCGCACCACAATCCTTTTCCCTCTGTTTTTCCATCCCACCAGGATTTGGAGCATCCACACACACACTCCTGTTGTGTATTTTCAGTCACTGGGGCCGAGATTCGAACTGCAGTCACGTGGGATCTGACGTTCAGTGTACAGGGCTTAACCGCTGTGTTACGGGGCTGGCCCGAGCACTTTCTTACTCTCTGGCACAAGGCGTACCTGCTCATCTGGTTCTTCTGCTCCAGCCCTGAATCCGCCATGTCACCAAGGAGTCCTGGTTGCTTTTAATAGAGAGTGGTATTTAGAAACCAAGCTCTGGCCACTGGGGGGTGCTCGTGGATACTGGTGTGTTGTCATTTCTCATTGCCCATTTTTATAATTTCCTTACCTGGATGTGATGGGTGGAGGAGGACCCCCAGAGGACACGTAGCTTGAGTATGGCATGGGGAAAAGAGCGAAGTGGCCTAGGTAAAGATTTCCCTCCTGTTCTCTAGGTCTCTGGATCTTTCTCACCTTCTCTTTCCTTCCTTCCCCTCTTTGTCATGACCTCATCTCTCCTTCCTTGGTCAGAATTCCTCTGGAGATTCCAGTTGTGGGAACCTCTGAGGCCACTTCCCCAGCTCCATGTGTGGTATCAGAGGCAGACAACTATGCGACCTTTGTGTGTGAGCAGCCAAAGGCAGAGATAATTTAAGAGAAAGTTTTTGCTTAGAATAATCCACTGACAAGGTGATGGGGGAAGACACGTTTGGAAGATTTCCACCTGGAAACGTTCCTTTTTCACGTGTGAAAGTACTCAGGCCAAAGCCTGTGTGAACGTGGGGGATGGGGTGTCATTGGAGGTCCGTTCTTCAAGGCTCTGGTACAGGCCACTCTCCATGTCCTCGGACAGCAGGGACAGTAGAATGGAGATGACTGCAGTCCAGTGAAGGCCACACGAATGGATTTCTTATTTATGCAAGTGCAGCCTGAGCGAGTAGCCTTGATCCCCTACTTGGAAGGAGTTAACGATTTTGTTATGAGATCCCGAACTTCCTCACCTTCCGAGCCCTGGTATGCAAAGCTGGCCCTTGGAGGAAGCGCATCGGCTTACACAGGGAGCCCGGAGACTTTGGGAGGGAAGAGAACACCAACTGCCGCTTCCTGGGATTTATGAAAAGCAACTGTCTGGATGGAGTGGGGTGGCCACAATAAAGCCTGGGGCCATGGAGCTCTTGAAATAAAACTATCTGGAGGAAAGCAGGAGTCTAGGGTGGCGACTGAGGTCTACTAGAGGGAAAGGCCGACTTCAGCATGGGGCAAGGTTAATTACTGGGCACCCTGGAGACTGCCATGCACAGTGTGCTTGTGGCCTTGCCTGGTGACTGCTTATCTACAGGAGCATTGCCTAGAGATGTGTTGGAGTAGGGGGCCCGAACTCTGAGGAGTGGGACTGTCTTCTGGTAGCCTGGGCTGGACCTTGTGAAGACATTATGAATGTCTTCAACTATCACAGGGCAGGGACCAGCAGTTAGCGTAATGACTATGTCACTGAACTCCCATGTAGTCGATGGCGGTTTGAGTCCCGGACCCGGTGGCTTAAACTCACACCGGGCGTGTGTGCGTGCGTGCCCAAGATCCCGAGAGGAGAATGGAGGAGAAGGGATTGTGGTGTGGCCATCCCCCCTGGGGGGTGATTTCTCACTTTCTGTCTGTTTCTCTCTGTCTCTCTGGTGAGCACACTCTATAGCAAAAACCTCTCAAAAAACAAAAACAAAAAAGAGAACAGTCCCAGGGCAGTGCTGGTAAGACCCCAGACTCTATTTTTACATTCTTTTTAAATTAAACAATAAATTCAAGTAAGGTAAAAGTCCCTCAAGAGCTACCTGGATATGCCTTGTAATTTTTTTTTTTTTCTTTTCTTTTAGACAGGCTCTCATTTGGTTGTGATCCTCCTGTCAGCCTCCTGAGTAGCTGGGACCTCAGGCAGGTACTCCCTACTATGCCTGGCTCTTGAGGGTGGGCTTTCCTGTGGCCATCGCCTACCCAGGAGCAGTGGCAAGAGCGCACACTTCCAGAGCTGGCCCTGGCGTTCAAGGTTGGTTTGTTCATTTGTTTTCCAGAAGCAGAGGGAGAGAGAGGGAGAAAGCATCCCCCAATGGGATGTGGTCATGCTGCAATCCCTTCTCCATTTCTATCCTGTCAGGATTTGGGGCATGCATGCACGTGTGTGCTCAATGTGTGTGTGTGTGTGTGTGTGTGTGTGTGTTTTTAAGATGCTGAGGACTTGAACTGTGGTTTGGCCATGTGGGCTCCAGTCCACACAGTGCTTAACCACTGTGCTATGGGGGCCGGGCCTGTCATGTAAATTCTTGAGAGGTGAATAGAAGAAGTTAAAAATGGACTGAGTCTCCCTCTATGCTCTGTGCGCAGGAGACGTGCCTACAGCTGCATGCAGAGCTACGAGAGAAACCGTGTTTTCCCTCTCAGCCTCGGGAGTGTCCTGGCCGCAGCAGGTGCTGGGAACTTGCCCTTTTTCGAGCTCGTGCTGCCCACTGTCGCTGTAGGAGGAGGATCAGGGTGGATGTGACCTTGGATCCATTCCTAGGTGGCTAAGCCTCCAGCGATCTCCCACCTGCATCCCAAGTGTTCGTGGGGCAGATGTAGGTGATTCGAGAAGGCCTGGTCCCTACCCTCCTAGCCCAGAGACCAGCGGAGCCTCCTCTCCCAGTTCTGGTGCTCTGTCTACTAATTTTGTATCCTAAGTAACTCCCAAGTTTCTCACTCTTCTGTCCCCATTTTGGTCCACAAATCTCCCCCTGTAGAAGCCACCTGACGGGTTCCCCTCATTCACTCTTTGTTTTCTAATCGTCAGAGGGGATGAGAG
>NW_006206438.1:0-1107 GCF_000334495.1 Tupaia belangeri chinensis | reverse complement strand
GGAGAACAATTTGGAGATTTCTCAAACATCTTCAAATAGAAATACCATATGATCTAGCAATCCCACTCTGTGGTATCTACTCAAAGGACAGAATAATTCTTTTTTTTTTTTTTGAGAGGTTTTTGCTACGTGCACTTGCCAGAAAGACAGAGAGACACAGAGAGATAGAATGCGAGAAACCACTCCCCAAGGGGGATGGCCACATCGCAATCCCTTCTCCATTCTCCTCTCAGGATCTTGGGCACACTTGCACACGTGCCCTGTGTGAGTTTAAGCCACCGGGTCTGGGACTTGAACCACGGTCGGCTACATGGGAGTTCAGTGACATAGCCATTATGCTAACCGCTGGTCCCCAGAAGAATTCTTAATCAGAAAAGTGCTTGTACATCGATGTTTATTGTGGCATTATGCACAATTGCTAAGACATGAAACCAACCCAAATGCCCACAAACAGATGAATGGATGGAAAAACTGTGGCATGTATACTCTATGGAATACTATTCAGCCATAAAAAACAAGACTACATGACATTAGTGGGACACAGAAATGGTTTATTATGTGTTGATGACGTGTATAGTATTTTCAACGGGACTGGTCTAAGTATTTCATGTTAGGTAAAATCTTTCTACAAGCAAAACGATAAACAGTGATTGAATGTTTAAAAAATAATTTGAATTATAACAATCTGCAAAAACATAACGAAAACCTATATGATGATGATGGGGATTTTATTGTCTTTGTATTGACTCATATGCATTGAATTCCTTCTGGACAAAAATGCAAACACTGTAAAGTTATACGTGGTTCAATGTAATGTAAACAAGATTATGAGAAAACTCCTCCATGGCTCCTGAAAACTAGTGATTTCAGGGAAAAAAGCAATGAAGATTTTCTACTGATAATTCGGCCTCCAGCCCACAAACTCGAGTGGAGAGGCAAGGGGCAGGCCTTCAGAGGACTCCTTCGTGGCTCCTGGAATTCCTCGTGGCTCCTGAGAACTAGTGATCTTAGGGGAAAAAAAAGAAATGAAGATTTTCTACTGATAATTCAGCCTCCAGCCCACAAACTCAGGTGACGAATCTAAGGAAACCATAGCCAAACATCCAA
>NW_006206437.1:0-875 GCF_000334495.1 Tupaia belangeri chinensis | reverse complement strand
ACCAGCAATCTCTCTTCTGAGAGATGAAGGGAAACAGATTGCACATCACGTCATCTGTATTCCAGTCCGAGAGGCCCAGTCTGGCAGGCCAGCCTGGGCAGCTCCCATGGGGCTGCAGCTAGGCGCAGCTCCAGTTTCTCTCTTCACCTACACAGTCGTGTATAGGGCAGAGGACAGTGGACTTTGATTTCCATGGAGTAGACACACTGAGACCCATGCCAGTGGACGCATTCAGATGGCCTCATTGAGTGAGCACACAGAAATGTAGAAAGAGTCCTGTGGTTTAGCCCTTCTCCCTGACCCTGTAGTGTTTATGCAGCAGCTCCAGCCCTGCTGCCCAGCTACAAAGACATAAAGTTTGGCAGACATATGCAACTATCATCACCAGATCCAGACTGTGCATCTAGTACTGTGAGACCTACATGGATTTTACTATCAGATCCATGCAGTGAGCATACACGTCACAGCTCCAGTTAGACCTTCTAACCACATAAGCTTATGGTTGCTCTAGCTCTGTTCCCCAGCTGCTGAGTGGTGGTGCATAGTTATCACCAAACATTGCAGCCTTAGAAGAAGACATGCCCAGCCTACTCCTGTACCAACAATAACCCAGGCCATGGCCCCTGGCATCAAACCACCTGCAGAGGAGTGCTGTGTAGAGAATCAGGCAATGGAGCAGACACCTTCTATTATCTAGAGGATGTACACAAATGGCTAAGTCAATGAATAACCACTTTGAGTCATAACTTCTCAATGAACATGTACATTTTTCTTATGTGCAACCAACCCAAAGCAGAAGTTATCATTTATTTTCAGCTGGTATTTTCACCCAGCTTCCTCCCCTAGAGAAGAATTCTGCTGCCTACCCAGAGTCT
>NW_006206436.1:1649-3296 GCF_000334495.1 Tupaia belangeri chinensis | reverse complement strand
AAAAAAAAAAAAAAGAAAAAGAAAAAGAAAGAAAAGAAAAGAAAAAGAGGAGGAAATAGAACATAGGAAATAAGATATCTACAATTGAAAAAAGCAAGGAGAGCGACCACTGTTGGGCACTCCAGCTAGATTTATGTACAATAATTATGGCGCCTTAACTTGCAAGTACTTAGAAAACTGGGAAAAGTTTACAAAAGATGATTTGGGATTGAAATTCCCTAAGTGGGGAACTTTTGATATTCCTAAGTTGGTTTTGTTGTGCACTAGGTTAGAAAAACTAGGGTCTCGCATTAAAGAAAAAGAATGGGAATATTTTTTTTGATTGGTATTTAGAATCAACAAAAAGAGGAAATAATAAGCTTACATCCCTTCAGGAAATTAATTTAAAAATACTTGAGACTGTCTCAGAATTAAAAGGGATAACAGAAACTGTTTCTGAAACAAAAAAGGTGCCAGAATCTATTTCTCTTTCTGCTCCTCCCTGTCCTCTACTCTCTGAACTCCCCTGTCCAGACGGCTCTATCTTTCCTCATACTCCTGCTGCCTCTGCCCTAACTAAAGAAGATGTGGGCGATATTAACATGGGAAATAAAATCACAGCTGCTCCTTTTAAGGAGAAACCCACTGGACGAGGAGAGCCACATGTAATGCATACACCATGGACAAAGGCTGAACTAAAAGCTTTAATATTGGGGTTTCCTGACCCAAATAAAGACCCTATTGGATTCATGAGAGAGTTTGAAATAACCCTTAAAACCTATGACCCAGGATTTTCAGATCTGTATCAGCTAATCCAGCTTCTAGCTCCAGGAAACAAGGCAGAAGAATGGTTTAGGTTAACGGATTGGAAAAACCTCTTGGATAATTTTGATAAAATAAGTGCAGAAGCAAGGAACAAATACAGAGAAATTTCAGACCACTTCTGCACTGTTCTGCCTCAAGTATTTCCTAAGGTTATAGATTGGGCAAAAGCGAAACAATGCAAGATTTGCCCAAATTAATTGATACCATTATTTTTCTAGATTTGAAAAAACATTCAAACAATATTCAGGGATACCTCTGAAAACTTAGAAAATGGTAGGAGTGACACTTTGTTAAACTCTGGTTTCATACAGGTTTTAGATGAAGAATTAGTGACCCTAGTAAAAAGAAACAATGTGGCTTGGGCGTCCCTACCCACTAACCAACTCATTACATTAGCTGACCAATTATCTCAGACAATTATTAAAGGAGACAAAGATATGACTTCCAAAATTATGAGCCTACAATTAAGACAGCTAAGCAAACAAGTGGAGGAACCACTAATTTGTCAGACTCCCCAAAATCTGCAAACAAGCGCAGAAAGAGAAAGTTTGCTATTACTGTGGGAGGCAAGGACACATTAGGCAACACTGTAGGAAGCACAAACAAGCCCTCGCACCCAGGGCATACACAGCCCCAAGGACAGAATATGAGGGAAGCCAGATTCCAGAATAGGGATGCTCTGAGGGAATGAAAGGGTTTTTTCCTTTGCTCTTAACTAATGCCCTGGGGAAAATTGAGATATCCATAAATGGGGATTATACCAGGACACTAGTACATACTGGTGCAACTTTGTCAGTTTTAAACCCTACCTTGAAAAAAAAAAAAAAAAAAAAAAAAAAAAAC
>NW_006206436.1:0-1636 GCF_000334495.1 Tupaia belangeri chinensis | reverse complement strand
AAGAAACAATCCAAATGGTAGGTGTTTCAAATTTCCCCATCCCGGCCTTTAAATCTAACCCCCTAAAATTCCAACTGGGAGAAATTACTGGCCACCAAACATTCCTTATAGTAGATAGTGCTCCCTTACACTTGCTAGGAAGAGATTTCCTTGAAGTACATAATGCCCATACCACAGAAGGAGGAGATGGTCCTAAATCTAGGAGATGTCGAAGACCTGCAAAAGCCTACATGTAATATTATGGTGATAAAAGCTGACCAAGACCCCAGGCAAAGAGATATAGAGCCTTTCTTATTTCAAATACCTGATTCCTTATGGACAAACTCTTCCTCAGATATTGATTGGAAGGATAAGATAAGCTACTCTCATAGAGATAACTGTACATAAGTCTAAACCTTTGCCCAACATTGAACAGTATCCTCTTAGGCCAGAAGCCTTGCTAGGAATTAAACTCATTGTTCAGGAGTTTTTTAACAAGGGCCTCATAATACCTTGCACTAGTCCTTGTAATACATGGATACTTCCAGTCAAAAAGCCAAATGGCAAGGGCTGGAGGTTTGTTCAGGACCTTAGGGCCATTAACAAAATAATAATTTCTAGACATCCTGTGGTTCCAAACCCCCATACCTTACTATCTAGCATCCCCACAAATGCTAGTCATTTCTCTGTTGTTGACTTATGCAGTGCTTTTTTCAGCAGACCCATAGAGCAACAGAGTCAATATCTTTTTGCCTTTACGTGGGAAAAACGGCAATACACCTGGACAGTTTTGCCCCAGGGTTATTGTGAGTCTCCTACATATTTTTCCCAAATTTTCAAGGCAGATTTAGAAAATACTAAATTTCCAAATGTGTCCGTCTTAATTCAGTATGTGGATGACCTGCTATTGTGTTTGTTGTCTCTGACTCAATGTGAGGAAGACACTATTCACTTGTTACAACTTGCCGATAAGGGGCACAAAGTATCTAAGGACAAGCTACAATTCTGTCTTCCTACAGTTAAGTATCTGGGATACATAATCTCTTCAAAGGGGCTATTAATAAATCCTGAGAGAATCTCCACTCTCATGACCTTCCCTATGCCCAAAACAAAAATACAATTAAGGGGGTTTTTAGGACTTACTAGCTACTGTAAAAACTGGATTCCAAATTACTCACTGATGGCTCAACCTTTGTATGAGAAATTGAAACAAGTCCAGCCAGAACCAATCTGTTAGGAATAAAAGAAAAAACTCTGCATAGGAAACTTAAAACAAGTTCTTACCCAGGTACCAGCGTTGGGTCACCCAAATTACCGACTCCCTTTTTTCCTTTTTGTACATGAAGTAAATGGAAATGCCTTGGGAGAGCTAACCCAAAAACATAATGACCACCACAGACCAGTCGGGTATTTTAGCCAACAGTTAGATCCTGTAACACAAGGACATCCCCCTTGTATGAGAGAGCTATAGCAGCTCCAGCCACTTTATGCAAGAGCATAGAGGAATTCACCATTGGATCTCCACTTACTATATATGCCCCTCATTCTGTGGAATTGCTTTTGAATTCCCACCATACTCAACATTATTCTGTCAGTCACCTTGCCTCTTATGAAATCCTCCTACTTTCTGCCCCAAACATAACCCTAAAAGTTGTAA
>NW_006206435.1:0-899 GCF_000334495.1 Tupaia belangeri chinensis | reverse complement strand
ATAGTGAAGTTAGGACTGAAGTTTTACTTTCTATGACCATTTTTTAGTGACATGATGGATTAATAACAGTGAATAAAATAAACTTCTATTGTTGGAATTCAGGGGGAAAAAGACCTATGGGGAGAGAGAGTGAGAGAAAGAGCAACAAAAAGACTAAAAGACAGGCCCATTTTGTTACCTGGAGACTAAGGGAGTTGGCTCCCACATGGACAAATATGCAGTTTGAATTCCAGCCCCAGTGAAAAACATGCAGGGCATGTATACAGGCTTCACATCCCAATAGGCTGGAGAGATGAAAAGGGATTACAATGTTACCAATGCCCCACTGGGAGGTGCTTTCTCCTTCCTCTCTCCTTTTCTCCTCTGGTAAACATACATGCTCTCTGGCAAATTAAAAAAAAAGAAAAAGGAAGGAAGGAAAAAATAAATGAACTTTTAAAAAAATTAAAAATAGAATGAGGATGTTGGTCTAAAAGGAGAAAGTAGAAGAAGATTACAAAGAACAAAAGTAGGAAGAAAAGTGGAAGGAGAAAGATTAAGTGAATTGGCAGATAAGAGAAGAAAGAAGAGAAAGTGAATGTAAATAAAACCGAAAAAGGAAGACAAGGAGTCACAAATTAAGTGTGGGAATGCTAGAAGAAAAGATAGGAAAACTGAAAAAAATAAAATGTGAAGTGTTCATATATTCAAGGATTTAGTGACTTATGTTGAGAAGGAAGGTACCTTGAGATTCTGTCTCTCTTGCTTATGGAAGAAATAAACTTTTAAAATAAATTAAAATTTGGGGGCCAACAGATGGGATGGTGGCTAAGGTGCTGGACTCACACATGGCTAACATGGTTCGAGTACTGGACCTGGCGGCTTGCACTCTCACTTTCCCTTTCTCTCTGTCTCTGTCT
>NW_006206434.1:0-780 GCF_000334495.1 Tupaia belangeri chinensis | reverse complement strand
AAACGGCGCTGCCCCCGCCTTCGCCCTCCCCGCTCCCCAGGACCCGACGCTCTCCCCACTCACCGGAGCCGAGCCCGGGCGCCCTGCGGGGCTCCCTCCTCGCTGCCCCGTCGGGTCGGGCCCCTGCCGGGCTCTGAGCTGCCCCGGAGCAGAGCGCAGCTCGGTTCCCCGGGAAGCCCCTAAGCCTCCCCCAGCCCCGCATCTTCCTGCCGCTACCACGGGGGCCCCAGGTGCTTCCGGTGCAGCCCAGACCGGGTGGGCGGGGCCTGGGGAAGGCCGCCCCCTGCTGGCCGCCCTGGGCAGCTACAGCCCGACAGCCTAGCGTGGGGCAGGTCCTGTGGCACCCACCGACTCTAGTCCTAGGGGAATCTCAACACTTTAGGGCCCTTCTGTTCTGGTTTGGGATTTTGATTATAGAGCTCATGCGCTCAGAGACAGAAAAAGAGGGAAAGTGAGAAATCAGCCCCTGAGCGAGAGAGAGATCACGAGAGAGAAACAGAAATAATCCCCATGGGAAAACAGTCATTGTGTAATTTCTTCTCCATCTCTCCTCTTGGGATTTGGGGCACAGAGACACGTGGGCCTGGCATGGTTTTCAAGCTTGGCGGGCAGAACCAACTTGATGAAAACTAAGATAGGCTCTGGTCAGCTCTAGGCAGTGGAGGCCAGAGAGCAGAGACCCCTGACAGCAGCAGGGCACAGTATGGCAAGTGGGTGTGCTGCACAGTATACAGGGTAACATGGAGCGTCCTCACTGCACAGCCGGTCCCACAGAGTTTC
>NW_006206433.1:0-1182 GCF_000334495.1 Tupaia belangeri chinensis | reverse complement strand
CCTTAACCACCCTACCACCTGCCAGCTCCATTCTTTTTTAATTTTAAGATTCAGAGCTTCTATCTTTGATCATCCATTTTGTATTAACTTATCTTTATGGGATTTACAAAGACATATAGTTTGAAGAAGTGAATATACCCTTACTGATTCTAGTGCTTAGCAATTTAAATAATAAGAATAAATAATAAGAAAATTTTTCAGTGGAGCCATATAGGCATACTTTGGAGATACTACGGGTTCTATCCCAGACTGTGGAGGGTGCTGCATTAAGGGAGTGACACAGGAGCCATCTTAAGAGCTGTCCACCATCTTAAGAAACCTTTGGGTTTCACTTCCCCATTGAGCAAACAATAACAGTGACGGTTCTAACCATCTTTGGAAAGCCATATCAGACTCCTGATTGGCTCCCTCTGAATCCTCATGCTGATTGGTCACCATGTGGGACACTTGCCGATTGGTTAAGCCAGAATTCCTCATTTGCATTCAGGGCAATTTCTGGGGCACCAATGATTGGCCCATCTGTGATACCTTATTTGCATTTTGGGCAACCATTCAATGCCCACCAGCCTGTATATAAGCTTGCCCTTCTTCCTCAATAAACGAGACTTGATTAGCACATCCTCTTGTCTCCACTCTGTGTGTGTTTGTCCCTTCTTCCCTCAGGTAACTGTTCGACTGTCCTGTAGGCTGGGACACCAGACAACTAGAATAAACCAAATAGTGCAATAGGGAGTTATATAAATCTTTGGTTTCCCAGTGCATATAAAAGTTATGTTTATACTATCATGTATTTAGTGTACAATAGCATTATGTTTAAAAAGTAGTCTACAAACCTAGTAAAAAATACTTTATTGCTAAAAAATGCTACTCTTACATGCCTTCAGCATGTTGAACTCTTTCTGCTATTAGAAGGGCTTGCCTTGGTTTTGATGGTGCTGACTGATTAAAGTAAGGCCACAGTGAAGTTTGACACGTCTGTTGACCCTTTCTTTCAGATTTCTCTGAAGTATGTGGTGCTGTTTAATAATGTTCTAAACACAGCAGCCCTTCTTTCAAGATTGGAGTCAATCTCAAGCCCTGCCACTGCTTTATCAACTAAATTTATGTAATATTCTAAACCATTTGTTGTTATTTCAGCATTATTCACAGGCTTTTTTTTTTTTTTTTTTTTTTTACCAGGAA
>NW_006206432.1:0-539 GCF_000334495.1 Tupaia belangeri chinensis | reverse complement strand
CATAAAACACTGCTTCTTATGAAATAAATACTCTTAATTTTTGTCACTAAAAATTAAATATGTATGTATATTTTTCTAATTAATGAAAATACATTGAAGTTTTCCCAGTGTCTGAATTAAAACATTGGGTAAAAATTTTGCCTTCTGCTATAGAGAATATTAGTTATTACGTGCATTGTAACAACTTCCCCTAAAGCATGCTTACTGAAAACAGTGAACGGCCACTATCTCCCAGTTTCCATGGGTCAGGAGCTGCTGACCTGGTGTGGGTGAGTAGCCGTGAGTCACGCTGTTCCCGTGTCACAGTCGGGACTTTGGCTGAGACTGCAATATCTGAAGACCTAGGTGGGCTGGAGGATCTGCTTCCAACAGGGTTCCCTCATGTGGCTTTGTCAGAAGTCTCAGTCCCTTAGCACATGGGCCTCTCTACAGATTGATGGAGTGGTAGCTAACATTTTGAAACAAACTAAAACCATTCTTATGTGGAAAGTAGTAGAAGGCCAACAGCTGGAGTGGAGATTAAGGAACTAGATCCCATA
>NW_006206431.1:0-2825 GCF_000334495.1 Tupaia belangeri chinensis | reverse complement strand
GCTTAATTCTGGCTTAGCCTTCTGTGTGTACCTAACAGGATTATTATCAGCGGTGAGTTTCTATAAAGTTTTCTCTAGGTATCTTTAAGTGTTGGGTGTCATTTGGGTGTGCCTGGAGTCACAGGTTTGTGGTCAGGGATACATAGCTTTGTACAGTGTTCAAAATGAGGTGTGATATGTGTCCTTGAGGCTTAATTCAAATTAAACCTTCAGTGTGCACTAAACAGCAGTACATTCAAAGGTGGGTCTCTGTGAACATTTCTCAAGAGAACTTTCAGTTGTGGATGTTTTTGGGGGGTTGCCTATTGTCACTGTTTTGTCCTAAGGAATACAGAGTTTTGTACTGTGTACAAAATCAGGTGTGAGGTTCCTTGAGGCTTAATTCTGGCTTAGCGTTAAGTGTTTACCTAACAGCATGACTCTCAATGGTCATTCTCTATGAATATTTCTCAAGAGACCTTTCAGTGCTGGGTGCTTTTGGGTGATCCTATTGTCACTGTTTTATCCTCAGGGATACAGAGTTTTGTACTGTGTACAAAATCAGGTGTGATATGGTTCCTTGAGGCTTAATTCTGGCTTAGCGTTAAGTGTTTACCTAACAGCATGACTCTCAATGGTCATTCTCTATGAATATTTCTCAAGAGACCTTTCAGTGCTGGGTGCTTTTGGGTGATCCTATTGTCACTGTTTTATCCTCAGGGATACAGAGTTTTGTACTGTGTACAAAATCAGGTGTGATATGGTTCCTTGAGGCTTAATTCTGGCTTAGCGTTAAGTGTTTACCTAACAGCATGACTCTCAATGGTCATTCTCTATGAATATTTCTCAAGAGACCTTTCAGTGCTGGGTGCTTTTGGGTGATCCTATTGTCACTGTTTTATCCTCAGGGATACAGAGTTTTGTACTGTGTACAAAATCAGGTGTGATATGGTTCCTTGAGGCTTAATTCTGGCTTAGCGTTCTGTGTGTACCTTACAGGATTATTATCAGCGGTGAGGTTTTATAAATTTTTCTCTAGGTATCTTTCAGTTTTGGGTGTCATTTGGGTGTGCCTGGTGTCACAGGTGTTTGTTCAGGGATACATAGCTTTGTACAGTGTTCAAAATGAGGTGTGATATGGTTCCTTGAGGCTTAATTCTGGCTTAGCGTTCAGTGTGTTCTTAACAGCCTGACTCTCAATGGTGGGTCTCTATGAACCAGTCTCAAGAGACCTATCTGTTGTGGGTGCTTTTGGGGTGTGCCTATTGTCACTGTTTCGTCCTCAGGGATGCAGAGTTTTGTACTGTGTACAAAATCAGGTGTGATATGGTTCCTTGAGGCTTAAATCTGGCTTAGCGTTCAGTGTGTACTTAACATCATGACTCTCCATGGTGGGTCTTTATGAACATTTCTCACAGACCTTTCAGTTGTGGGTGCTTTTGGGGTGTGCCTATTGTCACTGCTTTGTCCTCAGGGATACAGAGTTTTGAACTGCGTACAAAATCAGGTGTGATATAGTTCCTTGAGGCTTAATTCTGGCTTAGCGTTCAGTGTGTACTTTACAGCATGACTCTCAATGGTGGGTCTCTATGTACATTTCTCAAGTGACCTTTCAGTTGTGGGTGTTTTGGGTCTGTGCCTAGAGTCACAGATTTGTCCTCAGGGATACAATCTTTTGTACTGCGGACAAAATCAGGTGTTATATTGTTCCTTGAGGCTTAATTCTGGCTTTACCTTCAGTGTGTCCTTAGCAGCTTAACTATCAGTGATGAGTCCATCAATTTTTCTCTGTTTAACTTTCAGTTTTTGGTGTCAGTTGGGGGTGCCTAGTGTCACCGATTAGTGGTCAGGGATACATAACTTTGTACAGTGTTCAAAATGTGTTCCGATATGGGTCCTTGAGGCTTAATTCTAACTAAACGTTCAGTGTGCATAAACAGCAGTACTTTCAATGGTGGGTCTCTATGAACTTTTCTCAAACGACTTTTCAGTTTTGGGTGTTTTGGGGGCGTGCCTATTGTCACTGCTTTGTCCTCAGGGATACAGAATTTTGTACTGTGTACAAAATCAGGTGTGATATGGTTACTTGAGGCTTAATTCTGGCTTAGCGTTCAGTGTGTACTTAACAGCATGACTGTCAATGGTGGGCCTCGATGAACATTTCTCAAGAGACCTTTCAGTTGTGGGTGTCTTTGGGGTGTGCTTGGTGTCACAGATTTGTCCTCAGGGATACAAAGTTTTGTACTGTGTACAAAATCCGGTGTTATATGGTTCTTTTAGGCTTAATACTGACTTAACGTTCAGTGTGTACTTAACTGCAAAACTATCAAGCTTGAGTCTCTATAAATATTTCTCTAGGTATCTTTCAGTTTTGGGTGTAAGTTGGGTGTCCCTAGTGTCACAGGTTTTTGGTCAGGGATAAGTAGTTTTGTACTGTGGGCAAGATGCGGTGTGATTATGGGTCCTTGAGGCTTAATTCTGGAGAAACGTGCAGTGTGCACTAAACAGCAGTACTTTCAATGTTGGGTCTCTAAGAATTTTTCTCTAGGGACCTTTCAGTTGTTGAGTTTCCAAAGTTAGGTTGTATCTACTTTTCTTCAACAAAGTCATGAGTATGTCTTCTGTTGCTCTCATCCTGTCCTTCATGAAAACATGCTGTGTGGTGTAATACATTGCTTCACGATGAGCTACTTCTCCTATACCATCAAATCTTGTTGGATTCTAATAGCCACAGCTATACTACTAGGAGCATCAGTGACTGAGTATATTTACGTTTTTTTTTTTTTGAGTGTTTTTTTTTCAATAGGGTGTGTGGCCCGGCCAAGAAGGGCAGCAGGGGGCGATAG
>NW_006206430.1:0-785 GCF_000334495.1 Tupaia belangeri chinensis | reverse complement strand
AAATATGATTTCAAAATTATCCTAAACCTATATTCAAGAGTACTTATCAGACAGGCCGGCAAGTGTGGGGGTTGAGGTGCTAGCCACATGGCCAAGCACGGTTCAAGTCCTGGACCTGGCGGCTTGTTTTCTCACTCTCCATTTCTCTTTTTCTGTTTCTCCCTGGCCAAAATTGAAGAATAATGATAATAAATATAATTAAAAATAAATCTTAAAAAAAGAGTATTTACCAGAATCTTTTTCATTAAATTCCTTAAAAGAGGCAATTTTTGGATTATAGCCTATTACAAAATATTTTAGAAAGTGGATCAAAATAAAGCAATTAACTGAAGGCAACGAAGCTTAAAATGGCCATGGTTTGAGATCTGATTTTATTATAACCCCAAATTAACAAATTTGATCATTTCTGTGACAAACTACATTAGAACTATTTAACGTTACAAGTATGACTAATAACATACTCTTACATAACAGATATTAAGAATCTCATACAATTTTCGAACACCCATTGACACAAATTTCTATACACGGAAAGCTAAGCACTCAAATTCGACAATGTTTCCCACATAATTTCCCAATGATTAGCCTGTTGTAGTCTGTCTCTCCTTTTAGATCTAACAGTCTTTCTTTCACATATTTGGGTGTTCCTGTGTTAGGTGCATAGATATTTACAAGCATTATGTCTTCTTGATGAATCAGCCCTTTTACTGCTATATCATGTCCGTCTTTGTCTCTTCTGACAGTTTTCATCTTCAAGCCTATTTTGTCTGAAATCGGTATTGCAA
>NW_006206429.1:1345-6218 GCF_000334495.1 Tupaia belangeri chinensis | reverse complement strand
AGTTTCTTGAGATATATTGTTAGGTTCCTTGTTTGTCACTATTCTATTTCCCAACTATTAATGTGGTAATATTTATCCCTCTTATTGGATCTAGTATTCTTTGATTTAAATATTTAAGTGCTTCAATGATGAATGCATAAATATTTATAATTGTTATCTCTTATAAGTTAATACCTCTAATATTATAAAGTGATTTTCTTTGCGTAAAGGTTTAATTAATTAATTAATTTTGAGAGTTTTTAAAAATTTTTTGCTATAGGGCATGTGTACTCTGTAGAAAGACAGAGAGAGGCAGAGAGACAGAAAGCAAGAAATCACCCCCCCGGGGGGATGGCCACGCTGCAGTCCCTTCTCCATTCTGCTCTCAGGATCCTGGACACGCACACACATGTACCCAGTGTGAGTTTAAGGCACTGGGTCTGGGACTCGAACTGCAGTCGACTACATGGGAACCCAGCGACATAGCCATTTCACCCACTGCTGGTCCTTAAAGGTTTTATTTATTTTGCAGTCTATCTGAAACTGCTTTTTTCCCCCTATGTATTTCATTCACATGGATTCATATTTCCAGACTTTAAGTCTGTCTGTATGTGTCTTCCTTATGAGCAGTATATAGAGGAAATCTGCTTCTTTACCTAATTCAGACGGTCTATAGCTATTTTTTTTTTTCAAGACAGAGTTTTGCTATGTAGCACATGCATTTGTGGGAGAGACTGACAGAAAGGGAGAAATCATCCCCCAGAGGGATGGTAATGCCACTATCTCTTCTTCATTCTGATTTTAGGATTTCAGACATGTATGAAACCCAGTATATAGAGGAAATCTGCTTCTTTACCTAATTCAGACGGTCTATAGCTATTTTTTTTTTTCAAGACAGAGTTTTGCTATGTAGCACATGCATTTGTGGGAGAGACTGACAGAAAGGGAGAAATCATCCCCCAGAGGGATGGTAATGCCACTATCTCTTCTTCATTCTGATTTTAGGATTTCAGACATGTATGAAACACAACCAGTGTGAGTTTTAAGCCATCAGATCCAGGACTTGAAATGCATCAACTACGTAGGAGTCCAACACATAACCAACCATTGCACCATCTGGTGGTCCCCAGCCAGAATATATCTTCTGATTGGAGAGTTTAATCAATTTATATTCTATGATATTATTATTATTAAATGTGCAGATTTATATCTGCAAATTTGTTGGTTAATTCCTGACTGTTTTGCATTTTTCTGTATATAGTTTTCCATCATGGTAGGGATTAAATCATCATTCTTTCTGTGTGTAGTGTTCTTCTATATGTTTATTTCTCTATTGAATATCTCCATTTCTGACATATCTGTCACATCTTGAATTTTGTCCATAATTAGTGAGGAGTTAGAGTTTTTCCTTTTAGGAGATTCTGCCTTCTTCTGTTGCATGTTTATTGTTTTTCTGAATAGATTTCGTTGGTATCTGGTGAGAAATTTTTTTTTTTGAGAGGTTTTTTGCTATAGGCGCGTGTACTCGCTAGACAGACAGACAGACAGAGAGAGACAGAGAGACAGAAAGCGAGAAATCACACCCCAGGGGGGATGGCCACGCCGCAATCCCTTCTCCTCCATTCTCCTCTCCGGATCTTGGGGACGCATGAACATGCACCCGGCGTGAGTTTTAAGCTACTGGTCCAGGACGCGAACCACGGTCGACTAGCATGTTGTCAAACTTTATTTTTTTCACTAAAGTAGTACTCTATTCACAATAAAAATTTGACATCCCTCTTTTCTAATGACATTTTAAAATTATTATTTTCCTTTAACGTGTGGATAGGAGAAATGTGTCTTTTTGATGTATTGAACATGCTTGATACAACCTGTGCTACTGAGAGTTTTGTAGAGATGGGGACCTTTACTTTTCACTTCCTTATCCATTGCGTGTACCCTTGGGAATATGGCTGTGACTTTGACTTTTATTTTGAAAAAGTTTGAAAACATAATGCATGATGAGAGAGTGACATCTTTTGTGAGAGAAAAATCCCAGTTGTACCTCTTCTCATGATTTCATACCCAATCTTGGTTTCTTTATCACCCTAAGTGTGTATAGGAGTAAAACATTTCTCTCATTAGTGAAAAGCCCTTCAAAATTAATAGTTTCAAAATGTGAGTTGCTTTGAACCCCAGAAAAAAACATGAAAGTTTTCCCAATTTTTGTACTCATTTCTTCCTAATATTTTACCCTTATTCTTGGTTTATTATTATTTTTCTTGCTTTTACTTTATGTGGAATTGTGAATAGGGAAAAACAAGAAGCATAAGTGTTTTCCAATGTGTTCCTCATTATTATTTATATCTCTGTTTACTTTGTCTCTAAATGACCAGTGTTCTCACCTCTACATAAACTTATTTACACATAATATTTCTTGTTTCTTTTCTCCTGAAACTTGTGTCCTTAATTTATGTTCTAATTTTCCTCATTATAACCTTTTCAATTTAGCTTGTCATTTGAGTCAATGTAAATAGATCCTTGTTCTCCAGGAAGCTTTAATACTCCTGTCCCTGGGAACTTTTTACATTTTCTAAGTGGCTGATATGTTAGTTTTGTCTAAGTTCTCAAGTCATTTAATTTTCAGTGTCCTTCCCCATTATTCAATTCTTTATTTTCTCAATATTCATCTTATTTCCTAAAGATGAGCTTCATTTAAGCATGAGTTAAATAAAGTTAAAGCACATCAAATACGTCTAGGTAGACATTAGTTGACAAAATACAGGTGCCCAACAAACAAACCTTAGATTTTATCTGGTAACAGTGATTCAGTATGTTTCTGCAATAATGAGAATTGAGCCTGCGTATTTAGTGCCCAAACAATGGATTTAATGCTCAGAAGCTGCAAAACAAAAGTCTAAATAATGTTCATCGGAATCATAAACATTTGTAAACTGTAGCATCAGAACTTACATTCCCAGTATTTCCTTCCATACACTATGTGCTCATTTACTCTTGTTCAGTATTCTCTGGACAAAAGCTGCTTTCATTCACTGTGTATGTATGTATGTGTACCTGTGTGTGGATATCAGTGTGTTGTGAATGTGCATGTGTTTAGCTGCATACCGGTAGTTTTTCAATTTCATTCACATTTTGAAAAAATTATAATTTTCTTTGAATTTGTTTTTTTGTGATATTGACATTCACTTTTACTCTTTATTTTTCAGTCCCTATCCTGATGAAAATTGTTAAATACTCTATGACAATTCTTTGGTATCAGTAGCATTCCTTTTCTTTTTGTAAAAATGCCATTTTATGACCTGCCATCTCCTGGATGTCTACTCTTTCTGTCTTAATTTTTGGATGTGAACATGTTCCTTAAAAGTTCTGTTCATTTCTGTTTGGTTGCCTTCCATTTTTTATTTTTTAAATTCCATATATTCTGTCCCTTGTGTATTAATACCTTCTGTTTTCCAAAGGCTTTTTCTAGTTTCATTATACATTTTGTGAGATGATAGGAATTCAGTTGATGGGACATGGTTCTTAGACTATATGCACTCTCTTGTAAGCTTCCATGTAGTTAGGGCTTGTCTTATGTACTGCAGTTCAAAGGGCTATTACTATGCAATTTTACTTCCTGAAGCCTTATCAAGTGAGAGAAGACTCCAATCTTCTGAATGAAGTCTCTCCTTCCATTTCCATTCAAAGGCTGTATAAAGATGGCCTTCTTTGATCAAGTTTGAGGCGGAGACTCACCTTGTATTGCCATTCATCTCATATCCCCAGTGTTTCCAGGTGCAGAAATATTATGCATGCATTTTTTCCAACTTATTTTTCTTTCTCATCACAACAAGTGTTTTTCCTTTTTTATTTTTCAGTACTTTTTAATCACAAATATTCACTTTGCAGTTTAATTCTTTGAAAAATCAACAACTTACGTTCAATATCTTGAAATAATATTTTAAGAATGGTTATTGAAAATGCACATGTCACTTTGAAATCAGATGTGACTGACCTCAGAAGCTATTATTCTACTATATTATCAAAGGTTTTTTCTAAATTGAAGTAGAAGCCTAATGAATCAATACATATTTAACCTAGTCTTATTGTAATGAAATTTTAAATTGTATTTTTTAAATGAGAATGTAATATAGGACAAAATGCTTTTACATAAGGTAGACTATGACTATTTCTACATGTAGAGTATTAGGGAGATGACTGTGTTAGTGTGGTAGATCTGCATTGTAAGACTAAATATCACATTTGAGTTTTTAAGTTCATTTCTATTATGTTTGCTTTTGTTTTACAAAACAATGGTGATCTTTCCCATTTATTTTTCATATGACCTTCAGGAAAAGCTTAGTAAATTTTCTCTCTTGCTAATTTTTTCTCCAAAACTTTACTTTAAAAGAAATATCTTACTTAACTTTATGAACATATTTATTTATTTATTTTAATTTTATCAGAGAAGGACAGAAAGAGAGAGAGAGAGAAAATGAGAAATCAAGCCGCCTGGTCTGGGACTCAGGCTGCAGTCAGTCATGTGGGAGTCATTCCAGAGCCCTTAACCACTGTGCCACCTGCAGCCTCCTACTTTTTTTTTTATTAGGAGAGACTTTTGCTATGAGGTGTGAATGCTCACCAGAAAGACAAAGAGAGACAGAAGACAGAAAGGAGAAACCAGCCCCAAAGGGGGAAGGCCAGGCTGCATTCCTTTCCTCCATTCTCCTCTTGGGATCTTAGGCATGCATGCACATGCACCCAGCATGAGTTTTAAGTTACCTTGTCTGGGACTTGAACAGATGGTCAACCACATGGGAGTCTAGCTACATAACTATTACACCATTTGCCGGTCTCGCTCCCAAAACCTTTAAATGACTCCTTTTCTATTTCATTAATATTTCCTGCTTTTGAC
>NW_006206429.1:0-518 GCF_000334495.1 Tupaia belangeri chinensis | reverse complement strand
AGGGCCTGGGGGAGAGGGGAGTGGGGGGGGGTGGTCACACCCACAAACATTAACAGACCATTTTTCCATTAACAGGATTCTGTCCACATCCTGTCCCTGGCATAGTACCTTCCTGATGTATATTCAACAAATTACGGTATATTCTTTTGCTTATCTCTTCCTGAAACGAAACTGCCCTTCTTGAGATGCTGACTTAATATTCTTTTACTAATCTCTTCCCAAGACACAGATCTTCCCTTCCAGCTATAAACCTACAAATTGTGGAACTCACCTGTAATCTATAAATCTCTCCTCCTCCCCCTACCCCTAATTCCATATGTCCTGGCTTTTTGGACCAATGGAAATCTCTTCGCTAACTTTGTCTCTTACTCTCAAAATCAAATTAAAGGAACCCCTGTACCCGATCACCTGGATAAAGGCAAATTTAATCTCCTCTCTGGCCTGGGTCACTCATATTCTGCTTAGAAATAAACCACATTAATGATTAGTTATCCATTTTTTTAGACTTGGTTATTTTC
>NW_006206428.1:0-1377 GCF_000334495.1 Tupaia belangeri chinensis | reverse complement strand
ATAGTCTGATTGTGAAGATTGAAAGATGACATACTTACAATGTAGGATACCTTGTGAAACTCAATTAACATGAATTTTATCCCTTCTTCTTGTAAGAGTTCCAAAACGGCCCGAGATCTCAATAAGGATATAAATTTTCTTATAAATTACAACTGGCAAAGATAAAATATAGTCTGCTGGGCCACTACAGCGATTAAGTGTTGTGCTAAACACTGTGCACCGAAAGCTGGATCACTATAGCTGCTGTGGATCGAATCCCAGTCTGATGGAAAACAGGTACAAGTATATACAAGCCCCAAATGGGGTGCAGCATGACCATACCCTATTGAAGTGTTCTCTCTCTCTCTGGCAAGTACAAGTGTCTTCTGACGATTAAAAATAATAAAACTGGACCTCGCGGCAGAAGGGCGGCTCAAGGTCCCCGGGAAGCAGCCCTAGAGGGACTGCGCTGGCGCCAAGCCCCGCGGACTCCACCTGGCGGGGAAGGACAGAAGCGGGAGCGTGCCTGGCGTCACAAAGTGCTGCCCTGACGCGATTCTGGATGCCGAGATTCCGGGCGTCCCCGGAGAACCTCACCTGCGGCCTACCCTCGCGACCCCGGCTGGGAGGGTCACGCCCAGCGGCTGCCTCCCTCCCCCGCGTCCCGCTGCCCTGAGCGGCCTGATCGGAGTCCTCCTAGCGCCAGCGCCGGCGCCGCAGAGTCCTGGGAGCGTCGGCTCGCGCAGGAAGGACGCGCGGGCTCACGGTGGCGGTAGCCTCAGAAAGTTATGGATAGAATACTTAGTATGGCTGAAGGCACCAAAGTGACAGATGCGTCAGTCCATACAACAAGAGACAACTGATTGCCAAGAAGGGGTAGAATCATCCAAAAAATGAGCCATAGAAGGGAAGAGCAATTCTGTAGTTGAGCAAGATCATGTGAAAATGCACAGAACTGTGCATCAGCTCACCAGGAAAAGGTTCAGCATGAGAGAGTAGCAGGAACTCAACCCTGAGCTCTGGCATCTCAAGTCAGAGTCGCTCTGCCAGTGATGGAGGCAGCAGCATTTCCTCTCAGGTAACAAAGGCGGGATCTGGAGAAGCTTCCCAATCAGAAGCTCCAGAGGTAAACGTGGTTCAGGAGGGTTTGTTTCTTCATTGTTGAACTCTAGTGTGAATAGTCACATGGCCCAGTCCACTGATTGCACACAACAGAGTGGATCACCTAAGAAGAGTGCTGTGGAAGGTTCTTCAGTCTCAGCTTCTCAGAGCAGTTCAGAGATTGAGTGCTCTTGTTGGGCTCCTCAGGAAGCTCAGAAGTAGAATTGCCATTTATTACCTTCTAAACCTAGTTCAGAGACAGCTTCAAGTGGGTTGACTTCCAAACTAGTTCAGAGG
>NW_006206427.1:0-1151 GCF_000334495.1 Tupaia belangeri chinensis | reverse complement strand
ATACTCAGTGTAAAGAAGAATCCCTCATCCTGACTATATACAACTTTGGGTGTTATGACCAAAGGTACTGTCATTGAGGTGAACATGAGCATGGGCCTTGTGACACAAGGAGGCAAGGTTATTTGGGAGAAATATGCCTAAGTTACCAACAATCCTGAAAATGATGGATGCATAAATGCTGTTTTACTGGTTTGATAGCAGTTGCATACAAATAACTCCTTGTAATTTTGAAGATGATACACCATCTGGTATTGACTGATGTTTCTGAACATAGCCAGTCTTACATGTCCATAGAAGACCCGATAGTATACATGAATAAACTTCTGTAAGTAATAAATGCATACAGTAAAGTGGCAAGAAACAAAATTAACCTACAAAAATCTATAGTATTTCTATATACAAACAACAAGCAGAGAAGAGACAGAACTTGTGTCTATGATAATTCCATTTACCATAACCACAAGAAGCATAAGATACTTAGGAATAAAACTAATCAAGGAAGTCAAAGACCTTTACAAGGAAAACTATGAAAACCTTAAAAAAGAGATTGAAAAGGACACTAAAAAGTGGAATGATATCCCATGTTCCTGGATTTGCAGTATCAATATAATAAAAATATCAATTCTATCCAAATTAATCTACATGTTTAATGCAATCCCTATAAAATTACAAGAGACATTTTCCACAGACCTATAAAAGACAATCATAGATTTTTGTCTGGAACCATAAAAGACCCTATTTTGCTAAATTCATCGTGTGCAAGAAGACAGGAGTAGGTGGCATCTCACTTCCTGACCCCAAAATATATTACAAAGCTGTGCTAATCAAAACAGCATGGTACTGGCACAAAAATAGACATGACGACCAATGGAACAGAGTAGAGACTCCAGAAATAAACTCCAAAACATACAACCAGCTCATCTTTGACAAAGAGTACCAGTCAATCCAGTGGGAAAAGGGAAACCTCTTTAGCAAATAGTGTTGGGAAAATTGGGTACCCACCTGCAGAAAGATGAATCTGAAACTCTAACTATCACCATTAACAAAAATCAACTCAAAATGAATCAATGATCTAAATCTAAGAATGAAAACTATAAAAACTATTGGTGGAAAACACTGCGGAAACAGAGACATTGGGGTAGGCAAAGATT
>NW_006206426.1:0-844 GCF_000334495.1 Tupaia belangeri chinensis | reverse complement strand
TTCAAGTCCCGGACCTGGTGACTTTAACTCACGCTGGGCACTCGTGCATGCATGCCCAAGATCCCAAGAGGAGAATGGAGGAGAAGGGATTGCGGTGTGGCCATCCCCCCTGGGGAGTGATTTCTTGCTTTCTGCCTCTCTGTCTCTCTGTCTTTCTGGCGAGCGCATGCGCCCTATAGCAAAAGCCTCTCAAAAAAAGGGTGGGGAAATCATCTTTCAGGGAGGATGGCCACTTATTGTTACTGTTTTCTTCATTTTTAATTTTTCTTTTTCAGAGTTTGGACTATTTGCAAACTATCTTTAAGTCCAGATACTCTTTTGCATAACCTAATCTTTTGTCAGTACCCTTTACAGAATATTTTATTACTTATATTGTACTGCTCATCTCAAAGATTTTCATTTGATTCTCTTTAATTTTACTATTGGGTGCATGTCCTCCTCAAACAGATAGAGAGAGAGAGTAAGTGAGAAATTATTTCCCAGGCAGATGGCACAATCCCTTCCCTAGTTCTGTACAGAATTTAGAGCATATCCACACATGTGATTTTTTAGCTACCGGGCCCAGGATTTGAACTGCAATGTTGGCCATGTGAGATCCATCACCTTAACCTGCATGCCACCTGCTTGTCCCCTTTTTTATTCTTTTTAAAGCTAACTTTCTCTCTGGAGCTTTATCATGTTATTCATTATTTTTCTCATCTCCTGAAGTTTTTTTGTTTGTTTGTTTGTTTGTTTTGTAGAAACAACTTTATAAATAGATTCTTACACAAGAGTCTAAAGACAGTCAAGAAAAACATACACAGAGCACCCCAACCCTTCTTTTTTGCTCTGGGAAGAGGGGAAA
>NW_006206425.1:1373-2118 GCF_000334495.1 Tupaia belangeri chinensis | reverse complement strand
CATTACGCCAACTGCTGGTCCCTAGACAATTTTCAGTTAATGTAACTATTAATATATTAGGATTTAAGTCTCCCATTTTAGTTTGGTTTTCATTTGCCTTGTGTTCTTTGATTCTGTATTTTGTCTAGACTTCCATGTTACATAAAAACTTTTTAGAATTTTATTTGCATTTATCTGTTTTGTTTTTTTATATCTCTTCCAATAGACTTTCACCTCAAACTTTATATTTTTAGAAGACTCAAAAAAGACTCATATTTTACCCCATGTTTTGTTTCCCTTCCTGATGTTCCTGGATTCTTTTTATTGTCCTAACTTCATTTTCAAGAACTTATTTAGCTATTCTTTTAGTTTAGATTTGCAAATAAGATACTTTCTTATCTTAATCTAAATCTGTCTTTTTGCCCTGTTACTGCTGCAGTATGTCTTCATCAAATATAGAATTCTCATTGACAATTCTTTTTACCCAGCACTTTAAAATACTATGTCATTTCATTCTAACTTCCATGATTTCTGATTAGAAATCTACTGTAATTCAAATTGTTTTCCTCTTACAGGTAAGACTTAACCTTTCTCTCTGTCTCCCATCTTAAGTTTTCAGAAATTTGATTATGATGTATGTTAGCATGGATTTATTTGGGTTTTCCTATTGACGTTTTACTCAGTTTCTTGAATATGAACATTAATGGTTTTTACCAAACTTGGAAAACTTTCAAACATTTTTAAGATAATTTTTTGTCCCTACACT
>NW_006206425.1:0-1339 GCF_000334495.1 Tupaia belangeri chinensis | reverse complement strand
CTCTCCTTCTCTAAATCCAGTGAAATCATGAGACTTGACCATTTGCTATAGCAAATTCAGGATCCTGAATCATACGTTCAGTCTGTTTCCTTTCTGCTATTAAGGTTAGATAACTACTATTGTTCTACCTTCAAGTTCAGCAATTGATTCTTCTGTCATATCCAATCTCTATTAAGCTAATCCAATGGGTATATTACATTGGATATGTATTTTTAGTTACTAAATTTTTATTTGATTATCCTTTATAATTTCTACTTTTTGTAAGACTTTCTTTTTTATCTGTTACAAGTGTGTTCATAATTGCTTATTTTTCCTTATGACTACCCTAGGATCCTTGTCACAGCATTTTAACATCTTTGCCACTGTCATGGGGTTACCTGTTAATTATCTTTTTGTCATTTTACATTTATATTTTTCTGATTCTCCTGACTATCAAGAGTTATATTATATCTTGGACATTTTGGGTGTTATGTTGAAAAATCAGGATTTTATTTAAATCTTATCTTTTATCAAGTCCCAAATGACACCATAGTAATGAGGACATTACCCCTTTGTGCTAAGTAGAGGTGAAAGTAAAGGATTCCCCCTCCGTATTTATAAATACTCTGAAAGGAGGAAGGCATTTAGTTACTCCTGAGTAGAACTGAAAGTCTAGGCTTCTCACTGGCTTTCTGCTCACACCACCACACCTGTCACAGTGAGGGTCACCTTGTTACTGTTCTCTATGTGGTCATTGTTTATTCTGTGGTAGGATGAAAAAACTTGACTCAGTATTGCTCGGTGGAAATCAAAGTTTCAGCTTTCCACATTGCCCTTACAGACACCATCCAGAAGGGGAAAGGTGCACTGTTAGTTGAATAAAAGAGAATGTCTTGAGTAATCATTGAGACTTTGCTATATAGTGGGAGTATAGACCCAGTTTTTTTCTGTGATGTTTGGTTTGAATAAGAAAGTTATTATCTAAATTATTTAATGTCTTCCTATTTATCCCATTGACTCTAAAGAGAAAGCTTTCCTTGGAGACTCTTTTGTTGGCATTTCTAGGTTGCTGGTTTCTCCAGCATTCAGCAGCATATACTTGCAGCTAAAATAAAACCAAGAAGGACCTCACTATGTGACATTCCTGGGTCCCAAATTCCCCAGCTTCTTTCTCTTCTTCTGTCTATGTTTCAGAGTCATCATGTATTTTTTTTTCTGTATAATATTTCTAGTTACTATGAGGAATAGGAAGAAGTATTTCCATCCAATCTTATCTCAGAATTAGATAATACTCTTTTAATTTACTGATATATTGCTCCTCATGTCTTCCTTCAACTCTTTGAACAAATGTTCTCACCAA
>NW_006206424.1:0-1175 GCF_000334495.1 Tupaia belangeri chinensis | reverse complement strand
TATGTATTAACTTTTGAATACCTCTTAGGAGGCCATTTGTTTTTCTTTCTTTGAGGTTTTTTTGCTATAGGGCACGTGCACTCGCCAGTCAGACAGAGACAGAGAGACAGAAAGTGAGAAATCACCCCCGCTTGGGCACACACACACACACACACACACACACGTGACCGGGGTGAGTTTTTTTTTTTTCACTGTAGGGCGCGTGCGCTCGCCAGACAGACAGAGAGAGACATAGAGACAGAAAGTGAGAAATCACCCCCCAGGGGGGATGGTCACGCCGCAATCCCTTCTCCTCCATTCTCCTCTCGGGATCTTGGGCATGCACGCACACGCGCCCGGCGTGAGTTTTAAGCCACCGGGTCTGGGACGCGAACCGCGGTCGACTACGTGGGAGTCCAGCGACATAGCCATTACACTAACTGCTGGTCCTGAGACTGTTTCTTTGACTAGGAGCAAGTGTGTTTCCCTTTTCTTGGACTGATGTATGCCAAAGACTCTCTTCTGTTGCTTTTGGCAATGTGGTCTCAAGAAGTATCCTCTAGTCAGGTGTCTGAAAAGCAGTATCTCCTTTTTCACAGGAGGTTCGGTCAAAGGGAGGATCCCAGGAAACCTTATAATACTAGGGAATTTCAGAACTGTGATTCTAGACCTGTCTAGTCCCTCTGGTAGGGTGGATGGGAGGAAAAGAGGATAATATAAGAGGGAAGAAAATAATATGAAGAACAAAGAAAAAGTCGTGTGCCACGCGATTTTGCCAGGGGCCTGTTGATGGCACTGGAGCTCTGCTGCAGCATGGAGGACAGTCTGTGGGGCAAGGAGTAGGAGGAAATTAACAAAAAAAGACAAAGAAAAAAAAATAAATCTGCCTGCCTACCTTTTTAGGGGGGAGGGTCCTGGGCTTGGGGGAGCTGAAGATGGGGTCGGGGGCAGTGATGCCCCTGTATCAATGTCCCTTGCTGGCCAGGAGATAGAACTGGAGTTCTCACAAAGACCCTCTTCTCACCACCGCCTCTGCTAGTCAATACTTCAATCACTTCAATTTTCCTATATTGTTCAAAATAATCCCTTAGGTGATGTTTTTCAGTGTTACTTTTAATATCACCAACAAAGATCTTTTTCAGTTGAGTGAACACCTTTTTAAATAAGCATTAAGTTTACTGCAATGAATCTTTAAC
>NW_006206423.1:388-1234 GCF_000334495.1 Tupaia belangeri chinensis | reverse complement strand
CTTAGTTACTTTGAACCAAGGGATTGGAGCACGTAAAACTCATTTTCTGTGAGTGGTAGAGAGAACATGAACAAAGGAAGACTCTGTGATGTACTTTGCTCTGTACTTGGTCATTGTTTCATGTGTTCCTTCTACCTTTGTCTTCTCTCATTGTCCCTCAATTTCAGCACCAAGTGCACGGTTTATGCATGAATTTATTTTGTTTTTTCAACCGGAATTTTCATTCTCATTTGTTATTACGTTTTTCTCCCATGACTCTCTTCATTTGCTTTGTCTTAGCACCCAATACAAAAATATCCTTTAGTCAAGTTAGTTTTATCAATAATTTGTGTGTGAAGTTTTGACATGTTCAGGTTGTTGATGTCTAGATTTTCACCAAGAGAAGACTGCTTCACTTGATTTAGAATCCCCTTTATGACATTAAACATTTCATTCCACTTCCTTTTATGTTATTCAGTTAAAATAATCTTAAATCAGACATCTGTTTAAATAGCACTGCAAATACAATAAGGCTATTTAGTAATTGCTGGACAAAATTTTATATAGAAGCACTCACAAAGCCAGTCTTAGACTTCCTTCAGTAAATGTGGTTTGGTTTTAAATAATTTTGTGTTTCACTAACTTTATACAACTTTAACTAACAAAATAACAAGAATTGAATGTATACACATGCACACATACATACACAGACATATTTATGTGTGTGTATGTGTGTGTGTGTGTGTGTATATAAAATCAGAAAAGATTTACTGAAGTGTACAACTCACTAAGTAAAAGCCTAAATAGCATCAAAGAAATCTACAGTATTTAAAAGGGTAACTATCAGGGTTTAGAGTTTTGAAATTT
>NW_006206423.1:0-352 GCF_000334495.1 Tupaia belangeri chinensis | reverse complement strand
TGTGGTTGACATTTTTATGTGCAAAAAGTGACCTGTTCTGGTGGATATGTGTGCACTTCCGCGTGTGGTTTCATTCTCATCGTGATTGGTTACAATTTAAAACCCAATTTTAAAGATATTTGAATATTCTTCATATTTATTTCCATGATATTTACATTTATCTTTTCATTTTATTTTTTAGGAGAAACTCAGCAAAGACCTGGTAAATTACCTGACAATCATTACTCCAAAAATGCTTGGTTTCTTAATGACTTAATATCTCTTGTTTTTTACTTATATTCCATCAATTGGCTCTTCTTTCCCCTGGATGTATACTCTTCGTACTCCAATTTGTAAAATATAAGGTCTCAGG
>NW_006206422.1:508123-534912 GCF_000334495.1 Tupaia belangeri chinensis | reverse complement strand
AAGGGAGAAAAGTTTATGTTTCCATTTAAAGTAGCAAACAAGAAAAAATATTTTAACATATTGCTGAACCTATCAACAACTCAAAAGAAAGTAAACTATTTAAATTGGGAAAATAAAGCATAGTAAAAAAAATCAGTAATGTTTTACTCAAAAGTCATAAAATTCTATTTTGCCAGTTCAGTCTTATGTTCAAATTCTCTTCTGTTGAATATGCAGTGTTGCTGTGGTCAAATCTTTTCATTTAAATCCTGGAAGTTAACGTTCTACATTGTTATGGCTATTTCATGTCCCTAGCATTAAATTGGTCATTTTTTTGGTTTCCTTTTGTTCTCTTATTTCTGTATATATCTTTAGATTTACTGGTTGAACACTCCTTTCAGAACTTCTTGAAGATTGGTCTGCTACTGGCAAATTCTTTCAGTCTTGTTTACCTGAGAATGTTTTAATTATTTCTTTGCATATGAAAGATAATCTTGCTGGGTATAGTATTCTTGGTTGAAACTGTTTTTCACTTAACACTTTGAATATATTTTTCCATTCTTTCCTTGCTCACTTTGTTTCTGATGAGTGGTCTGTGGTTAACCTGATAGGATAACCTTTATAAGTAACCTGATGTTTCTCTCTTGCCAATTTTAGTATCTTGTATTTGTCTGTAGATTTGACCAGTCTGGCTATGATATGCCTCAGAGAAGATCTTCTTGGGTTTATTCTATTAAGGGTCCTTTGTATTTCTTGGGTCTATATATTTCAATGCCTCTTTAGATTTGGAAAGTTGTCTTCTGGGATACCGACTATCTGGATGTTTGAGTGCTTAATGCTCTCTAGTATTTCTCGTATAGTATTATCATTTCGGGGGTTATTTTATCATTTTTTTTGGTTGTTTTTTCTAGATCAGAGGTTTTGCCTTCAACATCTGAGATTCAATTTTCTTCATAGACTAATCAGCTTTTAATACTTTCGAGGGAGGTTTTGATTCCCTGAAGGACAGCCTTCATCTCTAATAGCTCCACTTGATTCTTTTTATGGTGTGTACTTCCTCTTTCAGATCATGAAAGAATTTCAACACCTCTTGGAACTCATTGTCTTTTTTCTCAAGCATCTTCTGGAGTTCATTTTCTCTCAGCTCTTGCATCTCATTTAGTTTTGTCACTATGAACATTCTCAAGTCTTTATCAGACATTTCCACGAATTCTACTGTACTGTCTGTGTAGATGATGAGGGACTGTTCTTTTCCCTTAGGGGAAAAGATATTTTCTTGGTTTCTCATGTTTCTTGTTTCTCTGCAGTTTTTTCTGGTTATTCTGTGACAAAATCTCTCCTCCCTAGTGCTTAGCAATGTGGCATCAACAGTAAGATTAGGAGTTCAGAATTAAAGAAAGAAATTTATTTGTTAAAGCAGGAGGTTCAATAAGCGTTGAGGATTTCAATGACTCTAAAAATAATTCAGATGCTTGGCTACTGTGCACCAAGACCTATCTAGACATTAAGTGTGTGCAGAGTGAAGATTAGAATAAGAAAGTAAAATTTAAAAATATAAACAAAAAGAAAAAACTAGAAAAATACTACCAAAAGGGGGGGAAAAATGAAAACCGCACCAGGATACACCTCAGCTTTAAAATGGCTTCTGAAATTAACAAGTGAAAGAAAAGGCCCAAGCTGAGGAGAGGTGCTTGAAATTTTTTTTAAAAAAGTTAAAAATTTAAAGGGAGAGAGAGCGGGAGACCGACAGAGAGACAGGCAGCCAGAGACAAGGAGAAGATGGATTTCATCCTATCTTGTCTGAATATTTTGGGAGACTAGGAGGTAGATTTAGAGCATGGCTTCCCTGAATGCACCAGGATACTTTTAGAGCATGTCTTCCCTGAACACACCAGGACACCTTTAGTAGATTCTATGGAATAAATTTAAGATTGTGATATGTGTCACTGAATTATTTTCAAAAAATACTGTGTGAATTTACATTCCCATCAACAATATATGTAATTATTAAAGATTGAATTTTTTCAAATGCTTAATAACCATTTGTATTACTGCTTTTTTGAATTGCTGATATGTTCTGCTAATTTTTCCTTTGTATAATTTCTCACATACTTACTCTAGAATCTAAGAACCAGAAAGAAAATTTCAAGTCAGAGATCTACAAGAGCTATTAGTGAGGTAATGGAAGCTATGCCAAAAACACATCCTTATGCCCTTGATGTTATTTATAATTATGTTAACTTGCAATTATAAGTGGGGTTATTGGAAATTATTTTATCTTTAATAGAGATAGAAATAAGTAATGCATGAGTGAGAAAAAATAATTATTATAAGGTCAGGTTAAAATACAAAATGATGAAGGTCTGATGAGAAGGGTAGGAGCATGGGAAAGCCCAACACTTTGTAAGGTACCAAATGTAAAAAATGAAGCACCTATATATACAGCATGTATTTACTGCATTTCCTCTCAAGCAGTGACTTTTACAACATATGACCTTATGAAGCAGCTTTTCACAACTAAAATTTTTTAAAAAATCATGGTCCTGCACTAGTATTGGGCCTAATCACACCAATGTTATGTGTTATTATCATTATTGTGTGGAATGATCTGATATCATTTTATAGCTTCTTCCTTGAAATGATAAAGCATTCTGTCATATGCACTTTGATAAATGACTGAAATCCCTTCTTTTTAATAAAATGTAGTAGTCATCAAAGAAAAAAAAATCATGGTTCCTTGTCCTCAGTCTCTGCCAGACTTGTTCAGCCTGAACATGTTTTTCTGAGTAGGGAAGGCTGTGGATTAGAAATAGATGCAATAACAAATACACAAAGACACACAAGTATAGAAAAGCAAGGATTGGATGAGTACAGCTTCTCTGATGGAGAAGTTGCAACTAGAACCAGCCTCAGGTTTATTCTTTTAAAGGGCAGAAAATGGGGGAAGATGAAATGTGATACAAAGATACTAGGGGAGGAGGAAATGGAATGCAAAGCCAGTTGTTTTGGTATGTAAATCGTCTGAAGATGTGAAAATGACTGGTGCCATATAATTTCTTATTTATGTATTTATTTATACCTTTTTTATACATTCAATCACATTATTTAGGTTACAAAGTGAACATTTGAATATGTGAACATTTCTCCGTAGTCCAGTTGATCAAAATGTCTTCAACAGATAACACCAGACCTCCCCATCCTGTCAATTGTCTGCCTCCATAACCCTCCTCCAAATGTCCTTCCCCAGGCCCCACTCCTCCACACATCCCACATCTGGCATTCACACCCATCTCTTGTATTTGTACATCCTTTAGTCAATCATTTTCAGTCTTAGAGTGTGACTTTCTGTAGCTCATACTGGGCAGTATGTGGGTATTGGGTATCAATAACAGGAAGATAACCATTGACAATAGGCAGATACTGATTTCCTATGTAGATGCTTTGCAATAGCCCTGCTAGAGTAGCTTACAGAAGCCCATTTCTGCATATGTCAGAAGGCTACACCATGTTTTCTCAGATTGCTCTTCTCCACACATTTATATGATTTGTAAGTATAGCATCAGGTAGAAATCCATGTATTCCTACTAAAAAAAAAAAAGTCATCCTCTGGAAAGAATTGAAATTAGAAATATAAGGAGTGCACAGTATTTTGGGGGAGCTCAGGTGAGGTTGAACTTTTCCTGTTTTGAACTGTCACATAATACATGTAAAACCTTCGATACATTGTTACATAGTCGGTGTTAAATAAATATTAGTTTTTCTTTTTTTTTTTTTGAGAGGTTTTTACTATAGGGCGCATGCTCTCGCCAGACAGACAGAGAGAGACATAGAGACAGAAAGCGAGAAATCACCCCCCAGAGGGGATGGCCACGCTGCAATCCCTTCTCCTCCATTTTCTCGGGATCTTGGGCGCGCACACACACGTGCCCGGCATGAGTTTTAAGCCATTGGGTCCGGGATGCGAACTGCGGTCGACCACATGGGAGTCCAGCGACATAGCCATTACGCTAACTGCTGGTCCCAATAAATATTAGTTTTAACCTAGGACAGAAAGCATCCAGGCATCTCTATCTCTGCCTCTGCTGTCCCTCTGAGTTCAGCTTCATGGCTGTGAAGTTCTCCCCAGCCAGGGCTCCGTTTCCAGACTCCAGTGCTAGTCAGGACAGGAAGTGTACAGGTAGATATCTCCAACTCTGCCTCTGCTGTCCCTCTGTGCTCAACTTCATGATTGTAAAGTCCTCACAGCCAGGGTCTCCCCTACCAGACCCCAGTGTTAGAACAAAAAGCATCCAGTCATCTCCATCGCTACCTCTGCTGTCCCTCTGGGTTCAGCTTCATGGCTGTGAAGCCCCTCCCCTGCTTCCAGACTCCAGTGCTAGTCAGAATGGAATGCATCCAGGCATGTCCATGTCTGCTTCTGCTGTCATCTTGGTACATCCTAGAGAAGACTGGGTGCATAGTAGCTAAACATTTGAGCATTGTGAGTTTTAGAGAATTATTTGCATCTCACTGTAGTGGCAAAAAGAGTGAAATTCCCCATCATAAATCGAATTTTAAAACTCTTCCTGTGATTCACACACTGGAGGACACAGTAGAAGGGAGAAAATAGCATCAAATTATTTCACAGTAAGGGAAACACATGAGTGCACAGTTACAGAATCCTTCTCCAACAAATTAGCCAAGAGTGGAGGACATAAAAGCATTGAAAATTGTTATGGACACTAGAGACAAAGTGGAAGAAAAGTATGGGAGAGGAAGATCACACTTTTTGGGGAAATTTGGGGGAAAAATAGAGAGGTAAGACATTCGTGGGATACAGATATGGTTTATTATCTGTTGATGATGGTGTGTATAGTATTCCCAACTGGTCTGAACTGAGGTGTATATCATGCTGGGTAAAGTTTCAATCACTATACATCATTGTATAATGATAATAAATTTTAAAAAGTATAAAGAAATTTAAAAAGATAAAAAAAATGCTAGTGTCCTCCCTCTCCCTTACCTTTATAGTATCAAACATTTTAGCCCCCATTTAGTTTTTAAAGTTATATTATCTCAGTGTTTCCACATTTGCTTCTTGATAGCAGAGACCATGTCATATGTATGCTTTGTTTTGTCAGCACCTTTCCTTTTTTGTCACAATAATGATAAACTGATAAACATAGCACTGGTTCTATAACACAGAATTTAAGCCCTGTCCATAGGGAACTGGATCCTACATGGCAGACCATTTTTTTGACTCCCACCACCTCCTTGTTCTTCAAGAAAATGGTTTGCAGGTGCATGTATATGAATTTTTTTCAAGAGATTTTTGTGATAGGATCTCACCCAAGAGACAGAGTGAGTCAGAGACACAGAAAGCAAGAGATTACCTCCTGGAGGAGATGGCCGCACTGCAATACATTCTCCTACATTCTCCTCTTGAGATTTTGGGCATGCACACACACATGTTCGGTGTGAGTTTAAATCCACCAGGTCTGGGACTCAAACATGGTCGAACGAGTATTCAGTGATATAATCATTACACCATTTGTTGGTCCCCTGTATATGTATTTCTAAATCCTAATGGGATGGGAAAATGGAGGTACAAGGATTGAAACATGACCACACCCCATTGAGAGTTGCTTTCTCTCTCTCTCTCTCTCTCTGGAAGCACATGTACCCTCTGGCAATTAAAAGATAATAATAATGACAATAACAATGTAAGTGAACTCATGTATGGATTTGTAATTTACCAAGTACATGTACATAGATTATCTTATTTAATTTTTAAAATAACTTTGTATTAACATTTGGTTTTAATACATACGGAAATGAAAGCCCAGAAATATTTCATGGCATGCTTTGTAATTCACAGCAAGGAAGTAGATGAACTGAACTCCAACTCCTGCTAGGTAATAGACTTTAACTGACTGAATCTGTGAGATACTGCAGAAGGTGAATCTTAGGATCGATGGAATTGATAGACTAGTAAAGAAGACAGTCAGAAATAATGCCAGGACCTTTTAAACAATAATGTATACATTGAGAAGACTCTGTTTGCAAAGAAGTTTAAATAATGAGTTTGGATTTTGATGTTTATTTTCAGATATTACAGGAATATCAAAGAGAATATCCATTCTGTACATAGCAGCTATCATTTGAAAATATGGCTCTGACAACATTACTTCCCTATAGTAACTATTCATTGTGCTAGGATAAAAATGAAACTTGTAACATAGGTCACTATATGTCACCTGCTCCCTATTAACCTCTATAGCCTTCCTGCTGGTCCCTTTCTTCCTGTTGCCCAGTATGATTCAGCCACTTTGTCTTCCTTCCAGTTTCTTAGATCCAGCTCTTTGTCTAACTCCTGGGCATCTCTTATTTCTCTGCTTGCTTATCAATTCTTTCCAATAGCCCCCTTGTAACTTCTCACTTGCTCCTTTAGTTTTCTCTCAAAGTTCTTACCACAATTTACAATTTTATATTTATTTGTGATTATCTGCTAAGATCTATCTCCTCCACTAGGTTATAAGTGTTAGAAGGTAAGGACAATATCAATTTTATTTGCCTCTGTACCATTGGCACTTAAATCTGTGCTTGATAATATTTAAATAATTATTTTATTTAACTTTATTTATTTTTAATTTTGACTAGAGAGAGACAGAAAGAGAGAGAGAGAAAGAGAACAAGCCACCAAGTCCAGAACTCGAACTGCAGTTGGCTGTGTGAGAGTCCAGCACCCCTAACCACCATGCCACCTGCTTGCCCCATATGTAGTATATTTTTAATAAATATGTATTGGAACTAGCAGTTGACATAATGTCTATGTCACTGAACTCCCATGAAGTCTACCACAGCTGGTGACCTGGTGACTTAAACTCACGCCGGACGTGTGTGCATGCATGCCCAAGATCCTGAGAGGAGAATGGAGGAGAAGGGATTGTGATGTGGCCATCCCCCCAAGGGGTGATTTCTTGCTTTCTGTCTCTTTGTCTCTCTCTGTCTTTCTGGAGAGTACATGTGCCCTATAGCAAAAACCTCTCAAAAAAAAAAAAAGTGGATTAATTTAATGAATGAACTTGGACCTATCACCCCTAGAATACTCTTTCACACAGGCCTGCACTGTGTGGGAACGTTTTAAATTTTCTCCCCTGCCTTTAAAGGTTCTGTGGTTTGACTAAAAACCACAGAAATAAACTGACAACCAGATTAACAGGAAAGAATTGATGTCGATTTATTTACATGTATGTTTTTGTGCAGGAACCATACAAAATATGAGACTCAAGGAAGGGCCATATGACTGATGGTTTTATACATACAGAAGACAATGGAAGCTTGAGAGTTATTCTATGAATGAGTAAATAGAAAGATGCAAACAGTATCATGTTTTTCTGTTTAGGTGTCAGACCTCTAATCCGCTCCTTTCTGTGCCTAGGCAGGTAGAGAGTAGCCCAGCCAAAGTCTTTTGCATCAGCTGTTTACTCATGTAAATAGGTGTAAATTTTCTTTATGAAAGATTAGCTTTTTAAACAAAAACTAATTGTGTATCTGTAGCCCCTCTGAATAATAATCTCAAAATGTGCCAAAGAAGTACATTTTGGGGTGGCATATTTTGGTCTCCCACAATTGCTGTTGACAAATGGTACTGTTTTTTTGAATAAAGAAATGGGTAGAATTTATGGGACCAGCAGTTGACGTAATGGCTATGTGACTGGACTCCCATGTAGTAGACTGCGGTTCAAGTCCCGGACCTGGTGGCTTAAACTCACCCTGGGCATGTGTGCATGTGTCCCCAAGATTCCAAGAGGAGAATGGAGGAGAAGTGATTGTGGCATGGCCATCCCCCAGGTGTGTGTGTGTGTGTGTGTGATTTTTTGCTTTCTGTCTCTCTGTCTCTCTCTGTCTTCCTTGTGAGTGTGGTGTACGTCCCCTAAAGCCAAAACCTCTCCAAAAAAAAAAAAAAAAAGAATTTAGTCTTTATTTCCAGGACACTGCAGAGTCCACCTAGATTAAATTCCACATAGAAACAAGAATCTTATTATGTGTGATTGTGTGTGGGGGGAAGAGATGTTTTGAATAGCTGTAGTGTGGAAATATTTAAGTGTACTTCAGTTGGAAAAAGTGCTCCATTACAAATCACATGTAAAAAGAGATCTTACTAGAAAACACTAAGACAAACTTATATTAGCATGCTATGGAACAAACTACTACAGCTGTTAAAATCCCAATGGAAGTCTAAGGAGTAATTCTGAATTATAGCCACCAGAAGAAGCTGTTGTCATGATATTCTTACACCTTTCTTTCCCTCCACAGAAGTACTTTTTTTTTTTTTGGAGAGGTTTTCGCTATAGGGTGCGTGCGCTCACCAGACAGACAGAGAGACATAGAGACAGAAAGTGAGAAATCACCCCCCAGGGGGGATGGTCATGCAGCAATCCCTTCTCCTCCATTCTCCTCTTGGGATCTTGGGCACGCATGCACATGCGCCCAGCGTGAGTTTTAAGCCACCGGGTCCGAGACGCAAACCGCGGTCGACTACGTGGGAGTCCAGCGACATAGCCATTATGCTAGCTGCTGATTCCCATAGAAGTACTTCTCAGTCAAGCTGAATTAAGTCCTATATATAAGCTTGTTTTTCATGGTTTTGTAGAGTTTCAATTTTGACCAAGTCTCCATCTTCTCACATTCTTCACAATGTTAAGATTTTTATTTTTGTAGTTTAGGCTAGTTTTTCAGCAGTCATAAAAGATATTTTATAAGGCTTCCAGAATATTTAGGATATCTTTTTTCACTTAAAAGGTTCATTAGTTGTTCTATAAAGCCACAATGAACATAATATATAATCTGTTCAACTTCTACAGGCAATGACTAATCATATAGCATTTTTTGGTATATCTTCAAATATGTCTTCAAGAGAAGTTCAAAATGGCCAAGAAAGAATGTACACAGCAAGAAATGTAACTTTATCTGGTCCTGACACATGGCTATCTTATGCAGTCTTCTTTTAGATATTAGTTTTGGCCTGAGAAGCCTGGGAAAAAGTGAAAATTTTCTTACATATACTACAACCCAATTTGTTCATCTGTTCTAGTGACATTATTCCCTATGGCTCTTAAGACTAGAGTCATAGTTAGAAACTCCAGTAGCTTCTAAAAGTTTTACAAATTGTGTCAAAATTCTTATTCTGACAGCTATTTTAGTTAGCTCATTTATACCATTAGTAATGTAGTAAAAAACTTAGCAAATATCTGTAAATATTTCTTTCTCTTTTCCAAGGTTTTTGCCATAGTGTTTGTGTGCTCACCAAAGAGAAAGTGAGAAATCACATCTGAAGGTGGGGGAAGGGATGGCTACACTGCATTTCCTTCTTCATTCTCTTGTGATTTGGGGGCACGCATGCACAAGTTCTTGGCATGATTCTCAAGCCACCAGGTCCAGGACTTGAACTGTAGAGTCAGCCATTTGGGAATCCTGTACTATAACTGCCATGCCACCTGCTGGTTCCATGTAAATACATATAAATTGATATGAGGCAGGAGTTAAACTAATGTAGGGAGGGTTTACCTAACAACATCTAATAGGCAAGTAGGATTCTTCCTATAAATAAAGATTTGATTTGAAAGTGTCTAAGCAAAATTATGTAAATAACCATATATATGCTAAAAATGACTTTTCAGAAACTGCAAGCAGAATTAATAGTGTCTACTGCACCATTCTTGATAACAAAATTGTGAAAAGCTGAACAGTTACCTGCTATGTTTCCTAGAACCCACATATCTTATTCACTGATGCATGAAAGGAAAGATGCCAACAGAGCAGTGAGTGCTGGACTAGCTCCTCTATCTGCCACAGCTTTGGTTTATTTTGATTTCCCAAAAGCAGTATTAGCAAGTGCCTCTAAGCACACTGAAATTCAACAGGACTACAAATCAAAGAAAAACACATGTTTTGGAACCAAACCAGCCTGGATTATATTATCTATAGAGGGCTCTTTTCCTATAGAAAATTTGCTAGTAACTCAAGTAACTTGGAGTTAACTTCCCAAGTTATTGATATTTGTGTCTTTCACAGTGTTATCAATAGAACAATTTACAAAGCCCTAGTCACTATGATTTTCCTGTAGTGGAGAAGTAGCAGTATCAAGAAAATAATTCACATTTCTTCATCAACTGGTCATCTTTCATAGCTTTCCTAAGTTTCATATCAGTTTCTATACACTACTCTATCATTTCTGTTCTGTTCTCCTCTTTGTTCTTGAACCCAATAAGGTGGGCAGCTGATGAATTAGCATTCTCATTATGGACGTAATAGACAGTGAGAGATAACTGTTAATCTGGTTCAGGTTATATGAATCACAGAATCAGGCTTAAGGTCAAGACTCCCTGAATGACTAAAAAAATACTTTAAAATTATAAACTATAAAGACTTTTGGGAACCAGCAGTTTGCGTAATGGCTATGTCGCTGGACTCCCACGTAGTCGACCACAGTTCGCGTCCTGGACCTGGTGGCTTAAAAATCACGCCGGGCACGTGTGCATACGTGCCCAAGATCCTGAGAGGAGAATGGAGGAGAAGGGATTGTGGCGTGACCATCCCCCCTGGGGGGTGATTTCTCACTTTCTGGCTCTATGTCTCTCTCTGTCTGGCTGGCGAGCGCACACGCCTTATATTGAAAACCTCTCAAAAAAAAAATAAATAAAAAGAAGGGAAAAAGAAATTTGGCAGTATTCTGCCAAGCCTATGGTAGAGTGATTTTAGGATATTTATTTTATTTTTATTTATATCTTAGAGAGAGGAAGAGCTAGAAAGGAAGAGAACAGACAGACATACAGGCACACCAACTTGGTCTTCACACTGTAATTTACCCCTAGCCTGAGTCAGCCAGGACCACTAGCACATGCCCATGTGCTGACATGTACAAGAAGATCTTGGAATGGGAAGCCAGAACCTGCTCATGTGGCTTTGGCATCATGAAGGGTTACATTACCACTGCACCACTGTAGCTGACCTAGAATGATTTTGCTTTTAAATGTTTAATTAGAAATTTGGGGAGAGGTGGTTTAAGTTGAACTAGAATTATATGCTTTATTTTCTGTTCTTTCTTCCATGCTTTTCTTTTTTTCAAAATCATAGCAATTTCAGTGATTAGCATTGATTATAAAATAATCATTGTTATTGACAGAGAAAAATGTGTTGTCATTTTCAGTAAAATTTTAGCTTTAAAATACCTGTAAAGATGCAGTATAAACTCACATAAACAAGATGTGGATGTTGTTTTCTCTGGTTTACAAAGTTAGACTTAAGGTGAATAAGCAACATGTAATTAAGAGTTAAGTTACCAAATGACAGTCTTGTCTTTTGAGAGATGTTTTCCTGATTTTAAAAAGAGCTCAGTTTCTATACTGAAGATACTTAGTCAGTGTTAACAAAATTATCTTTAAAAATGTCCACATATTTTAGAAATAACTCCCTTCTTTATTTTAGTTTTGTTTACTTGGTTTTCTTTCTTTCTTTTTTTCAAATTTTTTAAAGTGATTTTTGTTTAGGGTGCATGCACTCACAAGAGAGACAGAAAACAAGAAATCACTCCCAGGGGGGATGGCCACACCACAATCTCTTCTCCAGTCTCCTCTTAGGATTTTGGAGATGCACATACACGTGCCTGGCATGAGTTTTAAGCAACTGGGTCCAGGACTTGAACTGTGGTAAACTATGTGGCAGTCTAATGACGTAAACATTACACCATGTGCTGGTCCCATTTACTGGGTTTTCTTTATATTTGCATTTGAGGAGCTGTCAGCAAGCTGTTAAGCTCCTGCTTGTTTCTCACTCTATTGGTCTGCAGCTTCTGTATGCAAGCTACTGGAATGTTACAAATTAATTTTTTTAAGGAAATTTAGTCTTAGTGTTTTGCAGTTGTTTAGTTATTCTTCCAGCTTTTAAACTGCAGTAGTCCGTCTAGCCTTACTGAAAATAAGTTGTTTCACACAAGTATATATTCTAGGAACTAATGCTTTCTACTTCATAGGAGAAAGTTATTCTAAAAATTTTTTGAAGTTTATTTTTTTCATGAGAGAGGGAAGAGAAATAAGCACCCTCAACAGGGTTTTATGCAAGATTCCCCTACTCTTTCCAGCCCTTTTAGCTAGCCAGAATTGTGGGGATATGTTCCAGGCATGTACAAGTCAACCTAGGAATTGAATCTGCAATCCTCCACATGGATCCACCTTCACTTGAGCAGCACATTACCTTATTGCCACCAAGTCAGACCTATTGTAACATTTTTTGATGGATAAGTACACAATATTAGACTTTTAGAATAGAAAATACCAGGACTAGCTTGTGACAAAATGGTGATGCAGTTGTCTATGATGCTGGAGTCTCACAGAAAAGACTCCGGTTGATGTCCTGAGGCCTTCCTGTTCATGCAGGGCATGTGTGCTTGTAGTCAGGTCTGGCTGAGTCTGGGGTGTGGATTGCAACATGAGGACCTGTTGGAAATGTCTGTCTCTCTGCCTTTATGTCTCTCTCTTTCAGGGAAGAGATAATTTTTTAAAAAGTAGACAATTTCAAACATATTTTGACATTTGCTTTTTTAGAAGTATTATCATTATTTATTTAAATTTATTTTACATTCATTCACTGAGCATCACCACAGCATACAAAATGTGATTTTCCATCCAGAATATACTGCATAGTGTCTTAATCATACATGTTGTCATTGACAAATAATTTTCCATTTCTTGTTATATAAAGTATTTATTGACTGTATCTAGGATATTCTAGGCACTGAATACCCCACCTCCCATTTCTCAACCTCTGCTCCCACACTGTCTCTGGTGTCTACAGCTGCTTTCCATTCCTTCCCCCCATATTTTATTGAGTCACAAAATATCTTAATCTAACTATTTTCAATAGCAAGTTCAGCTGATATATATATATATATATATGTGTGTTAGTATGTTTCTAAGTGTACTTTATTTATTTATTTATTATTGTTCTTTTATACATTCAATCACGTTATTTAGCTTACAAAGTGAATATTCCAACATGTGTAGATTTCTCCCCAGTCCAGTTGATAATACTATAAAATTATCTTCAGCAGATAATACCACATTTCTTCGTCCCATGAATGCTTTGCCTCTTTATTTTTCTTCTAAATGTCCTTCCTCAGACTCTACTCTTTCACAAACACTATATCTCATATTCACAGCCATTTACTGTGTTTCTATATCCTTTAGTCAATCGGTTTCAGTCATAGAGTGCAGACACTCAATATATATTAACTGGGGATATACAATGACTCTCCTTCATAGCCTGGCTTGCTTCACTTGCCAGTAAATCTTCCATATTCATCCATTTTCTGTTAACATGCATTATCTGTCTTTTCTGGTTTCTCTCTTTGGTATCACTGGTCATTGTCCTCTATCTACAAATGACTTGTTTTGTTTAATCTAGGACTTAACCAGGAAAAGAGGTAATCAATTTTTTTTCTATGTAGTTTGTTAATAAAAGCTTAATAGGCTCTAATGAGAGTCAAAAGAATCCTTATTAATAATAATAATAGTTGACAGTTACAGAGCATGTACTATGTTCAAGATACCATGGTAAATGCTTTATAGATACATACAGATACATTTTATTATTTAATCTTCACAATAGCCATATGAGATAGGTGGTACTATTTCCATCTTACAGAGAAACAACAGTCCAGAAATATTAAATAACTAGCTCAAAATCACATAGCTAGTAAATGATAGAGCTGGATTTCAAACAGATTGGTCTAGCAGATTATTATTGTTTCTGCTTGTAATTCTGTGTGTGTGTGTGTGTGTGTGTGTGTGTGTGTAGTTACATATACAATCATTTGCTTAGAATTATATATATGGTCATTCATCTGTCTTTCTCAACTATACTGTAAGCTATATGAGAATATTTATCGTGTCTAGTTTGCTTAACATTACATCTCCAGCATCTATCATAGTGCCTAGAATATCCTAGATATAGTCAATAAATAGTTTATGAATTTGTAAGTGACAATAAAGTTCGAAAAGTGAGTTGAATTAATCACATTTAGTACATGGCCCATTATCATCATTGGTCTGTTTGAGGACCATGGCTAGTGTTTTTCTGTTGCTGCGTTTATTTAACTGACATAGGTCATGTGTATTAATGAGAGAGAGAGAGAGAAAGCACACCTTCCAATTGGCTGTGGTCACATTTCAGTCCCTTCTCTTCCATCTCTCCATCCTGTCAGTATATTGGGCATGCACACACATGTGCCCAGTGCCAGGGCCGAGATTCAAATCACAGTCTGACATGTGGGATCTGCTTCCATTAACCACTAGGCCATCGGGCTGGCCCTGCCTTTTTTTCTCTGTTTCTTTGTAAAACTAGTTTTACTTATTCTTTTCTATATCCATTCTTTAGTGTTTTCCCCATCCCCCACAGGATAGCATTCTAATGTGTGATGTGTTTGGTTTATGTTTGAGTTTTTGTAAATTGTTTATATTTTTCCTGTGTATATATTTTAAAAATTATATAAATGATGTTATTTGATGAAACATTTCATTATGCTTCATATATCATTATGTTTCTTTCTTTTTATTCAACACTTTAAAAAATATCCATATCCCCATGGTATATCTAGTCTATTGTTTTGCCTGCTTCTAATATTGTATAGTTCGCATCTACCACATTTATTTACTCACTTATTTAGGGAAGGACTTCTGGTTTGCTTCTAACATTGGAACACCACAATTGCAATAAAAATTGTCATATGTGTTTATTTTGTGAGAAATTATATATATATGTACACATATGCATATATACATACACATATATATGAAAATACTTTAAAAAGTTCATGGAGAGTCAGCCAGGTGATGTGGTGGTTAAGGTAACTGGATCTCACATGGCCAACTGTGTGGTTTAAGTCCCAAACCTGGCGGTTTGAAACTCATGCTGGGTACATGTGCATGTGTGCTCAAAATCCTGAGAGGAGAATGGAGAAGGGATTTTCTGTCTCTCTGTCTCTCTGTCTCTCTCTGTCTTTTCTGTTTTTGCTATAGCGTGAGCGAACGCGCTATAGCAAAAAGTTCTCCAAAAAAAAAAAAAAGAAAAGGAAAGAAAAGAAAAACACTCCGAGCACATGTGTGTGTGTGCCCACAATTCTGAGAGGAGAATGAAGAAGGTATGAAAAGAGATTGAGGTATAGTCTTCCCCGCTGGGAGTTGTTTTCTCACTTACCCTCTCTCTCTCGCTTTCTCTGCCCTAACAGGGTGTTGTTCCCCAGGAGAAGCACCTGGTCTCCCAGCAGTATTAGATCCTCTTTTATCATGGAGGATAATAGGGATAGATATTGTGAGAAATGCATCTTACCTATCTGTAGAGCTTCAGCCTGAGCCAACATTCATATGCTCAGAAAGTGACTTTTCCAGTGTTTTTTGTTGTTGTTGTTGTTCTCCTTTTTTACTGTTGTATGATGGCTATCTAACCTTATTTACAATCAGGGGATGTATTTGAAGGAAAAGAAACATGGCAAATAACTCACATCCACAGAATAATTCATTATTGTTTCCACCATGCTCCCTCACTCAGAAGCAGCTCAAATGAGAGGATGGTGGGATAAGCTCTGAAATCTCAGGTGAAGGCTAGCTAAGTTTTCTTGTTTTCCTACCCTACAGTACGTGCCACATACCTTATATTAGGGTCATTATATTATCCCATCTGCTACGTAGTAAGAAGATCTGAGCCTGGAAACCATGGAGTGAAGATGAAAGTAGTCCCTCTTACTATTAACTTAATATTCTGCATGAAGAATTTTGGCTTTCTCCTATGAGATCTCCGACTGGGTGAGATTTGAATTCTAGAACCAGAGGATAAATATTTCCACATGGAAACTCAGTAATAGCGCTGCTGAATTTAAATCTCAGATTGTCCTGTGGCCATTTTTGTACTCTTCATGCTGCTGAACATCTAGGTAGAGAAAAAACTTTCTGTTCAGGCTGGGGTAATTGGTCCTGCTTGGTGCCCTCAAGCAGATACAGAACAAGTGAGGCAAGAAGACCAAGTGGGAACCCAGGAGATTAACTAAGATGCATCAAAAACAAGACCACAAAGGACACAATTATATGTGAAAGAGGTTTATGTTTCAAATAAAGAACTCTATTCAATTGAGATTCTTAAGGTAAGGAGAAGACCAAATTTCCAGTGGTAGAATAAGGGCCACTATGAGTAAAACTTGGGCTTCTCTCTTATCTACAAAATGGGGGCTGTGGCATTATGTTTTACCTTACTTTAGCTCCATTTTGCCACTTTTTAAAGTTAGGCTTTCTGGGGACCAGCAGGTAGAGATATGGTTATGTCATTGAACTCCCAGGTAGTTGACTGCAGTGAATTCCGGACCTGGCGGCTTCAAACTCGCACCAGATGTGTGTGCGTGAATGCCCAAAGTCCCAAGAGGAGAATGGAGGAAAAGGGACTGTGGCATGGCCATCCCCGCTGGGGGATTATCTCTCACTTTCTGTCTCTCTGTCTCTCTGGTGAGTGCAAACGCCCTATGGCAAAAATATCTCTAAGGAAGGAAAGAAGGCAAGAAAGCAGGGAGGCAGGCATAGGGCACATGTGCTTGCCTAAAAGGAGAACAATAGAGAGACACAGAGTTATACAGAGGGAAAATAAGAAATCACCTCCCACACAGGTGGCTGATCACGTTGCACCCCCTTCTCCATTCTCCTCCTGGGATTTTGGGCATGCCATGCACACATACCTAGCATGATTTTTCAAGCCTCCAGGTCCAGGATTCAAACTGTAATGGGCCATATGGGAGTCCAGCAACTTAACTACCACAGTACCTACTGGCCCCGACTAATGAAGATCTTTTTTTTTTTTAATTTTTATTGTGATGAAATACATTTAACATACAATTTATTATCTTAACCATTTCTAAATATATACTTCAGTGATATTACATATATTGGTCTTATTGTACAGCTGTCACCACCATCCGTCTACAGAACAGTTTCCATCTTGTAAAACACTCTATTCCGATTATATTCACCCCACCTCCAAGATCTTAACACCGATCTTTCTACTTTCTGTCCCCATAATTTTGACTATTCTATGTACCTCATCTAAATGGAATCACACAGTATTTCTCTTTTTGTGACAGACTTATTTACCTTAGCACAATGGTTCCAAGGGTTGTCTATATTATACAAATGTCAGAATTTCCTCCCTTTGTAAAGCTAATATTCCATGTGTATGTATGTATATATGTATACACGTGCACACACACACACACACACACTTGACTTATCCATTTATCCATCAATGGATGTTTGAGTTCTCTTTACATTTTAGCTCCTGTGAATGATGCTGCTATGTTGGGGGGGAGGGTCTTCAAGTTAATGGAAAATACATACCACGAAAATCTAACAACCATGGATTTTATAAATTTTCATAGCAATGTAAACTTGTACTTTTGTTCCATTTTTTTTGAAGTTTTTGAAGTCCCTTTATAAAAACATAGGTCCATAAATACCTCTTTAAGAGTCTGATTTCAAGTCTTTTGAGTATGTACCCAGAAGTACAATTGCTAAATCACATAGTAATGCTATTTTAAATTTTTTGGAGGAATTGCCATTCTGTTTTCCACAGTGACTATACAATTTTAGTCTTATTGTTCATTTTTATTTATTGCCAGATGATGCATGTGCTTGCAAGAAAGAAAGACAGAGAAGAGATGGAAGGAGGAGATGCAAAGCATCCCCCAGTGGGGTATGGTCATATCACAAATCCCTTCTCTTCCATCTCTCCATCCTGTCAGTATATTGGGCATGCACACACATGTGCCCAGTGCCAGGGCCGAGATTCAAATCACAGTCTGACATGTGGGATCTGCTTCCATTAACCACTAGGCCATCGGGCTGGCCCTGCCTTTTTTTCTCTGTTTCTTTGTAAAACTAGTTTTACTTATTCTTTTCTATATCCATTCTTTAGTGTTTTCCCCATCCCCCACAGGATAGCATTCTAATGTGTGATGTGTTTGGTTTATGTTTGAGTTTTTGTAAATTGTTTATATTTTTCCTGTGTATATATTTTAAAAATTATATAAATGATGTTATTTGATGAAACATTTCATTATGCTTCATATATCATTATGTTTCTTTCTTTTTATTCAACACTTTAAAAAATATCCATATCCCCATGGTATATCTAGTCTATTGTTTTGCCTGCTTCTAATATTGTATAGTTCGCATCTACCACATTTATTTACTCACTTATTTAGGGAAGGACTTCTGGTTTGCTTCTAACATTGGAACACCACAATTGCAATAAAAATTGTCATATGTGTTTATTTTGTGAGAAATTATATATATATGTACACATATGCATATATACATACACATATATATGAAAATACTTTAAAAAGTTCATGGAGAGTCAGCCAGGTGATGTGGTGGTTAAGGTAACTGGATCTCACATGGCCAACTGTGTGGTTTAAGTCCCAAAACTGGCGGTTTCAGGTCGGGTGCATGTCCATGTGTGCCCAAAATCCCAAGAGGAGAATGGTGGAGAAGTGAGTATGGCATGGCCATGCCCCCTGGGAGGTGAGTTTTTACTTTTTGTCTTTTTGTCTCTCTGGCAAGCACATGTGCCCTATAACAAAAATTTCTCCAAAAAAAAAAAAAAGAAAAGGAAAGAAAAGAAAAACACTCCGAGCACATGTGTGTGTGTGCCCACAATTCTGAGAGGAGAATGAAGAAGGGATTAAAAGAGATTGAGGTATAGTCTTCCCCGCTGGGAGTTGTTTTCTCACTTACCCTCTCTCTCTCGCTTTCTCTGTCTCATGAGCTCACACCATATAACACATTTTTAAAAATGTTTATGGAAAAATGGAATATGGAATTAAAGTACAAGTTTATTTTGGGGTCAAGAAATTTAGAAGTCCATGCATTTTTTTTTTTTGGGGAGAGGATTTTTTGCCATAGGGTGCGTATACTTGCCAGAAAGACAGAGAAAGACAGAGAGACAGCGAGAAATCCACCCCAGGGGGGATGACCATGCTGCAGTCTCTTCTCCTCTATTCTCCTCTCAGGATCTTGGGCATGCACACACACGTACCCGGCGTGAGTTTAAGTCACCGGGTCCAGGACTCGAACCGTGATCAAATATCTGGGAGTCCAGCAACATAGCCATTACGCTGTTAGTCCCTAAATTTTTCAAAATATGTGTGTTCCATAAACTTTTGAGGTCCCCTCACGTATATATGTATGCATGTGTATATAAGTGTCTATGTATATATCTTAGAATGAACTACCATAGGGTATATGCCATTTTAATTTGAGTAAGTGATACCAGATTACTCTCTAAGCAGTGCATGAGGGCTCCAATCTCTCCAAGTCCTTCTAGTAGTCACTACCTAAATTTCTAATGTTTACCAGTCAGGTAACTATAAAGTAATAGTTCATTGTTTTGGTGTATATTTCTAAAATTGTTTAGGAGTTCGAGCATGTTTTTAGCTTTTGGGGTTTACCTCTTTTGTAAAATGCCTATTCATATTTGTCATTAATTCTATTGGAGTTCCTCATCTTTTTTGCTGATTTTTAGAAACTACTTAAATATATTATAAATAATAATTTCTTTTTTTTTGAAATTATTTATTCATTTTTTTACTTTGACCAGAGAGACACACAGAGAGAGAGAGAGAAGGAAAGTGAGACAGAAAGCCACCAGGTCCAGGACTCAAACCCTGGTTGGTCATGTGGGAGTGTCCAGCACTCTAACCACCACACCACTAACCACCACACCACCTGCTGGTTTCCAATAGATAATAAATAATAAAATAGATAATAATATCTAATAGTCATTAAAATGTTTGATCAATGAATGACAACAAAGTCCAGGTTTTTCACTGTTTTGCCATATTGTCTGATTTTGCTATGTCATTAGGATAACTATAGCAAAGGCTTTGTTAGAAGTCATTCTCTCTTTAACTGTTTATTACAATTGCTTGAAATATGACTTCCTGATAGGCAGAATTTATACTATAAATTTTGTTTTGAATTTGTTAGCATGCCTTTACAACTTATATTGAAAGACTTAAAAAATATTTTGGGCAGACCAGGATACATACATTATCTTTCTTTTGTACCTTGGCTTGCTTCACTCAACAATAGATCATTTTTATTTATCCACTTACTATCAAATGCCAGGGTCTTGTTTTTTATGGCTGAATAGTATTCCATAGAGTATATGCACCACAGTTTTTTCACCCATTTATCTGTTTGTGCACATTTGAGTTGGTTCCATATATTAACGATCGTGAATAATGCTGCAATAAACATTAATGTGTAAGTTTTCTGACTTAGCAGTCTCTTGTCCTTTGGGTAGATACCCAGAAGTGGGTTTGGTGGATCAAATGGTAGTTCTATTTTTCTTTTTTTTAGAGAGGTTTTAGCTATAGGGTGTGTGCACTTGCCAGACAGAGACAGAGAGACAGAAAGTGAGGGGGGATGGCCATGCTGCAATCCCTTCTCCTCCATTCTCCTCTCGGGATCTTGGGAATGCACGCACATGTGCCGGGCATGAGTTTTAAGCCACCTGGTCCGGGACTTAAACCGCAGTCAACTACATGGGAGTCCAGTGACATAGCCATTACGCTCACTGCTGGTCCCTATTTGTAGATCTTTGAGGAACATCTGTATTGTTCTCCACAGTTGCTGAACCAGTTCACATTCCCACCAACAGTGTAGGAGAGTTCCCCTTCCACCACATCCCTGTCAACACTTATCACTTTATGTATTTTTAATCTTCGCCATTCTGACTGGGATTAGGTGGTATCGCATTGTGGTTTTGATCTGCATATCCCTTATGTTGAGGGATGCTGAGCATTTTTTTCACATGCTCTTTGGCAGTTTGTAAGTCTTTCTTAGAGAGTTGTTTATTCAACTAATTTTCTCATTTATTAATTGGGTTAATTTTTTTTCCAGGTAAGTTGCTTGAGTTCCCTGTGTATTCTGGTTATCAGTCCCTTGTCTGAGGCATATTTTACAAAAATATTCTCATATTCTGAGGGTTGTTAATTCACACTAATTACTATGTCCTTTGCTGTGGAGAAATTTAGTCTGATATAGTTCCACTTGTCTATGCCTCTCAGAGTTTTCCCAGTATTTTCCACCAGTGTTTTGTTGTTGTTGTTTTAAGAGAGATTTTTGCTATAGAGTATGTGCGCTCACCAGAAAGACAGAGACAGAGAGACAGAAAGTGAGAAATCACTCACCCAGGGGTCATTGCCACACCGCAATCCCTTCTCCTCCATTCTCCTCGCAGGATCTTAGGCATGCACGCACACGCACCCCGGGTGAGTTTAAACTGCCGGGTCCGGAATTCGAACCATGGTCGACTCTATGGGAGTCCAGTGACATAGCTAGCCATTACGCCAACTGCTGGTGCTGCACCAGTGGTTTTATAGTTTGAGGTCTTAGGTTCAGATCTTTGATCCATTTTGAGTTGATTTTTGTTAATGGTGAAAGATGGGGATTTGGTTTCATCTTTCCGTAGGTAAATAACCAGATTTTTCCAGCACCATTTGCTAAAGAGGTTTTCCTTTTCCCCATTGTATTGACTGGTATCCTTTGTCAAAATATCAGTTAGCTGTAGGATTTGGGGTTTAATTTGGGGGTCTCTATTCCTTTCCATTGGTCCACCTGCCTGTTTTAATTATCACAGCTTTATAGTATATCTTGGAGTCAAGGAGTGATATGTCACCCACTCCACTCTTTTTGCACAGGATTGTTTTGGCAATATGAGGTCTTTTATGATTCTAGACAAATTCTATGATTGTGTTTTCTAGATCTTTGAAGAATATCTCTGGTATTTTTATTGGAATTGCAGTAAATATGTAGATTAATTTGTGTAGAATTGCCATTTTGATTATGTTAATTCTCCCAAACAGGAACATGGGATGTCCTTCAATTTTTTAATTTCATTTTCAATATCTTTTTAAAGATTTTCAGTTTTCTTTGTAAAGGTCATTGACTTCCTTAGGTAGGTTTATCCCTAGATATCTTACATATTCTGTGGCTATTATAAAAGCGATTGCTTTTTTCAGCTCTCCTTCATTCAACTTGTTGTTCATACATGCTATAGATTTTTGGATGTTGATTTTGTATCCTGCCACTTTACTGCTTTACTGTATTCATTTATTACTTTGAGAGTTTTTTTTTTTTTTTTGAGAGGTTTGTATAGGGCACGTGCGCCAGACAGCCAGCCAGACAGAAAGACAGAGAGACAGAAAGCGAGAAATCACCCTCCAGGGGGGATGGCATTGCCACAATCCCTTCTCCTCTATTCTCCTCTCAGGATCTTGGGCACGCATGCACACGCGCCTGGTGTGAGTTTAAGCCATCGGGTCCGGTACTCGAACTGCGATTGACTACATCGGAGTCCAGCGACATAGCCATTACACTAACTGCTGGTCCCTTGAGAAGTTTTTTCATGGAAACCTTTGGGTCTTCTAAGTATGCCATCATGTCATCTGCAAATAATGATGTTTTCAACTCTTTTTTGCCTATACAAATGCCTTTTATATTATTCTCTTTTCTGATTGCATTCACTTAGACTTCCAGCACTATATTAAAAAGCAGTGGAGAAAGTGGGCAACCTTACCTAGTATCAGTTTTTAGTGAAAAGCATTCAGCTTTTCCCTTTTCAATATAATGGTAGCTATAGGTTTTTCATATATGGCTTTAATTGTGTTGAGAAATGACCCTTCTATTCCAATCTTACTGAGGGTCTTAATCGTGAATGGATGCTGTATTTTATCAATTTCTTCCACTGCATCTATTGAAATAATCAGATGGTGTTTATCTTTTTTTATGCTAATATGGTGCATTATATTTATGATCTTGCATATGTTGAACTACCTTGCATCCCTGGGATAAAGTCTACCTGGTCATGAATAATCTTTGTTAGACGTTGTTGGATACATTTTGCAAGTATCTGGTTGAGAATTTTTGCATATATATTCATTAGAGATATTGATCTGTAGTTTTCCCTTTTTTGTCATGTCCTTATCTGTTTTTGAAACGAGGATGATAGGGCGCATGTGCGTGCGTGCCCAAGATCCCAAGAGGAGAATGGAGGAGAAGGGATTGCGGCATGGCCATCCCCCCTGGGGGATGATTTCTCGCTTTCTGTCTCTCTGTCTCTCTCCAGTCTCTCTCCATCTTTCTGGCGAGTGCACACGCCTTATAGCAAACACCTCTCCATAAAGAAAAAAAAAAAAAAAAAAAAGAAAAAAGAAAGAAATGAGGATGATGGAGGCTTTGTAAAATGAATTTGGAAGTTTTCCTTCCTTTTTGATCTTTAAATATAATTTGAGTAGGAAAGGGATTAACTCTTCCTTAAAATTGTTGTAGAATTTAGAAGTGAAGCCATCTGGACCTAGGCTTTCCTTTTTCGTAGGTTATTTATTACTGATTCAATCTCCTGGATTGTTATAGGTCTATTCAGGTTCTCTATGTCCTTCTGATTCAATCTTGGTAGATTATATGCTTCCAGGAATTTGTCCATCTCCTCCAAGTTATCTTGTTTGTTGGCATATAGTCGCTCATATTATCCTCTAATTATATTTTGTATTTCTACTACGTCTGTTGTAATATTGCCTGTTTCATAACATATTTGATTTATCCAGTTTCTTTCTTTTGCTTTATCAGTCTAACTAATGGTATGTTGATCCTGTTCATCTTTTCAAAGAACCAGCTTTTTATTTCATTTATTTTCTGTGTATTTTTTAGCATCTATCTTATATTTTTCTGCTTGAATCTTTATGATTTCTTTTTGTCTGGCACTTTTTTTTTGTTATTATTGTTGTTTTTCCAATTCCCTAAGACATAATATTAGGTTGTCTATTTGCCACCTTTCCATCTTTTTTTTATGCACACTAATTGCTATGAATTTCCCTCTTATGGCTGCTTTTGCCATGTCCCATAGTTTATATAAACTCGTGTACTCATTATCATCTGTTTCCATAATTTTATTTTTTTAATTTTGGACTTAATTTATTCAGTAGTTAAGTCATTCAGAAGTAGATTGTTTAGTTTTTATATATTTGTGTATTATCAATGGTGTTTCTTAAAATTAATATAGAGCTTAATCCCATCATGTTCAGAGAAGATGCTGGATATAGTATCTATGCCTTTGAATCTGTAAAGGCTTGATTTGTTTCCTATCATATGGAACCTTTGAAAAGGTTCCATGCTGGGGTTAGAAATATGTATGTTTTGTGGTCTCAGGGTGGAAAGTTCTATAGATGTCTGTCAAGTCCTTTCTATTTATAGTATCATTTAGGTCTTGTATCTATTTATTTTTTGTCTAGAAGATCTGTCTAAAGGAGATAATAGGCTATTGAGATCCCCAACAATTATAGTGTTGTACCTTATCTCTCCTTTTATCTCTAGCAGTCTATCCTTCATGTATTTAGGTGCTACTTAATTGGGTACATAGATATTTTTAAGTGTTACGTCTTCTTGCTGAATTAACCAATTTACTATTATATAATGCCCTTCTTTGTCTCTTCTTATAGTCTTTGCCTTGAATCCTATTTTGTCTGAAGTAAGTATTGCAACTCCAGCCCATATTTTTTATTTCCATTTGCATGGAATATATTTTTCCAGCCCTTCAGTTTTAGTCTATGTATGTCTTTATCCATAAGGTGTGTTTCTTGTAGGCAACAAATAGTGGGTTTCTTTTTTTTTTTTTTCCCATTTAGCCAGTTTGTGTATGTTAATTGGAGAATTTAGTCTATTAACATCCAATGTAATTGTCAATATTTATGGACCTGTTCCTATCATTAAGTGAGCCATTTTCTTGGTTGTTATTCGTTCTCTTATAACTGTCCACCTGACTTTTTACTATTCCTGGTAATATAACTCCCTTCAGAATCTCTTGAAGAGCTGGCCTGGAGTTGGTAGAATGTTTTTCTCCTTTTTTTTTCTATATGAAAAATAATCTTGCCAGGTATAGTATTCTTGGTTGAAATTGTTTTTCATCATTTAACACTTTGACTATATTTCCCCATTCTTTCTTTGTCTGCATTGTTTCTGATGAGAGGTCTGATGTTAGCCTGATGGGATGACCTTTGCAAGTAACTGATGTTTCCCTCTTGCCAATCTTAGTATCTTGTCTTTGTCTGTGGTTTTGGCCAATCTGGCTATGTGCCTTGGAGAGGATCTTCTTGAATTAATTCTATTTCAGCTCCTATGTATTTCTTGGGTCTGGACATTTGAATGCCTCTCTAGGTATAGAAAGATTTCTTCCAGGTTTTCATGAAATAAATTATCAATGCCCTTATTATTTTCTTCCTCTTTTGGCATACCAGTTATCTGGATGATGGGGCACTTGACAGTATCTACTATTTCTCATATATTATTCTCATATTTCCTGGTGGTTTTCTCAATCTTTTTGATACTTTTTTCTAGGTCAGAGTTTTTGTCTTCTACATCCAAGATTTGATCTTCTGCGTGATCTAATATACTTTTAATGCTTTTGAGGGAGGTTTTAATTTCCTGTATCACATTCTTCATCCCTAACAATTTCATTTGATTCTTTTTTATTTTGTCTATTTCTTCTTTCTAATTGTGAAAGGACTTTTTCATTTCCTGGAGCTTGTTGTCTCTTTTATGTTGCATCTCAATTAGTTTGGTCAGTAAAATTATTCTGAATTGCTTATTCAGTATGTCCACAACTTCCATTGGGCTGTGTGTGGGTGATGCAGAATTGAAATTTTTCTTGGAGGAGAGACATTTTGTTTGTTGCTTATACTTCCTGTCCCTCTGTGATTGTTCCTAGTCATCTGGTGATCTATACATTACTTACTTAAATATTCAAGATGTCTGAGTGATCAAAGATGTGCAGGAATAGAAAATTGGTGATCTCTCTTCTGCTCTGCTTCCCTGTTGCTCACCAGGACCCTGCACTGTTGTCACAGTGAGGACTTTGGTTCTGGGTGACCCAAAGTCCTCCCTGTTTCTAAAGAATAGGTGCACCTCAAACTGAGCTGCTGTGATTCAACTCAGGAGCAAAAAGAGAGATCACAGAGCACATGTTGCATACCACATGCTATCAGAAACGTTGAAGTCCTGAGAGTTCAAAGTAGGTGAGTGGATGAGCCACGGGTCCCGGCCATTAGGCCCTGCAGACACAGGCAGCCTGACATATGGCAAGGCCATTAACTTGAACCAGTCTCTGGATGATGTGGAGAGGGATGCAAATTTGTCCTAAAGTCCCAAGACACACCCTGAAGTCCAAAGGTGAATGGGGAAGGGTATGAGCCATGGGTCCTGGCTTTTAGGCCCTGCAGCCACAGGCAGCCTGATATCCATCAGGGCCATTTGCTTGAACTGGACTCCGGATAAGGTGGAGAGTGGCACAAGTTCATCTTAAAGTCCCAAGACACAAACCTGAAGTCCAAAGGCAACTGGGAGAGGGATGAGCCATGGGTCCCAGTTGTTAAGCTCTGTAGCCACAGGCAGCCTGGTATCTGGCAAGGCCATTTACTTGAGCTGGTCTCCAAAGGTCATAAAATTCTATTTCACCAGTTCAGACTCATGTACTTAATGTATCTTCTATTGTGGTCTGATCTTTTTGGGTAAATTCTGGAAGATAACGTTCAACTCTGGACTTGTTCTTACCATTAAGCTGGCCATTTTATTAGTTGTTTTTGATCTTTATGTCTGTGCATGTGACTTTAATTTTCCTGATATATAGCACTCCCTTCAAAACTTCTTGGAGAGGCCAAGGCTGCGACCAGCGGCGGG
>NW_006206422.1:499133-506865 GCF_000334495.1 Tupaia belangeri chinensis | reverse complement strand
GGAGGAAGATGGGACATAGCAGAGGGTGGGGGATGGGGAATCAGGGATGGCAAGACAAAGGGCAAGGTATGCAGGATGTAAGAATTGGAAAATTATTTGCTGAGAACATGTACGTTGATGTGCTTGATTGAACCAATGCACAGTGTATTTTGGATGGAAAATTTGTTGGTGTGTTGTGATGGTGTATAGTGAATTAATGTAGAAAATAAAAAAAATTAAAATTAAAATTAAAAAAAAAAACTTCTTGGAGAAATAATCTGGTGTCAATAAATTATTTCAGTTTTTTTTTTTCTGAGAATTTTCTTGTCTTCTCTTCCCATATGAAGCATAATCTTGCCGGCTATAGTATCTTGGTTGAAATTGTTTTTATTTCAACACTTTGAATATATTTTCCCATTCTTTCCTAGCTCGCATTACTTCTGATGAGGAGTTCCCCTGTTAGCCTGATGGGATATCCTTTGTAGGTAACTTGAAGTTTCTCTCTTGCCAATCTTAGTATCCTGTCTTTGTCTATGGCTTTGGTCAATCTGGCTATAAAGTGTCTTGGAGAAGATCTTCTTGGGTTGATCATATTTGGGGTCCTTTGTATTTCTTGGGTTGGATCTTTGTATACCTCTCTAGGTTTGGAAAGTTTTCTTCCAGAATTTTATGAGATAGATTATCAATGCCCTTATTAGTCTCTCCACCTTCTGGGATATTGATTAATCAGATATCTGAATGTTTAATGAATTTGAATATTTGGGTATTTTGTGGTATCTAGTATTTCTCATATATTATCCTTATTTTACTTGGCTGTTTTTTCAGTATTTTTGATAAACTTTTCTAGGTCAGAGAGTTTGTCTTCTACTTCTGAGATTTGATCTTCCATATGATCTAGTCTGCTTTTAATACTTTCAAGGGAAGTTTTAACTTCATGTATTACACCCTTCATCTCCAACAGTTCCATTTGATTATTTTTTATTAATTAATTTATTTACATTTCCACATTAATTAATTTATTTATATTTTCCACATTACATATCCAAAAAAATTTGTTTTTTACAGCTAATAAACAACTTTCAAAATTTCAAAATACTGAATTTTAAAGATAAGGTTAAATGTTTTAAAGATATTTTTTATAATTTTGTTTGTGACTCTATAACAACAGAAACAGTATGTTTTTAAATATTTTTGAGAAAATATTTACATGTCAGCTACTCAAATTGTTGAAAAGTAAATGCCCAGTACACTAGTCACACATAAACCTTCTCAATTCAGCCCTGCCTACCAAGTATTCTGTGATATACCATCTGCTACCAAAGATCAGTCTCTTTTTCTTCCTTCAAAGTCTTTCTCAAGATAATCCTCTGGTGTGCTTGTCCTTTTGCAATTTCTACTAATTACAATGCTGGGCTACAAAAGTCCAGGTTATTTTATGTTATAAATTCTTTCATATATTTTCTCTAATCCTCTCTGCCAGACAGAATTATTTATGGTGCCAGGACATCTTTCTAAGAGCTTCTGTTGGCTTACTTGATATCTACCTTAGTTCCATAGTTTTCTGATTGATCTTTAGATATGACCTTCCAGTCAAAGCCCTGTCCAATAATGAGTATTTCCAATTTTTGATTCAATGAAACAAGCAGTATTGAACTCATGCAAATAACACTTCTGATACAAAATAAGAATACTCCCAAATATTTCCAATTCAAGAAAGGTCAGGAAGAAAGAAAAGTTTATGTTCCCATTTAAATAAACAAACAAGAAAAATATTTTAACAAATTGCTGAACATGTCAACAACTCAAAAGACAGTAAAATTTTTAAATTGGGAAAACAAGCTAAATTTTAAAAAATTACTAATGTTTTACTCAAAAGTCATAAAATTCTATTTCACCAATTGTGTCTTATATTCAAACTCTCTTCTGTTGAATATGCAGTGTTGCTGTGGTCCAATATTACTATTTAAATGCTGGAAAATAGCATTCAACATTGTTATTGATGTTTCTTGTCCTTAGCATTAAATTTTTTTTGAGAGGTTTTCGCTATAGGGCGCATGCGCTCGCCAGACAGACAGAGAGAGACATAGAGACAGAAAGCGAGAATCACTCCCCCCAAGGGGCATGGTCATGCCACAATCCCTTCTCCTCCATTCTCCTCTTGGGACCTTGGGCACACACGCATACATGCCTGGTGTGAGTTTTAAGCCACCAGGTCCGGGACGCGAACCGTGGTCGACTACATGGGAGTCCAGCGACATAGCCATTACGCTAACTGCTGTTTCCCAAATTGATTATTTTCCTGGTTGTCTTTTGTTCTCTTATTTCTGTAGTGCCTTTCATTTTCTTGGTCAAGCACTCCCTTCAGAACTTCCTGAAGAGTGGGTCTGCTACTGGCAAATTCTTTCAGTTCTTATTTATCTGAGAATGTTTTTATTCTTTCTTTCCATATGAAAGAAAATCTTGCAGGGCATAGTATCCTTATGAATATATTTCCCCATTCTTTCCTTGCTCACATTGTTTTCTGAAGAGAGGTTCAATGTTAACCTGATGGGATATCCTTTGAAAGTAACTTGATATTTCTCTCTTGCCAATTTTGGTATCTTGTTCTGTCTGTGGGTTTGTTTTTTCTTTTTCTTTTTTTTTCCTTCTGTCTGTGGTTTTGGTCAATCTTGCTGTGATGTGCTTTGGAGAAGATCTTTTTGGGTTGATTCTATGTGGAGTCCTTTGTATTTCTTGGGCCAGGATATTTGAGCGCCTCTCTAGGTTTGGAAACTTTTCTTCCAGGATTTCATGGAATAGCTTATCAATGCCCTTACTAGTTTCTTCATCTTCTTGGATATTGATGATCTGGATGTTTGGCATTTAATAGTATTCAGTATTACTCGTATGTTATCCTCATTATTTTGGGTTATTTTCTCAGACTTTTTGGTGAGCTTTTCTAGGCCAGAAGTTCTTTCTTCTACATCTGAGATTTAATCTTCTGCATGATATAATCTGCTTTTAATACTTTAAAGGGAGGTTTCAATTTCCTGTATTACAGCCTTCATCTCTACAATTCTGTTTGATTCTTTTTTATGGTGTGTATTTCCTCTCTCAGATCATGAAAGAACTTCAATACCTCCTGGAACTCATTGTCTCTTTTCTCCTGCATCTTCTGGAGTTCTTTATCTCTCAAGTCTTGGTTATTGTTTTGTCACTATGAATATTATGAAGTCTCTATCAGACATTTCCATGATTTCTACTGTACTGTCTGTGGAGGATAATGTATTGTTCTTTTCCCTTAGTGGAGAGGTATTTTCTTGGTTTCTCATGTTTCTTGTTTTTCTGCAGTTGTTTCTGGTCATTCTGTGACAAAATGTCTCCTCCACAGTGCTTAGCAAAGTGATATCATTAGTAAGATTAGGAGTTCAGATTTATAAAAAGAAATTTATTTGTTAAAGCAGGAGTTTCAATAAATGTTGAAGATTTCAATAAGTCTAAAAGTATTCAGATACTTCATTACTGTGCACTTAGGCCTATCGAAAAATCAAGTGTGTGGAGAGTGAAGGTTAGAGTAAGAAAGTAAGGTTAAAAAATATAAACAGAAAAAAAAAAACTGGAAAAATACTACCAAAAAAGAGTAAAAAATGAAAACCACGTGGCACAAACACACCAAAACACACCTCAGCTTTAAAATGGCTTCTGAAATTAATAAGTGCAAGAAAAGGCCCAAGCTGAGGCTGGAGGTGCTTTAAAAAATTTTAAAAAGTTAAAAATTTAGAGAGAGAGAGAGCATGAGATAGACAGAGAGACAGCCAGCCAGAGACAGATAGAAGATGGAGGTTGTCCTACCTTGTCTGAATATTTTGAGAGTCTAGGAGATGGGTTTAGAGCATGGCTTCCCTGAACACACCAGGACACACCTCAGCTTTTAATTGGCTTTTTGTCTGAATATTTTGGAAGTCTAGGAGATGGGTTTAAAGCATGGATTCCCTGCCATTTGATTCTTTTTTATGGTGTGTACTTTCTCTTTCCATTCTCTCAAGAACTTCCTCATCATCTGGAACTCGCCAGCTCTTTACTTGTGGTGGTTCTTTTCTCTCTTCTCTTCCATCTCTATTAGCTTTTTCACTATGAATATTCTTGAGTCTTTATCAGACATTTCCATGAGTTCCATTGTACTGTCTGTGGATGAAGAGGAGTTATTATTTTCCCTTGGGTGACAGGTATTTTCTTGGTTTCTCATATTTCTTGTACCTTTCTGGTGATTTCTCATCATCTGATGGATTATTCATTTTTTTCCTAATTTCTAGAATTTTGATCTGAGCAATGAGAGGTGTGCATGAGGAAGTGACCTGCAAACTCGCTCATACTCTGTTTTTTTTTTTTTTAACCTTTGTGCTCCAGATTCAGTGGGAATTGAGAAATATGTTGACCCTCATAGTATTTTGATGGTTGGCTATATTTCAATTAGACATGCCTAGAAACTCAGCGTGTAGAGGGTGAGCAAAAAAAAGTGATGAGATGAAAGAAAAAGAATAAGAAAACAGAAAAAAAGAGAAAAAAGTATAAAACAAGAAAAAAGAAAACAAACTAAAAATTTATTTATGTATTTTTTTAAAAAAGAATAAATGAAAACCTTGAGTACTCATCTCCCATGGAAGACTGACTCAGTCTTCTTCTGAAGACCTGCCCTTTTTGCCTCCTAAATTGGAGAGGACAGAGGGGATTATTAGCAAGATAAAGGAGGGTTTCAGAGCCAAGAACATAATTTATCTTAAAAAATTAAAAAAAAAAGATAGAGACAGAGATACAGAAAGAGAGAGAAAAAGCCAGAAGCATAGTGGGGAATTTACCGGGTGACTTCTTAGCATAAAATCTTCATTTCTCTTATTACCTGAAAGCACTAAATCTCAGCTCCCATGGAGGACTTAGTATTCTTCTGATAGCCTGCCCTTTTTTGCCTCTCCTAAATGGGAGAGGAGAAAGGGGATTTTTAGCAAGATAAAGGAAGATTTCAGAGCCAAGAGAATATCTTAAAATAATTAAAAAGAAAAAAGACAGAGACATACAGACAGAGAGATACAGAAAGAAGGATAGAGGGGACTCTACCAGGTTGACTTCTCAGCAGAAAAATGTTCATTTATTTTATTCCCTGAAAACACTAGATCTCAGTTCCCATGGAGGACTCAGTCTTCTGAAGGCCTGTGTTTTTGCTTATCCTAAGTGAGAGGGAGTAAAGGTGATTTTTTGCAAGTTAAAGGAGGATTTCAGACCATTAAAATGTTTTACCTTAATTTTTTTTTATTTTAAAAATGAAGACAGACAGGAAGAGACAGAGAGAAGGATAGAGGGGCCTCTACAAGGGTGACTTCTCTGCAGAACATCTTCATTACTATTAATACTTGAAATCACTAGATATCAGCTCCTGTGGAGAGCTGTTTTCTTCAGAATGCCTGCCCGTTTTCCCTCTCCTAAATGGGAGGAGATAAAGGGGATTATTAGCAAAACAGAGGAGGATTTCAAACCCAAAAATACTTTACCTTAAAAGATTTAAAAAGAATTAAAAAATGAAATGACAGAGATAGAAAGACATAGAGAAAGAGACAGAGAGAAGGATAGATGAGTATCTACCAGGGTCATTTCTCAGCAGAATATCTTCATTTCTCTTATTCCCTGAAAACACTAGGTATCAACTCCCATGAATGATTCAATCTTCTGAAGGCCTGTCCTTTTTGCCTCTCCTAAATGGGAGGGGAAAAAAGGGGATTATTAGTAAGATTAAAGAGGATTTCAGAGCTGAAAAAGTACTTTAACTTAAAAAATTATAAAAAATAATGAAAACACAGAGACAGAGAGAGACAAAAAGAAGGATTGAGGGGGCTCTACTGGGGTGACGTCTCAGCAGAAAATCTTAATTTCTCTTATTTCCTGAAAGCACTAGATCTCAGTTCCCATCAAGAACTCAGTCTTCTTCTGAAGGCCTGCCCTTTGTTTGTTTGTTTGTTTGTTTGTTTGTTTTTTGGAGAGGTTTTTGCTATAGGGCGCACACACTCACCAGAAAGACAGAGAGAAACAGAGAGATAGAAAGTGAGAAATCATACCGGGGGGATGGCCATGCTGCAATAGCTTCTCCTCAGTTCTCCTCTCGGGATCTTGGGCACACATGCACATGCGCCCGGCCTGAGTTTAAACCACCAGGTCCAGGACTCGAACTGCGGTCGGCTACATGGGAGTTCAGTGACATAGTCATTACTCTAACTGTTGGTCCCAAGGCCTGCCCTTTTTGCATCTCCTAAATGAGAGGGGAGAAAGGAGATTATTAGCAAGATAATGGACAATTTCAGAGTCAAAATATTTTGCCTTAAAATTTAAAAAAAATGAAAAATCAGAGACAGGACAGAAAGAGACATAGAGAGAGAGAGAGAGAAAGATAGAGAGGCCTCTACAAGGGTGACTTCTCAACAGAAAATCTTCATTTTTATTATTCCCTGCAAGCACTAGATCTCAGCTTCCAGACTCAGTCTTCTTCTGAAGGCCTGCCCTTTTATTCTCTCCTAAATGAGAGGGGGTAAAGGCAATTATTAGCAAGATAAAGGAGGATTTCAGAGCCAAAAAAATATTTTACCTTAAATTTAAAAAGAGAAAAGACAGAGAGAGAGAGAAGGATAGAGGAGGCTCTACCAGGGTGACTTCTCAGCAGAGAATCTTCATTTCTCTTATTCTCTGAAAGCACTAGATGTCATCCCCCATGGAGGAAAAAAAATATTTTACCTTAAATTTAAAAAGAGAAAAGACAGAGAGAGAGAGAAGGATAGAGGAGGCTCTACCAGGGTGACTTCTCAGCAGAGAATCTTCATTTCTCTTATTCTCTGAAAGCACTAGATGTCATCCCCCATGGAGGACTCAGTCTTCTGAAGACCTGCCCTTTTTGCCTCTCCAGTGTGACTTCTTAGCAGAAAATCTTCGTTTTCTATATTCCTTGACAGAAGTAGATGTCAGCTGCCATGGAGGACTCACTCTTTTCGCTCTTGTATCCTTTGACCCAGAGCTTCCCATTTTCTTTACTCCCACTCTTTTATTCTCCATATCTGTATATTTGCCTTTTTTCCCTTAGATTACTCATGTAAGTTAGCTCATGAAATATATATTATATCTTTCTCTGTATCTTTCTTTTTTTTTTTTTTTTCTTAGCACAATGTCCTCCACATTTATCAGCGTTGTAACAATGGCAGGCTCTTCTTTTTTTTTTTTTTTTTGAGAGAGAGATTTTTGCTATAGGGCTCATGCACTCACCAGAGAGACAGAAAGCAAAGAATTGCCCCCTAGACGGGATGGTCACACCACAATCCTTTCTCCTCTATTCTTATGTGTGGATTTTGGGTACACACTCACATGCACCCAGCATGAGTTTTAAGCCACTGGGTCTGGGACTTGTACCACAGTCGACTATGTGGAAGCCCAGTGATGTAATCATTATTCTATCTGTTGGTCTCCAGGATCTTCTTCTTTTTAAAAGACTAAATAATATTATATTGTATATGTGTATTATACACATACATATACCATACAAATACTACTGTTTCTTTTCTTTTTTCTTTAAGAGGTTTTTGCTATAGGACACGTGCGCTAGCCAGACAGACAGAGAGAGACAGAGAGACAGAAAGAGAGAAATCACCCCCCAGGGGGGATGGCCATGCCGCAATCCCTTCCCCTCCATTCTCCTCTCGGGATCTTGGGCACGCACGCACACATGCCTGGCGTGAGTTTTAAG
>NW_006206422.1:491632-499075 GCF_000334495.1 Tupaia belangeri chinensis | reverse complement strand
GCCATTACGCTAACTGCTGGTCCCCCCAATACTACTGTTTCTTTATCCATTCATTCATCAGCAGACATGTAGGCTGTTTCCATATCTTCGCTATTGCAAATAATGCTCAATGAACATGGGAGTGTAGGCATCTCTCTTTCTCTTTTTAAGTTTTATTTTATTTTATTTTAACTTTTTTATTTCAATTTCTTTTATACATTCAATCAAATTATTTAGCTTATAAAGTGAATATTTCAACAGGTGAACATTTCTCCCTAGTCCATTTGATAAAACTATAAAATATCTTCAGATAATACCACATTTATTTTTCTCATTAATGCTTTTCCTCCCTATTTTCCTTCTAAATGTCCTTCCTCAGCTCCTACTCTTTCACACACACTATATCTGGTATTTAAAGTTTTTGCCATTAAACATGTGGACTCACTTGAGACAGAGAGAGACAATGAGAGGGAAAGTGAGAAATCTCCCCATTGGAGGGTTTGCTGTGCTACAATACCTTCTCCATTCTCCTCTTAGGATTTTTGGGATGCATATACCTGTGCCTAGCATGATTTTTCAAGCTATCAAGTCTGGGACTGGAACCACAGTCAGCCATGTGTGAGTCCAGTTCCTTAACCACCAGGCCACCTGTTGTACCCAGGAATGCAGATATCTTTATGAGGTGGTGATTTCATTTCCTTTGGGTATATACCCAGAAGAGCAATGACTGGGTCATTTGCTTGTTATAGTTTAAATTTATTTTGAAGCATTCATATTGTTTTTCAAAACATCTGTATCAATCTACATTCCCACCAAAAATGTACAATGGTTCCTTTTTCTTCATAGCTTCACAAACATTTGTTATGATATCTGTTCTTTTTGATAATACCTATTCTTGGGACCAGCAGTTAGCATAATGGCTATGTCGCTGGGCTCCCATGTAGTTGACTGTGGTTTGCGTCCTGGACCTGGTGGCTTAAAACTCACGCCGGGCATGTGTGCGTGGGTGCCCAAGATCCTGAGAGGAGAGTGGAGTAGAAGGGATTGTGGTGTGGCCATTCCCCCTGGGGGGTGATTTCTCACTTTCTATCTCTCTGTCTCTCTCTGTCTGGTGAGCACACGTGCCCTATAGCAAAAAAAAAAAAAAAGTACCTATTCTAACAGTATAAAGAATATGTTGTTGTGGTTTTGATTTGCATTTCTCTGATGGTGATGAGCACCATTTCATATACCTATCAGAGGCACTTCTATGTCTTCTTTGAAGTAATGTCTACTTAGATCCTTTGTCTATTTTTTTTAAATTGCCAGAGGTCATGTGTACTTGTTAGAGAGAAACAAGGCGGGGCAGAGAGAGAGAGAGAGAGAGAGGAAGGAGGGAGGGAAGGAGGGAGGGAGGGAGAGAGAGAGAGAGAAAGAGAGAGAGAGAAAGAGAAATAGCATAGCAAAGCACACGCTTCCCCATGGAGAATAGGTCATACTGCAATTTTATCTCTTCAATTTATCCTTCCTTTCAAAATTTTTTTTTTAATTTTTAAATTTTTTTTGGAGAGGTTTTCGCTATAAGGCGCGTGCCCTTGCCAGACAGACAGAGAGAGACAGAGAGACAGAAAGCGAGAAATCACCCCCCAGGGGGGATGGTCACACCGCAATCCCTTCTCCTCCATTCTCCTCTCGGGATCTTGGGCATGCACGCACACGCCCCCGGCGTGAGAATTAAGCCACCGGGTCCGAGACACGAACCGCGGTCGACTATGTGGGAGTCCAGTGACATAGCCTTTATGCTAACTGCTGGTTCCCCCTTTCAGGATTTTGAACATGCATACACGCATGCCCAGAATATTATTTAAGCTGCTAGGTCCAGGACTTGAACTTCAGTAAGCCATATGAGTTCAGTCACCCCAACCATCATGCCACAGTCTGGCCCCCTTTGTCTATTTTTAAACCAAGTTCTTTCTTTTGTTTTTCATTTGGTTTTGTTGCTATTGAGTTGTTGGTGTTCCTTAAATATTGTGGAAATTGACACCTTGTCACAAGTATGGTTTATAAATATTTTCACCCATTCTGTAAGTTGTCTATTCACTCTGGTGTCTGTTTTAATTCTGGTGAAGAAGCATTTTAGTTTTATACAATAATATTTGTCTATTTTAGCTTTTGTTGCTTGTGCTTTTGGTATTATGTATAATTAAGTTATTGCTGGGCCAACAAGTGGCATTGTGGTTAAGGTGTTGTACTCCCACATGGCCAACTGTGGTTTGAGTCCTGGACCTGGCAGCTTGCTTTTCACTATTCCTTTCTCTTTTTCTTTATCTGTCTCTCTCTCTCTAGTGAGAGCATGTGCCCTATAGCAAATTTTAAAAAATAATCACAATAAATAAAATTTAATAATTCTTTAAAAAAGAAAAAGATGTCATTTTCAAGACTAATGCCACAAAGTTTTTTTTCCCTATGTACTCTTGTAAAATTTTTACAGTTTGAGAACCTTTGTTTAAGTTTTTAATCCATTTTTAGTTGATTTTTGTTTTTGGTGTAAGGCTAGGGTCTAATTTTATTCTGCTCCATGTGGACATCTAGTTTTCCCTGAAACTATTCTTTCCCCATTGCATATTTTTCTCACCCTTACTAAAGATCAGTTCATTGATTCATGGCTTTATTTCTCAGCTCTCTATTCTGTTTCATTGATCTCCTATGAGTTTCTTAAATCATATTTGAAGATTGAAGCAAAAATCATAGCACCATTTAATATGATGCTCAAAGTATGTAGAAAATACACTTAAGTAGTTAAGACAATTATATTTAATAAGTGACTGGCAAAGGGATATTCATGGAACTAAGGTTTGTATACTACACTTGAATTTGTAAAACACTGATGCGAGTAGACTATGAGAGGTTATGTATATATATTGTAATACCTAGAGCAGCCAGTAAGAAAGCAGTACAATGTGGTAAATTATAATCACTACAAGTAAATAAAAAAATGAGTCCCAAAGAATGTCCAAATAACCCACAGGAAAGAAATGAGAGCATAGCAATAAGAACCAAAGGAAAGCAACAGAAAAGCAGTAATAAAGTGGCAGGCATAATTCCTAACATATCAATAAATTACTTTAAATATAAATGCTATAAATATACTTTAAAAGACAGAAATTGATGGGCCACCAGATGGTGTGGAGGTCAAGGCAGCTCAATTTCAACATGGCTGAACTTGTAGTTCACGTCCTGGACTTGAAAGTTTGAAAACCACACTGGGTGCATGTGCATGGATGCCCAGAATACCAAGAAGAGGATGGAGAAGTGATTGTGGTATAGCTATTCCTCCTGTAGAGTGATTTCTCACATTTCTTCTCTATCTTTTTCTTTTTAATGAGTACATGTGCCTTATGACAAAAAATCTTTAAAAAAATTTGGCAGCTGGAATAATAAACTTACAGTAATATGGTGTGAACAAGAACCTTCAAGAACAGCAGCATAGGTACGTTCAAAGTAAAAGTTTAGTGGAGCTAGTAGGTGGTGTGGTGGTTAAGATGCTGAATTACCACATGGCTGGAACCATGGTTCCAATCCTGGACCTGGTGGCTTGTTTTCTCATTTTCTCTCTGTGTGTCTTTCTGTTGTAATATTTAAAATAAACAATAATAATAAAAGTAAGTAAAATAATAAATAAAATCTTTAAAAGAAAAGTAAATGTTTAGAAAAAGATGTGTCACACCATTAAAGAAAACATTGTAGGAATGGCTATGATAGTACCACATAAGGTAGATTTTAGGGCAAAGAAAATTAGAGACAAAGAGAGACATTGCATAATGATAAAATTATCAACATACCAAGGAGATATAAAGATCTAAAATATATAAAGAATTCAAAAACCCCAACAGTAAATAAAAGAGAAAGAATAAGAAAGAATATTGTCAAAATACATGAATAGGCATTTCACTAAAGAGGGTATAAGAAGCCAATGAAGAAATGATCCATGTCATTAGTTTCTACTTCTCTGGCTCTTGCCAGTACATGTTAAATAACCTTGTGGCTCATTGGGGTTGTAATCTATTTCCTTCCTATAAGTCCCAGCATGATTTTTTTTGAGAGGATTTTGCTATAGGGAGCATGTGCTTGCCAGAAAAGCAGAAAGAGACAGACAGAAAGTGAGAAATCACCCCCCCTAGGGGGGACGGCCATGCTGCATCTTTTCTCCTCCATTTTCCTCTTGGGATCTTGGGCACACACGCACATGCACCCAGCGTGAATTTAAGCCACCATGTCCAGGACTCGAACCGTGGTCGACTACATGGGAGTCCAGCAACATAGCTATTATGCCATCTGATTTTTTTATAAGAACGATTTATTTAATTTTATTATTATTATTATTATTATTATTTTAGTTTTATATAGGGCACATGAACTCATCAGAGAAAGAGTGAGAGGGAAAGTGAGTAAGGAAGTTGCTAGGCCAGGATCTTGAACTGTGGCTGGCCACATGGGAGTCCATTGTCTCAACCTCCATGCCACCTGCTGGACCCCAGAACCAGCATGATTTAGCCTTGATTATTAACCTGAAGAGGAGGATAAATGAGGGGATAATGCTTACTTGGGGGAAAGTAGTTCTCGGGAGGCAACCATTGCTTGCAGTAGAGAAGTTTCTGCAACATCTCTGCCATGGAGGAAGTACTTCCTCTATTTTGGGTTGGTGGATTGATTGAGATATTACTTACATATAGAAGAAGTGAGCCTTTAAAGTATACAATTCTGTGAATTTTCACAAACACATACCAAAAGTACACTAAGTGCATATGTGTGTGTGTACCTCAAATCTTGACAGGATGGAGAAATGAAGGACAATGGATTGTGGCATGACCATGTCTTATTGGGGATTGCTTTATCCCTCTCTGTGTCTGTCTCTGATGAGTGCACATGCTCTCTGGCAATTAAGAAGGTTCTAGATAAAGAGTCTAACATTATACCTCAAGAAACTATTTTTTTAAAAAATAAGCTAAACTCAAAATTATCAGAAGTAAGGAAATAGTAAAGATTAAGGAAGAAATCAAATAGAACAGAAAACCATAGGAAGAATCCATAAAACTAATAGTGGTATTAAAAAAAAAAATCAGCCACCTGACAGACTCTCTACTAGTCTAAGAAAAAAAAAAATGAAGACTCATAAATAATTTTTTTCTGAAAATGAAAGTGAATAAATTACAAAAAATGTCTTAGAGATTAAAAAGATAGAAGAGACTATTATGAAGTGGAGATTTTAATGTCTCTGTATTGACTGCCATGCATGGCATTCCCTTTTGAAAGAGCAATGTCATACACTGTAAAATTATATGCAAGTCAATGTAATATAAACAAGATTATGATGATAATAAATAAAATAAAAACAATTATATGCCAACAAAATTGATAACTTTGATAAAATGGATGCATTTCTAAAAAAATGTGAACTATCAAGCTTGAATTCTGAAGAAATAGAAATCCCAAACAGAGCAATAACAAATGAGATTTAAGAAATAATAAAAAAAAACCTTCCAACAAAGAAAAGTCCAATATCTGATGGCTTCATGGCTGAATTCTACCAAGCATTAGAATAGAATTAGTATGATACTTTTTACTCTTCGAAAAAAAAAAAAAAAAGCAATGATCTACAAATAGAACTACCATATGATCCAGCAATCCCACTCCTTGGAATCTACCCAAAGGACAGAAGAATGGTTAGTCGGAAAAGTGTTTGCGCATTGATGTTTATTGCAGCATTATTCACAATGACTAAGACAGGGAACCAACCCAAATGTCAACGAACATAAGAATGGATTGAAAAAGTATGGCACATATACTCTATGGAATTAAAAAATAAGACCCAGTTCAGTCATAAAAAAAGAAGAGCCTGGCTTTTGACAGAAAGTGGATGAATACAGAAGATTTATTGCTGAGTGAAGCAAGCCAGGCTATAAAGGAGAGACAGTGTATGTCTCCACTTAAAATATACTGACTGTCTGTACTCTGAGGCCAGCATCACCATGATGCGTAATCCAGAGAAAGACATCATAAGAAAAAATTACAGGCCAAGTTTATTGATGGACACTTATGCAACAAATCCTTAACAAAATAATAGCCTATGCAATACAACAGCATATTAAAAAACATTATACATTATAACCAAGAGGGATTTATAACCAAGAGGGATTTATTCCTGACATACAAGGCCTGTTTATTATACATAAATTAATAAATGTGATATTATCACATTAGCAGAATGAGTAATTAAAACAACATGATCATCTTAATTAGTGCAGAAAAAGTATTTGAGTCCCACATCCTTTTTTGATAAAAAACCTTGACAAGGGACCAGCAGTTAGCATAACGGCTATGTCGTTGGACTCTCATGTAGCTGACCACAGTTCGAGTCCTGGACCAGGTGGCTTAAACTCACGCCATCTGCATGTGCGTGCATGCCCAAGATCCTGAGAGGACAATGGAAGAGGAGGGATTGCGGATTGCGGCGTGACCATCCCCCCTGGGGGTGATTTCTCGCTTTCTGTCTCTTATGTCTCTCTCTGTCGGTCTGGCACGCGCCCTATAGCAAAAACCTCCAAAAAAAAAAAAAAAAAAAAACAAACCAAACAAACAAAAAACAAAACAAAACAAAAAAAAAACAACCAACCAAACAAACAAAAAACCCTCTTGACAGCTTATGTAGAAGGAAAGTTCCTGAATATAACAAAGGCCATTCCAGAGCTAACATAATCAATTAATAAAACACAAAAACTGTTCTAAATTGTAGTAAAAGGGGGGGATGCCTACTCTTAAACTTTCTAATCAATACAATTTTGAAAGTGTTCGCAACAGTCTGATGAAAAAAAAATATAACTGAGATTCAAATCATAATACAAAAATAAAATTAATTAATTTGTAAATAAAATATTTCTACATGTAAGAAAACTCCTAAAGATTCTGCCAAAACTTTTAAAGCTAATAAATACATTTAGTAAAGCTACAGGATATAAAATTAACATACAAAAATCCATAAGATTTTTTTTAATAAACAAATAACAACCTAATTGAAAAAGAAATCATGAAAATAATTCCACTTATGGTGACATTTCTTTTTTTTCCACATTATTTATCATTTGTTTTTTGTATTATATACTTTCAATCATATTGTTTGACTTACAATGAGACCATTTCGATATGTGCACATTTCTCCCCAGACCCGTTGATCAAAATATCTTTAACAGATAACACCACACCTCCCCATCCCGTCAATGCTCTACCTCTGTATCCCTTCTCCAAATGTCCTTCGTTAGGCCCCACTCCTCCACATACACCTTGTCTGACATTCACACCCATCTCTTGTGTTTGTTCAATTGTTAGTCAATCAGTTTCAGTCATAGAATGCAGACATATGGTATATGTTAAGTGGGGACATACAATGTCTCTCCTTCATAGCCTGGCTTGCCTCACTCAGTAGTACAT
>NW_006206422.1:491273-491601 GCF_000334495.1 Tupaia belangeri chinensis | reverse complement strand
TTTTATGGCTGAGTAGTATTCCATAGAGTATATGTGCCACAGTTTTTCAATCCATTCCTCCATACGGGGGCATTTGGGTTGGTTCCAAGACTTAGCAATTGTGAATAGTGCCACAATAAACATCGATGTGCAAGCACTTTTCCAATGAAAAATTCTTCTGTCCTTTGGGTAGATACTGAGGAGTGGGATCCCTAGATCATATGGCAGATCTATCTGTACATTTTTGAGGAATCTGCACATTGATCTCCACAGTGGCTGGACCCATTTACATTGCCACCCACGGCGTAAAAGACTTCCCCCGTCACCGCGACACTGCCAACAATTATGC
>NW_006206422.1:482278-491013 GCF_000334495.1 Tupaia belangeri chinensis | reverse complement strand
CCCTACACCAATGTCTCCCAGAGTTTCCTCAGTGTTTTCCAGGAGCAGCTTTATAGTTTGAGGTCTTAGATTTAGATCCTTGATCCACCTTGATTGATTTTTGTCAAAGGAGAGAAGTAGGAGTTCAGATTCATCTTTCTGCAAGTGGACGTCCAATTTTTCCAGCACCACTTGCTGAAGACGCTTTCCTTTTCCACTGGATTGACTGATACCCCTTGTCAAAGATCCATTGACTGTATGTTTGGGCACTTATTTCTGTTCCATTGGTCCATTTGTCTGTTTCTGTGCCAGTACCATGCTGTTTTTATTACCACAGCTTTGTAATATATTTTTGGATCAGGAAGTGAGATGCCACCCACTCCTCTCTTCTTGTGCACATGATTGCTTTAGCAATATGTTGTCTTTTATGATTCCAGAGAAATTCTGATTGTTTTTACTAGATCTTTGAAGAATATTTCTAGCAATTTGAGTGGGATTGCATTAAATATGTAGATTAATTTGAGTATAATTGACATTTTGATTATATTAATTATTCCAATCTAAGAACATGGGATATCCTTCCACTTTTTTGTGTCATATTCAATTTCTTTTTTTAGCTTCTCATAGTTTTCCTTGTGGAGGTCTTTAACATCTTTGGTTAGATTTATTTCTAAATATTGTATACTTTTGGTGGCTATGGTAAACAGAATAACTTTTTTCAGTTCTATCTCAGTCTGCCTGTTATTTGTACATAGAAATGCTATCAATTTCTGTATACTGACTTTATATCCTACAACTTTACTGTAATCATGTATTACTTCCAGTAATTTTTCCATGGAGACCATTGGGCCTTCTACTTATGGTGACCTTTTTAACAAAACAGTAAATGTATACCTACTGTAATTAGTCAGAGAAGTGAAATATTTTTACACTGAAGTATAAACTATTGATAAAAAAATTAGTTATAAATAAAAGAAAAGATATGCTTATGGGTTAAAATTAATATTGGTAAAATGTTCATACTACTCAAAGCTATATACAAATTCCACAAAATATACAAATACCAAAACCAAAAAGATTTCAATGGTGGGGGCTGGCAGGTGGCATGGTGACTAAGGTGCTGGACTCCCATGTTGCCAGCTGCAGTTTGAGTCCTGGACCTGGTGGCTTGATTTCTCACCTTCTCTCTCTCTGTCTCTCTTTGGTCAATTTTTAAAAAATTAATAATAAAGCAAAATAAATAATTTTATAAAATTCAATGGCATTCTTCAAAGGACTAGAAAAAGAACCATAAAAAACATGACACCATGAATATTCCAAATAGCCAAAACAGTTCTGACAAAGATAAGCAAAACTGACAGTATCACATTCCCTGATTTAATATTTTATTACAGTACACTATAGTAATCAAAAAATAATGCACTGGAAAAATAGATAAATAAATAAATAAAATGAAAAAGAAATACTGAAACAAACCAATGGGACAGAATAGAGAGCCAAGAAATACATCCAAAGATATTTAGTCACTTTATTTATTTTTTAAATTATTTATTTATTTTTTTATTTATTCACTCATTTATTTTAATTTGACCAGAGAGACACAGAGAGAGAGAGGAAAAGTGAGGAAGAAAGCAACCAGGTCTGGGGCTCAAACCGTGGTGAACCATGTGGGAGTGTCCAGTGCTTTAACCACACTACCGGTTTCCCTGGTCACCTTATTTTTGACAAGGACATCAAGAGGGCACAATGGGGAAAGTATAGTCTCTTCAATAAATAGTGCTGGAAAAACTACTTCCACATGCAAAAAAATAAAATTGGTCCTTCATTTTACATCATACACAGAAATAAACTAAAAATGGGTAAAAAAATTTTTAAGACTAGAAACTAAATGTAAGACTAAAGTTTTTGAGGAAAACATAAGGAATAAACTGCAGGACACTGACCTTGATTTTGGATTTCACATCAAAAGCTCAGGTCACAAAAGCAAAAATAAATAAGTGGTACTACAGCAAACTAACTTCTGTGTAGCAAAAAACAATCATCAAAATAAAATGTCAGCCTATGGATTGGGGAAAAACATTTTCATATTGTATATCAGATTAGGGGTTAGTATCAAATTTTATAGAATCTCAGTATTATTGTATAGTGGAAAAACAACCTACTTAAACTTGTGCAAAAAAAACAGAATAAACATTTCTCTAGAAGATAAAAATGGCCAGCAGCTGTATGAAAATGTGCTCAGCATCATTACTCATTAAAGAAATGCAAATCAAAACCATAATGAAATACCACCTTACACCAGTTAAGTTGACTATTATCAAAAAGTCAAAAGATAATAAATGATGGCAAGGGTGTGGAGGCATTGAAACTCTTGTATACTGTTGGCAGGAATGTAGATCACTTCAGCCATTATAGAAAAGAGTATGGAGTTTTCTAAAAACTTTAAAAATGAAACTTTCTCATAGACTTAGTCATTTTTCTTTTGGGCATATATCCAAAGGAAATAATATCATCAACTTGTAAAGATATCTGCACTTCCATGTTCATTACGTATTGTTCATGATAGCCAAGATATGATATAAAAGGAACTTAAAATCTTTTTACATACAAATGGATAATCTGTGATACATATGTCAATATAATGCAATTTTACTCAGTCTAAATCAAAACAAATCAAAACAAAAAAACAAGATCTAACTATTTGTCACAATATACATAAGCCTGGAGGACATTATGCTAAGTGAAGACACAGAAAGAAAAATAATGCATGAGCTCTCTCATATGTGGAATGTAAAAACAAAAAGTTCACGTATACAGTGATAGAGAAAAATCAATCTAGTATACATTAAATTCATAAATTAATTTGGAGGTACTAATTTGAGTAGAATTGATGTTTTCATTATATTTATTTTTCAAATCCAGGAATGTGGGTTGTCTTTCCACTTTTTAAAGTCATTTTTATTTTCTTTTTGGGTTTTCAATTGTTTTGTTTGTTTTGTTTTCCCAGAGGTCTTTGATTTCTTTGGTTTGATTTATTTCTGGGTATCTTATATTGTGTGTGGTTATTGTCAATGGAATTGCTTTTTAAAATTCTATCTCATTTTGCTCCTTGTTGTTACATATAAATACTACAGTTTTTATATATTGATTCTATATTCTACCACTTCACTGAATTCATTTATCACTTCAGGGAGGGTCTTTATGTTCTATGTAATATGCCTACCAATTTATTTATTTTTAATTATCATGATTTTTATTAGTATTATCCTGAGGCTTAAAAGGTTAAATATTTATTTACATTTTTTCACAAATTGATCTTTCATTTGCCCTTGTTTTTTAAATTTAATTTAATTTCAATTTCTTTTATGCATTCAATCACATATGTCTCTTAGCTTGTAAAGTGAATGTTCCAACATGAATACATTTCTCACCAGTCCAGTCAGGGATACGTTATTGTCAACAGATTAAAACCCATTTCTTTGTCCCATAAATGTCTTGCCTCTCTATTTTTTTCCCCATAATGTCTTTCTTCAAACTTTTCTCCTTCTTCCACATTCTTCCTACACTGGATCTGGTATCTAACTATTTTCTATGTTTCTATATCTCTATTCATTCAGTTTCAGTCATGGAGTGTGTACAGTCGGTATATATTTAGTGGAGCCATAACAATTTATCTACTTCATAGCCTGACTTGCTTCCCTCAGCAGTAAATCTTTCATATTCATCCACTCTCTGTCAAAAGCCAGGGTATTGTTTTTTGTTTGTTTGTTTGTTTGTTTGTTTGTTTTGCCTAAGAAGTATTCTTTAGAGTATACATGCCACACTTTTTAAATCCATTCTTCTGTTCATGGACTTTGGGGTTGGTTACATGTTTTAGCAATTGTGAATAATACTACAATAAATATAAATGTGCATGCACTTTTCCAACTAAGCATTCTTCTGTCCTTTCGGTAGATATCAAAGAGTGGAATTGTTGGATCATATGGTAGTTCTAATTGTAGATATATGTGGAATCTTCATACTGTTCTCCACAGTGGCTGGACCAATTTATGTTCCCACCAGCAGTGTGGAAGAATTCCCTCTTCACCACATCCTCGCTAGCACTTATCATTTATTTATTTATTTTTTCATGTTAGTCATCTTAGTCACTATGACTGGGGTTAGGTGCTATCTCATGGTGGTATTGATCTGCATCTCCCTTATGATAAAGGATGTTGAGTATTTTTTAACATGCCTTTCGGCTATTCATATGTCTTCTTTAGTGAGTTGTGTTTTCAGCTCATTTGCCCATCCCTCAATTGGGTTGATCATCTTTTTAATGGGAAAATTGCTTAAATTCCCTGTATATTCTAGTAACCAGTCCCTTTTCTGAAGCATAGTTTTCAAAAGTATTTTTCCATTCTAAGGTCTGTCAATTAACCATAATTACTGTGTCTTTTGCCATGCAGAAACTTTTTTTGAGAGAGAGAGGTTTTTGCTATAGGGAGCATGTACTCACCAGAAAGACAGAGAAAGACATAGAGACAGAAAGTGAGAAATCACCCCCTATGGGAGATGGCCATGCCACAATCCCTTCTCCATTCTCCTCTTGGGATCCTGGACATGCATGCACATGTAACCAGTGTGAGTTTAAGTCACCAGGTCTGGGACTGGAACCACGGTCAATGACATGGGAGTCCAGTGACATAGCCATTACACCAACTGCTGGTTCCAAGATACTTATTAAAGTGATGTAATCCCGCTTGTCTATTTTTGGAATTATTGACTGTGCTTTGGGAGTCTTATTCAAGACAGCATGGTATTGGCAGAAAACCAGATATGTGGACCAATGGAACAGAATAGAGACCCCAGAAATAAATTTCAAAATATGCAGCCAACTTATTTTTGAGAAAATTTACCAGTCAATCCTGTAGGAAAAGGAAAACCTCTTTAGCAAAATGGTGCTGGAAAAACTAGATATCCACCTGCAGAAAGATTAATCTAAACCCCTAACTCACACCATTGACAAAAATCAACTCAAAGGGAATCAAAGATCTAATCCCTCAAACTAAAAAACTACTGGTGGAATATACTGGAGAAACTCAGAGATATTGGGATAGGTAAAGACTTCTTAAATAAGATCTTCATGAGGTTTTTTTCTTTTTAATTCTTTTTGGTGTTTTTTTGTTTTGTTTTGTTTTGTTTTGTTTTGTTTTGTTTGCTTGTTTTTTTGAGACAGATTTTGGCTATAGGGTGTGTGCACTCATCATAGAGAGCTATAAAATGAGAAATCACTCCTGAGGGGCCACGGCCACACCACAATCCCTTCTCCTGCAGTCACCTCTTGGGATCTGGGGACACATGTACATACGCACAGTGTGAATTTTAAGCTACCGGGTCCGAGACTCGAACAGCAGTTGCCTCCTTGGGAGTGACTTAACTATTATGCCATTTGCTGGCCCCATCTTTTTGGTTTTCTATGTATATGATCATGTCATTTGCTAATAGAGGTAATTTTACTTTTTTTTTTTTCAACATTGAATTCATTTTTTTTCTTTTAACTGATCGCATTGACTAGGACTTCCAGTAATATAATAAAATCAAGTGGAGAAAGTGGGCAGACTTGTCTTGCTCTAGATTTCCATGGAAAAGAAAGCTTTTCCACATTCAGTATTTTGTTAGCTAAGGGTTTTTCATATATGACTTTTAGTTTGTTCCTTCTATGCTGATTTTGCAGAGGATCTTTATGATGAAGGGCATTTTGTTATCTGAAATATTTTTCCCTGCATCAATTGATATGATCATATGTTTTTATCTTTATTTTGTTAATTTGATGTAATACTTTTTAAAAAAATATTTCGCATATGTTGAACCACCCCTGCATCCCTGGAATAAAGCCTACTTGCTCATTGTGTATAATCTTTATAATGTGTCATTGGATACAATTTTCTACTATCTTCTTCAGAATTTTTGCAGTGGTAGAGAAAACTATTGCAGAGTAGATAGTTGAGTTTCCATGTGTTTCTTTCTTTCCTTTTATTTTTTTGTTCAAAATTCAAACTTCCTTTAAACACAATTTTGTATGTTTTTCAAATATACAGAGCAAGATGATGAATAGATTTGACTCTATACTGAAGGAAATTGCTTATATTTTGACTATAGAAAAATTACCTGAAAATGATTAATAGCAGTAGAAAACAAATGGGAAAACAGGATACTAATGATAGAATGGCAATTCACAAAAGAGAAAACACATGAATGACTATTAAGCATATTGAAATGTAAATGAAGAGGAGATGATTTGACTAAATCTACCTGGAAATATTATATTTGATTTAATGCCAAAGATTAAGCATTAGACATCCCAAATTTATCTACATATTTAAGGTAATATCAATCAAATTACCAGAGACTTCTTCACAAATGTAGAAAAGATAATCATATAATTTGTCTGGAAACATAAATGACCCCATATTGACAAAGCTATCTTGCACAAGGAGGGTGGAGTAGGAGGCATCTCACTCCTTGACCCCAAAATATATTACAAATCTGTGATAATCAAAACAGCATGGTATCGGCACAAAAATAGATATGTGGAACAGTGGGACAGAAGAGAGACCCAGAAATAAACCTTAAAACATACAGCCACCTGGTTTTTGAGAAAAGGTACCAGTCAATCAAGTGGAAAAAGGAAAACCTCTTTAGCAAATGGTGCTGGAAAAACTAGATATCCACCTGCAGAAAGATAAATCTGAACCCCTACCTGTCACCATTAACACAAATCAACTCATAGTGGATCAAAGATCTAAACCTAAAAAGCTACTGGTGTAAAACACTGGGGAAACTCTGGGAGATGTTGGTATAGGAAAAGACTTCTTAAGCAAGATCCCCAAAGCATAGGCAATAATTAACAAAATAAAGTGGTGAGATTATATTATCTTTCTGCAGGTGGATATCTAGTTTGTCCAGAACCATTTGCTAAAGAGGTTTTCCCTTTCCTACTCGATTGACTGGTATCCTTTGTCAAAGATCAGTATGTTTTGGGGTTTATTTTTGGGGTCTCTGTTCTATTGGTCCTCATGTCTGTTTTTGTGACAATACCATGCCATTTTGATTATCATAGCTTTGTAATATATTTTGGGGTAAGGAATTGAGATGCCACCCACTCCACTCTTCTGGAGCAGGATGGCTTTGGCAATATGGGGTCTTTTATGATTTCAGACAAATTCCATAATTGTCTTTTCTAGATCTGTGAAGAATGATCCTTGTAATTGTATAGGGATTGCATTAAATATGTAGATTAATTTGAGTAGGACTGCCATTTTGATTATATTGATTCTGCCAATCCAGGAACATGGGATGTCCTTATTGGTGGGAATGTAAATTGGTCCAGCCACTGTGGAGAACGATATAGAGGTTCTTCAAAGACCTTCAAATAGAACTACCACATAATTTAGCAATTCCTTTCCTGGGTATCTACCCAGAGGACAGGAGAATGTTCAGTCAGAAAAGCGTTTGCAGGACTGTATTTATTGCAGTACTATTCATAATTGCTAAGACATGGAACCTACCCAAATGTCCACAAACGAATGAATGGATTGAAAAAGTTTGGCACATATACTCCATGGAATATTATTTAGCCATCAAAAACAACAAAGCCCTAGAATTTGATAGAAAGTGGATGAATATGTAAGATTTTTGCTGAGTGAAGCACAAGTCAGGCTATAAAAGAGAGTCATGGTTTGTCTCTCCTTAACATATATAGTCTGTCTGTACTCTATGGTAGAAACTGAAAGACTAGAGGACATAAAAGCATTAAAAATTGTTGTAGACACTAGAGACAAAGTGTAAGGAGAGTGTGGGAGAGGAAGAGTGCAGGAACGGAAATTAGGGGGAAAATATGGAGAGATAAGATATTTGTGGGGCACAGATATGGTTTGTTGTCTGTTGAGGATGTATATAGTATTCTCAACTGGACTGAGATGTGTATCATGCTGGGTAAAATTTCATTATAACTTAAGTGATGTATAGTGATTGAATGTATAAATAATAATAATTTTTAAAGGGGGTTTCTTCCTTTTGGATCTCTAGAAACAGTTTGAGTAGAATGGGGCTATCTTTTCTCTAAAGGTTTTGTAATTTTCAGCAGTGAAATCACTAGGATCAGGACTTTTCTTTATTGAGAGACTATTTATTACCTATTCAATCTCATTGCTTGTTACGGGTCTATTCAGGCTTTCTACATCCTCCTGAGTCAATCTTGGTAGATGATATGTGTCCAGGAATTTGTTCATCTCATCTGGGTTTTCTTCTTTGTTGGTGTATAGTTGCTAATAGTAACCTCTAATGATGTTTTGTATTTGTATTATGTCTGTTGTAATATCGCCTGTTTAATTGAAATTTGATTTAGCTAGTTCCTTTCTCTCTTCTTAATTAGTCTAACTAATGGTGTGTCTATCTTATTTATGTTTTCAAAGAACCATCTTTTGCTTTCATTTATTTTCTGTATAGCTCATTTATTTTGTATTTCATTTATTCTGCTCAAATCTTTATTATTTCTTTTCTCCTGGCATTTTTTAATGATTTTTGTTTTGTTATTTTTCCAATTGCCTGAGGCATGATGTTAGATTGTCCTTTTGCCACCTTCCATCTTTTTCTTGTGCACACTAATTGCTATGAACTTCCCTGTTATGACTGCTTTTGCAGTGTCTCACTGATTATGGAAGCTTTTGTACTCATTTTCATTTTGTTTCCTGAATCTTTTTATTTCACTTTTT
>NW_006206422.1:469285-482160 GCF_000334495.1 Tupaia belangeri chinensis | reverse complement strand
TGAGATTAATATCAAGTTTAATTCCCTCATGTTTAGAGAAGATACAGGATGTAATTTCTATGCCTTTGCATTTGTAAAGGCTGGTTTTGTGCCCTATCATGTGGACAGTCTCTGAGAAGGTACCATGTGGGGCTGAGAAAAATGTTTATCTTGTGTTTTTGGGGGCTGATGAAAGTTTCTATAGATGTGTGTCAAATCTATCTGATTTATGGTATCATTTAGGTCCTGTATCTATTTTTTTAAAATCTCATCTATCTGTTCAAAGGAGATAATGGGGTGTTGAAATCTCAAACAGTTACTGTGTTATAGTCAATCTCTCCTTTTAGGTATTGCAGTCTGTCCTATACATTTTTGGATGCTCCTGACTAGGATGCATAGATATTTATAAGCATTGTATCTTTTTGATGAATCAGCCCTTTTACTACTATATAATGCCCTTCTTTGTCTCTTACAGTTTTTGTCATAAATCTTATTTTGTCTGATTTAGTATAGTGACTCCTGCTCTTTTTTGGTTTCCATTTGCTTGGAATACCTTTTTCCAGCCCTTCAATTTTAATGTATGCATGTCTTTATTCATGAGATGGGTTTCTTGTAGGCTGCAGATGGAGCATTTCTGATTTAAATACATTCAGCCAGTCGGTGTCTCTTGATCAGAGGATTTAATCTATTAACATTCAACTTTATTATAGTTATTTCCAGACTTGTCCCTACATTAAGTTGGCCATATTCTTGGTTGCTTTTTGTTCTCTTATTGCAGTGTGTCTGTCTTTAGTTTTCATGGTATACTACACCTTTCATAATTTCTTTAAGAGCTGGTCTGATGTTGGTTAATTTTTTCCTGTATGAAGGATAATCTTGCTGGGTATAGTATTCTTGGTTGAAATTGTTTTTCATTTAACACTTTTAATTCATTTCCCCTCTTTTTTCCTCTCTGATGAGTGTTCTAGTGTTAGCCTGATTGGATAACCTTTTTAAGTGACTTGATGTTTCCCTCTTGCTCATCTTAGTATCTTGTCTTTGTCTGTGGTTTTGGCCAATCTAGCTATTATTTGCCATGGAGTGGATCTTCTTTGATTTATTGTATTTGGGGTTCTTTGTATTTCTTGGGTCTGAATGTTTGAGTGCCTCTCTAGATTTGTTAAGTTTTCATCCAGGATTTCATAGAATAGATTATCAATGCCCTTATTAGTTTCTTCACTCTCTGGGATACTAATTATTTGGAATTTTGAGGTTTTATTGGTATCTAGTATTTCTTGTACATTATTCTCATTTTTATTGGTTATTTTCTCAGTATTTTTTACTGTTTTTTCTAGGTCAGAGATTTTTTTCTTCTACTTCTGAGATTCTATCATTTGCATGGTATAATCTGCTTTTAATACTTTTGATGGAAGTTTCCTTTTCCTGTACTACAGCCTTCATTTCTAACAGTTCTATTTGATTTTTTTAATGGAGTCCAATTCTTTCATATGTGGCAAGATCTCCTCATCTCTTGGAACTCTATGTTTCTTTTTTCTTCCATCTCATACAGTTTTACTACCATAAATATTCTATTTTTTTTCTGACAGTTCAGTAATATTCTCTATTTTTTTCCTACTGGGAGACGAGTTACAGTGTTCCCTTGCTGGAGATGTATTACTTGGTTTTCTCAGCCATGAGACTTTTCTTAATTTTTTGGTCATTTGGTTATGTATTTACTTTCAGCTAATTTGTTGGAAAAGGATTCTGTTACTGTCAGCTTGAGCGTTTTCCTTTGCTATGAAATAATTTGGTACTATTTTCTCCCTTTTACTGTGTCCTCCAGTGTGGTAATCACAGGAGAAGTTTTGAAATTGAATTTATGTACAAGAGTTTCACTCTTTTTACAGTGAGGGGCAAAGAATTCTCTAAAACTCACAATGTTCAGATGTTTAGCTACTATGCACCTAGACTTCTCTAGGCAGTGGATAAGGACTGAACAGAAAAAAAAGTAAAGTAAAAGAAAAAGAATGTAGCAAACATAGATAGTAAGAAAAAAAAAAGGAAAAGGAAGGAAAGAACTACAACAAAAGAGGAGAAAAAAGCAGAAATCATGTCCCAGAAATTATAATGAAGTTTAAAATGGAAAACCTCATGGCACACAAGTGCACTGTATTAAAAGTGCAGAAGGAGAGCAAGTATTGCTAGTAGGGAACCAGCAGTTAGCGTAATGGCTATGTCGCTGGACTCCCACGGTTTGCGTCCCAGACCCAGTGGCTTAAAATTCACGCCGGGCACGTGTGTGTGCGTGCCCAGGATCCTGAGAGGAGAATGGAAGAGAAGGGATTGCAGGATGACCATTCCCTCTGGGGGGTGATTTCTCGCTTTCTGTCTCTATGCCTCTCTCTGTCTGTCTGGCGAGCGAACGCGCCCTATAGCAAAAACCTCTCAAAAAAAAATAAATAAAAGAAGATGCCTGTAAGTATTGTGTTCCAGGTGAGATAGAAAGAGTCATATTAGCAATAGAAAGGTACAAGGGGGCAGAACGCTGTTTCTTTTTTTTTTTTTTTAAAGAACAAAAAAGTTAGAAGGTACAAAAAAAGACAAAAAGGGAGAGACTTTGCCTACCTGACTAGAACTGGGATCTGAAGGGGGTTCTCAGAGCTGTGAGGATGAATTCAGAAATGCCAGCAGAGGCAGAGATGAAGATGCCTGCATGGATTGTTTTAGGTGAGGGAAGAAGATCTAATTAGCAAGAGAAAGGAACAAGGAGGCAGACATCTGTTTTATTAAAAAGAAAAAAAATGATAGAAGGGATAGAAAACAGGAGGGAGAGAGAAACTTTTCATACCTGACTAGCACTGGAGTCTGGAAGGGGCCCCTTTATGGGAGCCTTCACAGTCATGAAGCTGAGTCCAGAAAGCAGCAGAAGCAGAGATGGTGATGCCTGTAAGGATTCTGTGCTAGGTGAGGGAAGAAGAGACAAATTCGCAAAATTGGTTTTTCAGCACTAATTTTTTGCATATCAGTGAAGACAAAGACCTTACCATACACATTATCATCAGCAAATAACTTCATTTTTGTGTCAATTAAAAATGTTATTTTTCACCCACTCTCCACTACCCACCCCATATTATCCCTATCCTTACTGTTTCTAGTATCTACAGTTGCCCTTCCTACTATTATGCCTTCCAAACTTACAGTTTCTGCTATAGAGTGCAGACATTCAGTATATTGAACGGGTACATACAAAATCTGTCTTTCATATTCTGGCTTGCTTCATGAGAAAAATTCTTTCATGTTTGTCCACATCATATCAAATGACAGGGTCTCTTTTTTATGACTGAGTAGTAGTCCACAGAGTACATATACCACATTTTTTTAACCCACTCATCTATTTTTAGATATCTGGGTTGATTCCATATTCTAGCAATTGTAAATAATGCTGCAATAAACATGGTTGTGCAACTGCTTTTCTGACTGAGAGTTTCTCCCCTTTGGGTCAATACATAAGAATAGAATTACTAGATTGTGTGGTAGTTCTATTTGGTTCTCGATTAATCTAGCTAAAAGTGTATCTATTTTGTTTATCTTTTCAAAGAACCAGTTTTTCATTTTGTTTATTCTCTATATAGTTCTTTTATTCTCTATTTTATTTATTTCTACTTGAGTCTTTTTTATTTATTTTCTCCTGGGCTTTTTTGGAGTTCTTTCTTATTGTTTTTCCAGTTCCCTGAGTTGTGTCAGCGTTCACGTCCGTCTTTGGCTGCTTTATAAATTGTAAGACTATATATATATATATATATATGAGGTTTTTGCTATAGGGCATGTGCGCTCACCAGACAGAGAGAGAGAGACAGAGAGATAGAAAGCGAGAAATCACCCCCCGGGGGGATGGCCACGCCGCAATCCCTTCTCCTCCATTCTTCTCTCGGGATCTTGGGCACGCGCGCACATGCGCCCGGTGTGAGTTTAAGCCACCAGGTCCGGGACGCGAACTGCGGTTGACTATGTGGGAGTCCAGCGACATAGCCATTACGCTAACTGCTGGTCCCCAGGTGTTTGTATATTTTTTAGGGATCTTTCTGTAGTTGATTTCAAGTTCCGTTTCATTGTGATTGGAAAAAATGCTGGATATAGTTTGTATACATTTGAAATTGTAAAGACTTGTTTTATGCCCTATCTTGTGGTCAGTCTTCAAAAATGTTCCATGTGGGAGTGAGAAAAATGTGTATATTTTGTGGTAGAAGGGTGAAATACTGTGTAGATATCTGTGAAGGTCACTTTATGTATGGTTTATTTAGACCTTGTATCTCTTTGTTAATTTTTTGTTTAGATAATCTGTACAGAGAAGACAGTGGGCTGTTGAGATCCCTATGATTATTGTTTTGCAGTCTATCTATGCCTTGAGATGTAACAGTCCCTCTTTGATATATTTAGGTGGTACTGTGTTGGGTGCATAGATGTTTACAAGTGTTGTATCTTTTTAGTGAACAAACCCTTTTAGTACTATAGAATGTCCTTCTTTGTCCTTCTTATATTGTTTATTCTAAAGTCTATTTTGTCTGACATCAGTATCACAACTCTAGCTTTTTTTTGGGGGGGGAAGGGGGAAGAGGTGTCCATTTGCATGGAATATCTTTTTCTAGCCCTTCACTTTCAGTCTATGTATGTCTTTATCCATGACATGTGTTTCTTGTAAGGAGCATATAGATGGCTTTTGTTTTTGTATCCATTCAGCCAGTGTTTGTCTTTTAATGAAATAATTTAATCCATTAACATTCAATGTTATTGTTGATATTTGCAGATTTATCCCTGTCACTTTGTTAGTCATTTTCACAGTTATTTTTTGTTTTATTTCTGTTTGTCTCTCTTTAGTTTTTTCTGATACAATACTTCCCTCAGTACTTCTTGTAGAAATGGTATAGTATTGGTAAATTCTTTCAGTTTTTGTTTATCTGAGAATACTTTTAATTGATCTTCTGATTTGAAGGATAATCCTGCTGGATACAGTATTCTTCGTTGAAATTGTTTTTATTTCTTCTTTTTTGGAGGGATTTTTGCTATAGGACACATGTGCTCACCAGAGAGACAGAAACAGAGAAACAGAAAGTGAGAAATCACCCCCCTGCAGAGATGTCCATGCCACAATCCCTTCTCTCTCATTCTCCTCTTGGAATTTTGGGGCAGAATGCACACGCCCCAGGTTGACTTTAAGCCATCAGTCTGTGTCTTGAACTGCAATTGACTATGTGAGTGTCTAGCAACATAACTGTTATGCCATCTGCTGGTCCTGAAAACTATTTTTCTTTTAATGCTTTGAAAATATCTTCCCATTATTTTCTTTTCTGCATTGTTTCAGTTGAGAAGTATGATGTTAGCCAAATGGCATACACTTTATAAATAACTTGATGTTTCTCTTTTGCCATTTCTAGAATATTGTCTTTATCTTTGATTTTGACCAATTTCACAATGATGTGCCAGAGGGAGGATCTTTTTGTGGTGATTTTATTTGTGGCCCTTTTTATTTCTTGGGGCTGAATTTCTCTCTGTTTTTTTACATTTGAAAAAATTTCAGATAGTATTTTCTGAAAGAGGTTTTCCATGCATTTAGCAGATTCTTCACCTTTTGGATAACCCATTATATAGATATTTGGAGTTTCATGGTGTCTAAAATTTCCTCTATGTTGTCCTCATTCTTTGTTGGTTGTTATTTTCATTCTTTTTGGTGTTTTGATCCTTGTTGGAGACTTTATCTTCAAGGTCAAGGTAAAAAATTATTTCTTCTGCACCATCCAATCTGTTCTTAATGTTTTCTAGGGAGATTTTAATTTCTTGTATCCATCATTTCCAGAAGTTCTGTTTGATTCTTTTTTAGGGTGACTATTTCTTTATGAAATTCCTCTTTCATGTCCTGAAATGATTTTTTTATTTCCTGGAGCTGATTGTCTGTTTTCTCTTGCATTTGTTTTTTCACTGTAAATATTTGGATTTCTTTTCTGACATTCTTGTGTATTCCTCTGTGCTGTCCATTGTTGGTCAGGGGCTATTGTGCTCACTTGGGGGAGAGTTACCACCTTATTTTCATATATTTCTTCCAGATCTGGGCTGGGTTTTGGTTATTTGATGCAGTATTCACTTTTTCCTATTTATTAAAGCTGATTCTTTTGTATTAGCAGAAGAAATTTCATCCTTACTTCCCAGTTGTGTTCTTATTGAAGGGCTGTATCTCCCTAATCAGAGTAGTTATGGGTAACTTCAAGTGTTTGGCTCCTCTACCAAATTTTCAGCTCTTGACGAGATGGTAGCAAGCTGTGGAGATATAACTTAGTGAAGAGTATCCAGTCATATTGCTGGACTGGGATGGTGTGCTGAAAGTTCCAAAGTTACTCCCAGGGCCTAAGGGTGCACTCACCAGAGGAGGCCCACTAAAACCAGGCAGGAATCTCCCCATGCTCAAGGTAAGCCCAGGTCACCAGAGTGGTGTACAAGGAGTGGGAAAAGTTCCAAAGTTACTCCCAGGGCCCAGGGGTGCACTCAGCAGAGGAGGCCCACTGTGACTAGCATGTTTCTTTATTTTCGAAAGTGTTTTCAGCTGTTCATTTCAAGTTTAATTCCATTGTGATCAGTGATGTTGCTGTTACTTTCTAAACCTTTGAATTTTTAAAGGCTTGTTTTGTGTTCTATTGCATGGTCAGTCTTTGAAAATGTTCCATGCAGGGGTGAGAAAAATATATATTTGTGGTTGCTGGGTGGAAAGTTCTATAGATGTCTGTCAAGTCCATGGTATCATTTAGATCTTGTATCCCTTTGCTTATTTTTTGTCTAGATGATTTTTCCAGTAGACACAGTGGATTATTCAGATCCCCAATGATTATCGTGTTGTTGTTTATCTCTCCCTTTAGATTTAGCCATCTTTCTTGTATTCAGGTGGTCCAGTGTTAAATGGATAGATATTTATAAGTATTATATATTTTTGGTGGATTAGCCCTTCTGGTACTATATAGTATCCTTCTGTTTCTTTTCTTCTAGTTTTTGCCTTAAATTTCTTTCTTTTTTAAATTAATTAATTTATTTTTCAAACAAATTATTTACATGTTTAAATGTTTTTACCTCATAATCATTTTTTCATTTCATTTTCTTCCATATGTTCAATCACATTATTATTTATCTTACAAAATGGATATTTCAACAGGTGAACATTTCTCCCTAGTACTGTTGATAAAATTACAAAATATCTTCAACAGATAATACCACACCTCTTTGTGCCAGTTGTCTCCCTGTCCCTCCCCGAAATGTCCTTCCTCAGACCCTCCTCGTCTATTCTTTTTTTTACATCATTATTGTGTTTCCAGCCTGTTTTTGATTTCTGTTTGAATGGAATGTCTTTTTCCATCCCTTTACTTTCAGTCTATATATGTCTTTATCTGCGAAGTGCAATTTTTGTTGATAGCATATAGAGGGATCCTGTTTCATCAATCTATTCAGCCAGCCTATGTCTTTTCATCTGAAAATTTAATCCATTCTCATTCAATATTATTATTGAAATTTGTGGACATACCCCTTTCATTTTGTTAGCCATTTTGTTTTTGTCCTCTTCTATTTGTCTTTTTTTTAGTTTTCATGATATAGTGTATACTTCAGTACTTTTTAAAGAGCTGGTCTAGCTTTGGTAAGTTCTTTCAGTTTTTGTTTATCTGGCAATGTTTTTATTTCTTTTTCCTATTTGAAGGATAATCTTGATGAGTATAGTATTCTTGGGATTGTTTTTCCTTTAGCATTTTGAATATGTCTTCCATTCTTTCCTTGCATGCATGATTCAGTTGTTAGATCTAATGTTATTCTGATAAGACAGATTTTGTATATAACTTGATGCTTATCTTCTGACATTTTTATAATCTTGTCTTTGTCTTTGATTTTTACCAGTCTAACTATAATGTACCATGGAGAGGATCATATGTTGATTCTATTTGATGTCCTTTATGCGTCTTGGATATGTATGGTTTTATGTTTCTCTAGATTGGGAAAGTTTTCAGATAGGATTTTATAAAACAAATTTTTTTCTATGCCTTTACTACCTTCATTGTCTTCTGGGATTCCTGTTCCAGGTCAGAAATTCTTTCTTATGCATGGTCCAATATGCTACTGATACTTTCAAGTGAGACTTTGATTTCTTACATTGTATTCTTCATTTCCAGTAGTTCTATTTGATTTCCTTTTTAGGGTGTTTGTCTCTTTATGGAATTTCTCCTTTATGCCATGGAATGATTTCCCGGAATTGGATGTCCATTTTCTCTTGAATTTTATTGAGTTGTGTTATGGTCAGTATTCTGAATTCTATTTCTTTCACTTCTTGGTTTTCTTGTGTGTGTGTGTGTGTGTGTGTGTGTGTGTGTGTGTGTGTGTTTTCTTTTTCCATAGTTTCTTAAGAGTTGATGTGTTCTTTTGAGGAGGATATACTTTCTGATCTCCTATTTCTTGAGACTCTGCTTTATTTTCTAGCCATATGGTGAGGCAATCGCTTTTCCTACCAATTTGAGGTAGGTTTCTGGGGTTGTATGCTTGCACACTTATCTATAGTATACTTTAGTGCCACACCAGTTTTCCTCTTGTTTCCAAAATTTTCTAATTCTTACCTGGCTGAGTGCTGAATTGAGGAAGCTGACCATAAGGTAGTAGGTAAGGTCGTGCATTATATGTATTGCACAGACCTGGTGAACCTGCTCTTCTCTGTCTCTGGAACTCAAAGAGGGCCTAGCTGGTAGTGGAATACCCAGGAAAACAGCCCTGGCACCTTTCTGTCTCTGGGAGCTGTGAAGGTCCTTGCAGGAGTATGTGGGAGAGATTCCATGACCCTGATCCTTCTTCTCTGTCTCTGGGACCCACAAAGGGCTTGGCTGGTGGTAGGAGACCCATCCAGACAGCTTAGGTATGTTACTTTTTCAGGAAGATATGGAGGTCCTTTCAGGAATATGTGGGAGAGGTTCTGTGACCATGTGACCATACTTCCTCCCTGGATCTGGGACCTGAAGAGAGCATGGCTGGTGGTGGAAGACCCAGCTGAACAGCTCTGTTGCCTTAATTGTCTCTTCCAATGGTTTATTGCTAGTATGTGGAAATATATTTGGGGACCAGCAGTTGGCATAATGGCTATGTTGCTGGACTCCCATGTAGTCAACTGTAGTTTGAGTTCCAGACCCAGTGGCTTAAACTCACACTGGGCGTGTGTGTGTGCATATCCAAGATCTTGAGAGGAGAAAGGAGAAGGGATTGCTATGTGACCATTCCCTCCGGGAGGTGATTTCTCGCTTTCTGTCTCTCTGTCTCTCTCTGTCTTTCTGGCGAGCTCATATGTCCCATAGCAAAAACCTCTCCAAAAGAAAAAAAAAAAAAAAGAAGTGTATTTGTTTTTTCTATATTGATCTTGTATCCTATGACATTACCACACCATTTTATTTGTTCTAGTTCTAATTTTGTACATTATTTATGGTCTTCTAAACTGACTGAGAATAGAGAACAGAACATTACATTTATTTTTATCCAATCCGTGAGGCTTTTATTTATTTTTTCTTTTCTTATTGGATTTATCAGAAATTCCAATATATTGTTGATTAGAAGTGAGAATGGACATCAGATATCATACCCTTCTTCCCAGTTTTAGATGAAATTAGTAATCAAGAAGTTATAAATACTTAACATATGTAATTTGATGTTTTGACATAAGCTTATACCTGTGAAGCCATCACCACTATTAAGTGTGAAACATATCTAAGACAAGTCAAGGCCGAGGCTTGCTGATTCAACTGGTAAAGATACAATGAGCCAATTTTATATTCAGTAAGTTGACTACTTATATAGATAACAAAAAGGATAGTAACCAAATTTGCTAACTTACCATGGTTCTTGTCCACACATCAGAAATTATTAGTGTAATTAGAGTTGTGGGACTGATACCCTCTTACAGAAGAGACACTTTCAGTCTGAAACTAATATTGTTTGTAGTCTTCAGGTTTATTCTGAGGGGAATGGTACAAAATCCTCATACTTCATCTAAAACTAGAAGGTGATAATCTTTCTCTTGATAGTATCCAAGGTAGTAGAGAAGATTGTATAAGATGGCATTGGAGCAACTGTTCACAGGACTTCCATCTTTCTGTGTTTCAGGAGGATCACAAGGCATTGTCAAAACACACACACACACACATGCACGCACGCACAGAGAGAGAGAGAGAGAGAGAGAGAGAGAGATTAACTGTAGTTTAATTCTTTATTTTCACGACTTAGGTAAACAGGCAAGATTGCTAACATGGCTGCGCTGTTCCCCTATCACATATAACACCATGAAACTGTCAGTTCTGTAAAGATAATGAATATATTTCTCACTCCCATAATTCCCTCCTGTCCCTTGGTAATCCCCTTCCATACTGCCTATCTATGCTTTATATTTATATGCCACCACTGACCTTATTCTGGTCACTATGGATATGTTTGTATTTTCTAAAGTTTTTCATAAATTAAATTACACAGTTTGTAGCCTTTGTTGATTACCTTCTTTTATATAGCATAATGCACTTGAAATTCATCTCTGCCATAAAATATAGTAGTAGCTCACTTGTGACTGAGTAGATTTTCATTGTATGCATATATTATAATTTGTGTATCCACTTATCTGTTGATGAACATTTTAGGTTGTTTTCCATTCTTGGCTATTACAAATACAACTCCTCTGAATATTAATGTGCAAGTTTTTGTATAGATATTTGCTTTTATTTTTCCTCTTGGGTTTATTCTTAGGAGTTTAATGGCTAGATTATATTGTAGATTTATGTTTAACTTTTTAAGAAAGTGCCAAACAGTTCTTCAATGTGGTTTTGCCATTTAACACTCTCAATAGTGATTCTGCATGAGAGCTGAGAGCTGTCTTGAGCTATGGAGGAAACAGAAGTAAAGAACTCTTATCTTAAATGGTCAAAGCTGGCTGATTTTTTTTCAGTGAGCTTGGTGTCACTAGTATACTGATACAAAACTAGAGTTTGGTTTTCTCTCTATAAAAATGATAGAGGTTATTACTATTATTATCTGATGTTAATAACATATAGAAGATTTTCCATTACCTTTTGAGTAATATACTTGGAAAATAAAGATTCTATGTATGAGAATAATTTCCTGTGCTTCATGTTAACCTTATAATGTCCCTGACTATCTAAGAGAATCAAATATACTCACTTGTAAAGGAGCTAAGAGTTTTTTGTTGGTTTGATTTTTACAATCATGCTACCTCTTATATTTGCTTTTGATATTTTTTATTGGTCTGAAAGGATCTCCATCTGAGGCATGACCTGCCTATTTCAGGAACAAGGGTCAGCCAAAGCCTTTCTTCTCCAACTTCACCTTCCAGATTGCAAAAACTAGAAATGACAGGGAAATTGCAGACCTTTTCAGAAGCGATCTCCAGCTGATGTGTGCCCTGCCCATGGGACCAGGGTCAGCTGAAACCTTTGTTCCAGACCCAAAAAGCTAGAAATGCTCCACCCACTGAGTGTATATACAGGTTCAAGTGCACAGGGGCCAAACATCTGAATACTGTGAGGATCAGAGAAATTCTCAACTGTCACTGAACGTGCTGCAAAAAGGAAGAAACGCCTCTTCATAACTCTTAACTGAAAACTCCTGTGGATACCACATTGCAAAATTTTGTAGAAGAGAGAAATGGGCACAGTATGTCACAATAAAGGGAAACACACAAGCTAACAGTTGCAGAAAATCCTCCAACAAATTATCCAAAAGTGAAACATTACTGAATGAATAAAAATCTAAGAAAAGTCTCAAGAATGAGGGAACCAGGTAATACCTCACCACAAAGGAACACAGTAATGTATCTCCAAGTATAGAAAAGTTAGAGGAAATTATTAAAATGACAGAAAAATAATTCGGAATTTTATGGTGACAAAATGAGATGCAACAGAAATGAGACATTGAACTTCAGGAAACAAGGAAGTTTTTGCATGACTTGAAAGAGGAGATAGACGATATAGAGAATCAAACAGAACTTCAAGAGTTGAAGGTTGTAATGCAGGAGGTCAAAACTTGCCTTGAAAATATTAAAAGCTGATCATATGCAAAAGACCAAATCTCAGATCTAGAAGACAAGCCTCTGACCTTGAAAGTCCGAGGAAGGACATTAAGGAAAAAAATAGAGAGGCAAGGCGTTTATGGGACAAAGAGATGGGTTATTATCTATTGAGGATAATATGTATAGTCTTCTCAACTGGACTAGTGAGAAATGTATATATGTTGGAATATTCACTTTGCAAGCTAAGTGACATATGTGCTTGAATGTATAAAAGAAATTGAAATTAAAAGTCTTAAAAAGATACATGTGGTTAAATGTAATATAAAAATATAATAAGAAAATTTTTTTAAATGAAGATAATATACAGGAAGTACTAGATACTATTAAATACATGAACATCTGAAGAATTAGTACTCCAGAAGATGAAGTATCTAATAAGGGCATTGCTAATCCCTTCCATGACATCCTGTAAGAAAACTTTCTAAACATAAAGAAGTGTTAAAACATCTAAATCCAAAAAATACAAAGGACTTCAAATAGAATCAACCCAAGAAGATCCTCTCCACAGCACATCATAGCCAGATTGGCCAAAATCACAAATGAGGATGAGATTCTAGAAATGGCAAGAGAGAAACATCAAGTTACTTACAAAGGTTATCCCATCAGGCTAACATCAGACCTCTCAACAGAAACAGTGCAAGCAATGAAAAGATGGGAGGATGTATTCAATGTGTTAAAAGAAACAATTTTAGCAAAGATTACTATATCTGGCAAAACTATGCTTCCTATGGGAAAAAAAGGATAAAAATATTCTCCAACAAACAAATCCTAAAAGAATTTATCAGCA
>NW_006206422.1:452999-469256 GCF_000334495.1 Tupaia belangeri chinensis | reverse complement strand
TGAAGGGAGTTCTATACTAGGAAAACTAAAGAAAGAAAGGCAGAACTAAGAGAACAAAAAAATCAACCAAGAAAATGGCTAAATTAATGACAGGAACACGTCCAGAAATACTGATAATAACACTTAATGTCAATGGATTAAATTTCCCAAGTGAAAGACACAGAATAGATGAATGGATAATAATTTTAAAAACCCAGAAACTCTCTATCTGTTGCCTACATGAAATACACCTCATGGATAAAGATGTACACAGACTAAAAGTGAAGGGCTGGAATAACTTTTTCCTTGCAAATTAAAACAAAAAAATGGCTGGAGTCATGACACTGATTTCAGACAAAATAGGCTTTAAGAGAAAAACTGTAAGAAGAGAAAAAGGCTATTATATAATAGTAAAAGGGCTAATCCATCAAGAACATATAATGCTTATTAATATCAATGCACCCAACTCAGGAGCACCCAAATACATGAAAAAAAGAGGGCTAGATCTAAAAGGAGACATAAGCTGCAAAACAATAATTGTTGGGGATCTCAATACATCACTATCTCCTTTGGACTAATCATTTAGACAAAAAATATGCAATGAGATACAGGATCCAAATGATACCATAAATCAAGTGTACATGATAGACATCAATAGAACCTTCCACACCAAAACCATGAAAGATACATTTTTCTCACCCCCATATGGAACCTTTTCAAATAATGACCACATGATAGGGCACAAAACAAGCCTTTGTAGATTCAAAGCCATAAAAGCCATATCCAGGATCTTCTCTGATCATGATGAAATTAAATTTGATAATATTAATTTTAGGGAAAAAAAAACAGGAGAATACACAATCTCATAGAAACTAAATAACGTACTCCTGAATTCACAACTTTTGAAATGATGACTGTAATAAAAAGATTCATGGATACCAATGATAATGAGTACATGAGTCTCCATAACCTATGGGGCACAGCAAAAGTAGTCATAAGAAGGAACTTCATAGCAATTAGTGTGCATAAAAGATGGAAAGATGGCTAATGGAAGACCAAACATCATGTCTTAGAAAATTGGGGGAAAAAAGCTGTCAGAAGAAAAGGAAAAATAAAGGTTCAAGCACAAATAAATTAAATAGAAAGTAAAAAAAATACAGAAAATAAATGGAATCAAAAGTTGGTTCTTTGAAAAGATAAACAAGATTGACATACCATTAGATAGACTAAGAAGAAGAGTGAAAAGAAGCAGATAAGTCAAATTTGCAATGAAACACACAATATTACAACAGACATAATAGAAATACAAAATATCATAAGAAGTTAGAATGAGTGACTGTAAATTACCAAACAAGAAAACCTGAACTACATGGACAAATTCCTGGACACCTATAATCTACCAATATTAAATGAGAAGGACATAGAAAGCCTAAATAGACCCATAACAGTGAGATTGAATCAACAAAAAATAACCTCACCAAAAGAAAAACCTTAGTCCTGATGGTGTCACTTTTAAATTCTACAAAAACTTTTAAAGAAGAGTTTATGCCCATTTTACTCAAGTTATTTCTAAAGATTCAGAACGAGGGAACCCTCCCAAATTTATCTTATGAAGCCTCCATTTCCTAATTTCTGAAACATACAAGGATATGACATGAAAAGAAAATGACAGATTAGAATCTCTGATGAATATAGATGTAAAAATTCTCAAAAAAATTCTATAAAGTCATTTCCAACAACATATAAAAAAGATCATACGCCATGACCAGATAGGCTTTATTCCAGGGATGCAAGGGTGTTTCAACATAGACAAAACCATAAACATAATACACCATATTAACAATAAAAAAGATTAAAAATTATATAATCATATCAATCAAACAGAAAAAGTGTTTGTTAAAATACAACATCCCTTCATGATTAAGACTCTCAGCAATATCAGCATAAAAGGATCATTTCTCAACTCAATAAAAGCTATTTATGAAAACCCATAGCTAATATCATACTGAATGAGGAAAAGGTGAAAGATTATCAACTAAAAACTGGTACAAGAAGGAATGTCCACGTTCTCCACTCCTTTACAATACAGTGCTGTAAATCCTAGCTAATACAATTATAAAAGACAATAAAATCAAAGGTATTTAAACAGGAAAAGAAGAGATTAATTTACCTCTATTTCAGGTAGGATTTCTTCCAGGAATGCAAGGTTGGTTCAACATACACAAAACCATAAGTGTAATACACCACATTAACAGGAAGAAAGATAAAAACCATATGGTCATATCAATTGATGCAGAAAAAGCATTTGATAAGATACAAGATCCCTTCATGATCCAGATTCTCAGTAATATTGGCATAGAAGGGTCATTTCTCAACACAATAAAAGCTGTCTATGAGAAACCAACAGTGAACATAATCCTGAATGCAGAAAAGCTGAAAGCTTTGCCACTAAAAAACTGGTACAAGACAAGGATGCCAATTTTCTCCACTACTTTTCAATATATTACTGGAAGTCCTTGCCAATGCAATGAGAAAAGAGAAAAAAAAAAGGCATTGAAATAGGAAAAGAAGAGATGAAACTCTCTCATTTTCCAGATGACATAATTGTATACCTAGAAGACACAATTATATCCATGAAAAAAACTCCTGAAAAATTCCTGGAATAAATGAATAAAGTTGAAGGATACAAAATCAACATACAGAAATCTATAGCATTTCTATATATGAACAGTAGGCAGACTGAGATAAAACTGGAAAAAGTTATTCCACTTACCATAGCCACAAAAAGTATAAGATACCTAGGAATAAATCTAAAAAAGAAGTTAAAGACCTCCACAAGGACAACCGTGAGAAGCTAAAAGACAAAATTGAAAATGACACAAAAATGTGGAAGGACATTCCATGTTCCTGGATTGGAAGAATTAATATAATCAAAATGGCAATTCTACCGAAATTAATCTACATATTTAATGCAATCTAAATCAAAGTACGAGACACATCCTTCACAGATCTAGAAAAGACAATCATAAAATTTGTCTGGAATCATAAAAGACCTTGTGTTCCCAAAGCAATCCTGCACAAGAAGAGTGGAGTGGGTGGCATCTCACTCCCTGACCCAAAAATGTACTACAAAGCTGTGGTAATCAAAACAGCATGGTACTGGCACAGAAACAGACATGTCGACCAATGGAACAGAATAGAGTCCCCAGAAATAAATTCCCAAACATACAGTTAAATGATTTTTGACAAGGGGTACTAGTCAATGAAGTGGGAAAAGGAAAACCTCTTCGGCAAATGGTGCTGAAAAAAACTGGATATCCACGTGCAAAAAGATGAATCTGAACCCCTACCTCTCACTATTGACAAAAATCAACTCAAGATGGATCAAAGATTTAAACCTAACACCTCAAACTATAAAACTGCTCCTAGAAAACACTGGGGAAACTCTGGGAAACATTGAGTCAGGCAAAAACTTCTTAAATAAGATCCCCAAAGAACAGTCGATAATCCCCAAAATAGACAAGTGGGATTACATCAGACTAAGAAGTTTAAGCATGGCAAAAGATGCAGTAATAAGTATGAATCGACAGCTCTCATAATGGGAAAATATTTTCGTAAACTATGTGTCAGATAAGGGACTGATAACCAGAATTCACAAGGAACTCAAGCAGCTGTCCTGAACAAAGATAATCAACCCTATTAAAATATGGCTGAATGAGCTGAAAAACCCACTCTCTAAGTGTGACATACGAATAGCCAAAAGGCATATGAAAAAGTGCTCAACATCCCTCATTGTAAGAGAAATGCAGATCAAAACAACAATGAGATACCACCTAACATCAGTCAGAATGACTAAGATTTAAAAAAAGAAAAATGAGGGACCAGCAGTTTGCGTAATGGCTATGTCGTTGGACTCCCACGTAGTTGACCGCAGTTTGAGTCCCGGACCCGGTGGTTTAAACTCACCCCAGGCACGTATGTGTGCGTGCCCAAGATCCCGAGAGGAGAATGGAGGAGAAGGGATTGCGGCATGGCCATCCCACCTGGGGGTGATTTCTTGCTTTCTGTCTCTCTGTCTTTGTCTGTCTGGCGAGTGCACGTGCCCTATAGCAAACACCTCTCCAAAAAAAGAAGAAAAAAAAAAAAGATAAGTGCTGGTGGCGGGCGGGGGGTGTGGTGAAAGGGGAATTCTCTTACACTACTGGTGGGAAGGTAAATTGGTTCAGCCACTGTGAAGGACAATTTAGAGATTCCTCAAAAATCCACTAATAGAACTTCCATATGATCCAACAACCCTACTCCTTGGTATCTACCCAAAAGACAGAAGAAATCTTAATCGGAAAAGTACTTGGACATCAATATTTATTGCAGCACTATTCACAATTGCTAAGACATGGAACCAACCAAATGCCCATGAACAGATAAATGGTTTGAAAAAGTGTGGCACATATACTCTATGGAATGCTACTCAGCCATAAAAAGCAACAAGACCCTGGCTTTTGGCAGAAAGTGGATGAATATGGAAGATTTACTGCTGAATGAAGCAAGCCAAACTATCAAAGATAGACATTGTTTACCTCCACTTAACATATACTGACTGTCCGCACTCTTATGGTGGAAACAGAAAGATTACAGGACCTAGAAGCATTAAAAATGGTTATGGATACTGTAGACAATGGGGGAAGAGGGTGGGGAGAAAGGCGTGAGATAAGGAAAGAAATTAAGGAGATCAGTAGAGTCAAGACATTTATGAGACACAGAAATGGGGTATTATCTGTTGAAGATAACTTTATAGTATTATCAACTGGACTGGGGAGAAATGTAAACATGTTGGAATATTCACTTTTCAAACTAAATGACATGATTGAATGTATAAAAGAACTTGAAATAAAATAAGATAAAAAAATAAAACACTGGAAAAAAAAGATCAACCCAATTAAAAGATGGGAAAATGAGCTGAACAAACTCTCTAAGGAAGATTTATGAACAGCCAAAAAGCATTTGGAAAAATGTACAACATCCCTCATTATAAGGGAGTTTCAGATCAAAACCACAATGAGATACCACCGAACTTCCATCAAAATGGCTAAGATTAAAAAAATAATAATAATAACTATTATTATTATTATTATTATAAGTGCTGGTGTGGCTGTGGTGAAAGGGGAACTCTCTACACTCTTAGTGGGAATGTAAATTGGTTCGGTCACTGTGGAGAACTATATGGAGGTTCTTCAAGGATCTACAAATAGAACTACCATATAGTTCTATCTCTGGGTATCTTCCCAAAGGATAAGAGAATGCTCAGTTGGAAAAATGTTTGCACATCTACTTTATTGGCGTATTATTCACAATTGCTAAAACATGGAACCAGCCCAAATGTCCACAAACATATGAATGGATTGAAGTGTGGCACATATACTCTATAGAATACTATTCAGCCATAAAAGTCAACAAGACCCTGGCTTTTGATTGAAAGTGGACTAATATGGAAGATTTATTGCTGTGTGAAGCAAACCAGGCTATCAAAGAAAGACATTGTTTATCTACATTTAACATATACCAACTGTTTGCACTCTATGGTGGAAACTGCAAGATTACAGGACCTAGAAGCATTAAAAAATGGTTATGGATACTGTACACAATGGGAGAATAGGGTAGGAGAAGGGTGTGAGGATAAGGAAAGAAATTAAGGAGATCAGTAGAGAGTCAAGATATTTATGAGACACAGAAATGGGGTATTATTTGTTGATAACTGAACCGTAAAGTGTATTCATGGGGGGTAAATTCACTTTACCAGCTACATGATGTATAGTGATTGAATGTATAAAATAAATTTAAAAAAATCTTTTTTTTGATCTGTTGGTTAAATAGGTAGTTAAGTATTGTTTCACAGTATCCCATGATCCTGTTTAGCACAATATTCAACTATTTTAAATTTTTTGATAACTTTTGATGCTTTGATTTCCCCAAATCAATCTTAGACTTAATCTTGATATCTAACTTGGAAATCTCAAAGGGTTTGTTCTTTTACAATGTAAAAAGAGAGATGTCAAGAATAATAAGCTTTACATATTGAATTGCATGGGGTGCATTACCAAATAAGAGGTCCTTCACCTGGACCAGCCTGTGGTCTCCTGGTTAAGGAAGGAGGATCTTACATGGCCAACTGTACTGTGTGAGTCTCAGTTCTGGGGCTTGAAAAAACACGCTAGGTGTATGGATGTGTGTACCCACAAGAAAAATGAAACGTGAAGTGATTATGGCATGACCATTCTCTGTAGGGGTGCTTTTTTCCTCTTTCTCTCTCTATGTCTCTCTGGTGAGATCATCCACCCCTTGCAAATTTTTAAAAGTGATGCTTAACCTACTCTAGAATATATTTCTGTTGATAACATGTTTTAATATTAAAATTTATAAATTATACAACACTCCTAAAAGTTTGTTAATGATCTCACTGTCTATAATATGTCCTAATGTATATTTGCCTGAAAATAGACAGGATTAGTTTGGTGTTATCAAGTATAATTTTAATTATTTTTAAAAATGTTATGAACCACAGAAACAACCAAATTTACTTGCTAATTGAATTATTTTCTAAAATAAACTTTTATAAGATCTTTAACCATGTAGTCATGGTTAAGTCTTTTGTTTTATTCTCATGCTTCTCTGAAAGCTTTTTCAATTGGCTACCATCCAGATTGCTCATCTTCAACAAAAAAGGATGGTATTAGAGACCCAGAGAAAGGACTATGTCAGTTACTTTGTGGCACAAGATTTTTATGACGTTGCTTAAATAATTCTTGAATTCACACCACTGGATTGGATCAGGATTTCTTTTTTTCTTTTTTTTTTCCCAAGAGGTTTTTGCTATAGGGTGTGTATGCTCACCAGACAGACAGAGAGAGACAGAGAAACAGAAAGTGAGAAATCACCCTCCAGGGAGGATGTCCATGCCGCAATCCCTTCTGCTCCATTCTTCTCTCAGTATCCTGGACATGCACGCACACATGCCCGTCGTGAGTTCAAGACACCGGGTCTGGGACACGAACCACGGTCGACTACATGGGAGTCCAGTGACATAACCATTATGCTAACTGCTGGTCCCCCCAGTATTTCTATTAATAGAACTACAGTGAAGAAAATTGATGTGTTCTTAAAACTGCTAACCTAAGATGAAGCAAAATAAGAATTAATTACCTGAGACTGAATAAACCAATGAAGTGTGACTATGGCTATTGTTTGGAATGTTGCTGATGCTTCAGAGTTCTATTTCTGGATATAAAAAACCTTTTTTTCTTTCTCTTATGTGATTTATACTAGTAACAATTTTGTCAGTTATACTTTTGTAAACAGTAATGAAACAATCATTTTTCCTTGTCTTATCCCTCCAGGATTTGAAAATTGTTGTCAATTATTCTTATTTTCAAGACAATATAATTATTTACATAGACTCTATATGAATCTGTATTTCTTATGATAGGACATAATGTTAGTATGGAATTTGAAAAATGATGTACATAGAATCAAATATGACTAGACAGTTATACAAAACTGTGATTGACTTTGGAGAGTCAATGCTTATAAATCCTCTTGAGAAAACTTGTCTGCTACCTGGCTTACAGGTCCTCAACCTCACAGATGAGTAATGTCTCTTCCTAGGAGGCCCAGGAACCTGAAGATATTTTTAAGGCCTTGAGAAGAAAAGGAATTTACCCAAATCTATAGATACTGCAAGTTAAGTTTGATAGTAAGTTAATGGCTTGACTTCTTAGCCTTGACAGGTTTTACAAATCCAATCTGAGATTTCATATGAAAACTTTCATCAAAACCAGCTTTAAAAGGCTCCAGCCCAGAGATCAGCAGTTGGCATAATGGCTATGTCGCTGGACTCCCATGTAGTCGACCGTGGTTTGAGTTCCAGACCCGGTGGCTTAAACTCATGCCAGGCACGTGTGCGTTCGTGGGGGAGAATAGAGGAGAAGTGATTGCATCGTGGCCATCCTCCCTGGGAGTGATTTCTTGCTTTCTGTCTCTCTATCTCTCTCTGTCTTCTAGCGAGTGCACGCGCCCTATAGCAAAAACCTCTCCAAAAAAAACAAAAAAAAAAACCCCCCCAAAAAAAAAAAAAAAAAAGAAAGAAAACGAAAAAAAAGGCTCCAACCTAGTAACTTCCAGCCTAGCAAGAATTAAAAGATCAATCACCATTCTTAATACATTTATGCAAATAATCAGGCCAGATCTAATAAGATGAGACTTATTTTATAAATAAAAATAATCTTATCTTGTTTATCTTTAATCAAAGGGGAAGCTTTACTGTGGAGAGAATTTTTATGTTTCAGAAGAAAACTATAGCACACCCTGAAGGTTATCATATTCTAGTCTTTTATTGTCTTTGAGTTATATTTCACCTCTTTGTAAACTACATATTACTTTTTACTTTGTTTTATTACCTACTATAAATTGGACTGGATTCTACTCTTGCACATTTTGTTAATCCTTACCATATGTTCATTTCTTCTAGTTTCTTTCAGTATCCAGCTACAAGTCTCCAAACTAACATTTATGATTTTTCTCCACCCTCTTGACTTATTTGGCATCACTGAGCAGTAAAACATGATGGCCCAGAGCCTTACTGGGACCTAGACTGTCTTGTAGCTGACCTTCCCTCCCTTTCTTTTCTCCCTTTTGATTTGAAGAAGCCCTATGAGCTGAATCTGTGTTACTTTACATAAACATCAAGGGACTCACTGCCACAGATCATGTATGGACAACCTTCATGCCTGGAGATGCTACTGTGTGGGTCACTTAGGAAGTTCACCAAAACTTTCACATTTTCCATGCTTTGCTCCAGAAAACAATAATAATCACAGAATCTTTACATGATCTTTCTGATAGCAGTTCTATTAGTGAAAACATTCAAACTGAACCCTAGGAAGCCTATCAGATTGCTACTAGTGTCCTCACTCCACCATCTAAAGATGCTTTGAGTTCAACATCTAAAAATCTTGACTGGCTGCCCTCTGGACTCAGAAACTGGGTTTATATAGTCTGCTCCAAACAGTAATCTTTCATTTTCTTATTTTTTTCAGAGGAAGGAAATGATTGGTTCACACCATACAAAAAATAGCTCTTTAGCTTTTACAGTCTTGGCTATTTCTTAGTGAACAAAAGGTAACTAAATGAGAATTAACTTATATTGTTCAGTGGAAAGAATAACGTTTCTTTTCCTGAACAAGAGGAGGTGCTGACAAGGACTCCCTCTTTGGCCAAATTTCAGTAAGGTTTCTTTGTACTCTTTTCTCAACTAGTTCTTATCCTTGACCTGTCAGCCAATTATAGCAAGAATCTAGCTGTACTAGTTTATTTAAAGTCCCTCTACCCTTGATATCTGACCAAGTTCTCATTTTCCACTCTTAATATCTAAACAAGTTCCTCTTTTCCCCTATTATAGATACTTAACCAAGTTCCTCTTAGTAATTTTCCATTTTCTTTCTCACCTTGCCTCTTTGCTGTTCATCTCCAGCTGCCCCTGTTGCGTTCAGGATTGAATTCATTCTCTCTCACCATTAGAGTAGTTTTTTGTTTGGTTGGATTTTTTCTTTTTCTTTTTCTTTTTTTTTCTTTTTTCTTTTTTTTTTTTGCCATAGGGCATGTGTGCTTCCTGGACAGAGAGAGGGAAAATGAGAAACCATGCCCCATGGGGGATAGCCACACTGCAATCCCTTCTCCTCCATTTTTCTCTCAGGATTTTGGGCATAAACACACATGCATCTGACATTATTTTCCAGCCACCAGGTCTGGCTTCTTTTTCTTTTTTTTTCTTTTTTCTTTTTTTTTTTTGCCATAGGGCATGTGTGCTTCCTGGACAGAGAGAGGGAAAATGAGAAACCATGCCCCATGGGGGATAGCCACACTGCAATCCCTTCTCCTCCATTTTTCTCTCAGGATTTTGGGCATAAACACACATGCATCTGACATTATTTTCCAGCCACCAGGTCTGTCAATTAAACCATGATTGGCCATGTGGGAGTCCAGTGGATTAACCACTATGAGACCTGCTAGCCCCACAGTCGTCATTTTAAAAAATAAAGGTTAATCTGTACATTTCATTTGAGTTTTACAATATGTTATAGTATAGTAAAATAGTTACTATATTGAGGCAAATTAACATATTCATCATCTAACATGATTACTTTTTCGTGTGACAAGAACAGCTAAAATGTACTTATTTAACAAATATCCCTAATACCATTTTATTAACTATAGTCCTCATCCTGTACAATAGTTGCCTAGATTTGTTCATCTTATAGAACTGCTTCTTTGTACCTTTTGACCTCCCCATGTATTCTCCCCTCCATGACCCTCGATGGACTGTTGTCTTATTTCCTGTCTCTGTATATTTGAACTTTGATCTTGTTTTCTTTTCCTTCCTTTTCTTTTTTTGAGATTCCACATATAAGTGAGATCACATAGGGCAGGCAAGTCCACTCTCACCACAGCCCTGGAAGTACTAGCAAAAGCATTCAGACAATAAGAATAAATAAAAGGAATCCAGATTGGAAATGAAGAAGTACAATTATCCTATTTGTAGATGACATGACTCTGTATGTAGAAATCGCCAAAGATTCCACACACTCAAAAATATTAGAACTAATGAACTTGACCAGCAGGTGGTGTGGTGCTAAGGCACTGGATCCCACATAGCCAACTCTGTTGTCTGAGTCCCTAACCTGACAGCCTGAAAAACATGCAAGGTACATGTGCTTGTGTGCCCAAAATCTTGAGGGGAGAGGAAGAATGAAGAAGGGATTGCAGCATGGCCCTAACTCCTGGGGGTGATTTCTCACTTTCTCTCTATCTCTCTTTTTCTTTGGCAAGCACTCGTGCAGTATGGAAAAAAAATCTTAAAAAGAAATCCAAACCAACAACCTAATTAATGAATTCAATTAAGGATATAAAATTAACATAAAAGAATTAATAACATTTTTATATACATATAATGACCTAGCTAAGAAAGAAAACAATCCTTTTACAGTAGCATCAAAAATAATAAAATATCAGGGACCAGCAGGTGGCTTGGTGGTTGGGGTGCTGGACACTCCCACATGGCTGACCATGGTTCAGGTCCCAGACCTGGTAGCTTGCTTTCTCGCTGTGTCTCTCTCTGTTTCTCTCTGGTCAAATTAAAATAAGATGAATGAATAAATAAAATTAAATAAAATAATTCTTTAAAAAAATAAAATAAAATACCTAGGAATAAATTTAACCAAGGAAGTGGAAAATTCTTTCATCAAAAATTATAAATCATTAATGAAAAAAATTGAAGAATAAACAAATAAAAAGCAACCTATGTTTATAGACAAAAATAATAAAGGTTGGGACCAGAAGATGGTGTAATGTTATGTTGCTGGACTCTCATGTAGCCAATCGCAATTTCAGTCCCAGACCCAGTGACTTGAAACTCACACTAGGCTTGTGTATGTGTGTGCCCAGAATCCCGAGAGGGGAATGGAGAAGAAGGGATTGCAGTGTGGCCACTCCTCCTGGGGGGGGGGATTTCTTACTTTTTTTCTCTCTGTCTCTCCAGCAAGTACACATGCCCTATAGCAAAAAATCTTTCTAAAATAATCATAATAATAATGCTAAAATGTTCATGTTACTGGATCAGCAGGTGGCATGGAGTGTCACCTGGGTGCTGTATTCCACATGACCATCTTCATAGTTCAAGTCCTGGGCCCAACAGTTTGAAAATCATGCCAGGTACATGGGCATATGTGCCCAAAATCCCTAGAGGTGTGTAGAGAAGGAATTGTTGTGTGATCACCCCTTGGTGGGGGGCGGGGGTGATTTCTCATTTTTCCACTCTCTCTCTGGCAAGTACACACACCCTATAGCAAAATCTTAAAAGGAAAATTTGTTACTCCCCAAGATATACAAGTTTAATGTAATCTCTACCAAAATTTCAATGCCATTCTTTACAGAAATAGGAAAAGCAATCCTAAAATTCATGTTGAATCACCAAAATCTCTGAATAGCCAAAGCAATAATGAGAAAGAAAAACATTCTTGAATGAAGTCTTTCTGTTTTTAGCAAACATGAAAATAGCTGTAATTTATCTAAGAAACTTTTGCACAACACAGTGTTACAAAGATTTATAGTTTAAATTTTGCATTTATGTCTGTGATCTATTTTGTTTTAATTTTTGTATAAAGTGTTAAATGTGGACCCAAGCTCATTATTTTTTACATGTTGGATATCCAGTTGTTTCAGGGTCATTTGTTGAAAAAGATATTCTTTTTTTACTATGTTGTCTTGGTACATTTTTTAAAAGTGAATTATCTAAAAGGTATGGATTTACTTTTAGACTCTCCATTCCATTCCAGTGAAGTATTTTGAACATTTGCATTTTATGTAATTATTTATACCTCCTTTTAAAATTTTAGTGGTTGTTCTAGGATTTAAAATATGCATCTTTAGTCACAATATACCCTCAGATAATATCATACTGCTTCAAGTATAGTATAAGAATCTTATAATAAATAGAATATTCCATTCCTGATTTGCCCTGATCCTTTGTGCAGCTGATGCTATACATTTTACTTTTATGTATGTTGTAAGCCCAAAGTGCACTTCTGCTGTATTTGCTTTATATAATCAATTTTTTAAACGAAGGATTAAAAATAACAAAAATCGGGGACCAGCAGATGGCATGGTGGTTAAGGCATCGGACACTCCCTCATGGCTGTCCACGGTTCAAGTCCTGGACCTGGTGGTTTGCTTTCCCTTTCTCTCTCTGTGTGTCTCTCTCTGGTCAAATTAAAATAAATAAATGAATTAATAAAATTAAATAAAGAATTTTTAAAAATAACAAAATAAAAACTTTACATTTATCTTCATTTAAGATTTTCTGAAGATTGTCACTTCATGTATATTCAGGTTTCTCTCTGGTATTACATTCCATTTGATGAAATAAATTTCTTTATATTTTATTTAGTACAGGCTGCTAGTAATGAATTCTTTCAAGTTTGGATTGTCAGGAAATGTCATTGTTTCTCTACTTTTGAAATATATATTTTCTGGGTATGAAGTTCTTTGTTGAATTTTCTTGCACACACATGTGCCTTGTGTGAGTTTCAAGCTGCCAAGTCCAGGACTTGAACTGCAGTTGGCCACATGGAGTCCAGCACCTTAATATGGACCACCTGTAATATGGTAATTATAGCAATATTAATTTTTCTAATCCATACACACAAGATATCTTCCCATTTATTTGTGTCTCCTTCAATTTCCTTCATCAGTGTTTTATAGTGTTTTTTGTTTGTTTTTTTGTTTTGTTTTGTTTTTGTTTTGTAGAGCTCTTTCCCCTGGTTGGTTAAATTTATTCTTAGTTATTTTAAATAAGATTTGTATTATTGATTTCTTTTTCATATAGTTTGCTGTTAATGTATCAAAATGCAACTGATTTTTATGCATTGATTTTGTACTGTGTAAATTTATTGAATTCATGTATTAGTTTTCATGGATTTTGGTGGAGTCTCCAGGTTTCTATATGTAAGATTGTGCCATCTACCAAGAAGAGCAATTTGGCTTCCTCCTTTCCAGTTTGAATATCTTTTATTTCTTTCTCTTGCTTAGTTGCTTTAGCTATAACTTCCCAAATTATGTTGAATAATGGTGATGAAAGTGGACATTCTTGTTTTGTTTTATTGTGGTTATAGAGGAAAAGATTTTAACTTTTTCTATTCAGAATAAGGTTAGTTGTGGGTTTGCCATGTATGATGTATTGTTTTTTTAACATTTTTTTCATTTTTCCATATTATTATTATTACTATTTATTCTCATTATTATATTGTTTTGAAGTATGTGCCTTCTATATTTAATTTGTTGAGAATTTTTATCACGAAGGATACTGTATTTTTGAGATTTTTTTTTTTTTTTTTTGCTATATGGTGCATGCTCTCAATAGAGAGACAGATAGAAAGCAAGAAATCACCTCCGGGGAGGAGAGCCACACTGCAATCCCTTCTTCATTCTTCTCTCTAAATTTTGGACATGCACGCACATGTACCTGACTTGTTTTAAGCCACTGGATCCAGGACTTGAACCATAGTCAACTATGTGGGAGTTCAGCAACATAACCATTACACTATCTGCTAGTCCCAGAGGAATGCTATATTTTATCAAATGCTTTTTATCCATATATTTTGATTATCATTTGTTGTTATTTTAATGAAAAAGACAGCACATAGTAGGGAGGAAAAGAGAGGCTAAAGAGAGAGCTGTTTTTGAGAGGGTCTCATGTCTTGATCCTGGTGCTCCAGACACCCAGTTACCTAGGACTGTAGGTGAACACCACTGTGTCCTGCTTGTTCAGACTGGGCTGGGAAGTAAACCTGGGGCCCTCCATAGAGCCTCAGCAATTACTAGGTGGCACCTTATTTATACCTGATATAGTTTTGTCCTTAATTCTGTTTGATTTAATGTATCACATCTATTCATTCATAGGATAAATGATTTTTACATTCATCCTTACATTCACAGGATAAATCCTGTTTGATTTTGGTGTATAGTCTTTTAGATGTGCTGTTGAATTTGGTTTATTAGTATTTTTTTGAGGATTTTATTCTGTGTATGTTTATGAGGGATATCGATCTCTAGTTTTCTTTTTGTATTGTGTTCTTATTTGGTTTCGGTATCAGGGGGTACTGGTCTCGTACAATGAGTTTGGAAAAATCTCCTTTTTAAATTTTTGTGATAGTTTGTGAAGGATTAGAATTAGTAGTTAGTTCTCTCTAAAAATTTGGTACAATTCAAAAGTAAAGCCAAGTTACGACTTTCCTTTGTATGGTGAATTTTATTACTGTTTTAATCATATTGTTCCCTAATAGTCTGTTTAGGTTTTATATTTGTTCATAGTTCAGTCTTGATAGGTTGTGTGTGTCAAGGAAATCATGCATTTATTCCAGGTTTTCCAATTTGTTGCTATGTAGTTGTTTATGATGGTCTCTAATGGTTCTTTGTATTTCTGTGGCCTCATTTGTAATGTCACTTTTTTGTCTCTGATTTTATTTGGATCATCATTTTTGTTTTTTAGGTAAAGATTTATTTATTTTATTTATATTTTTCAAAAAATCAGCTTTTTATTTTGTTACTTTTTCATATTTTTTATGTTTTTTAAGTTTGAGTTTTATTTATTTATGCTGTTTTTTAAGACTCATTTAATTTTATTTGTTATTATTATTTTTTATTTGACCAGAGAGAGAGAGACAGAGAGAAAAGGAAAGTGAGAAAGCAAGCTGCCACCTGGTCTGGTACTCAAACCACAGTCGGCCATGTGGAGTCTTGTGCTTTAACCACTATGCTGCCCACCTTCCCTATTTCTGTTCTTATCTTTATTACTTATTTATTTATTGTAATTTATATTTCTTTTATTCTCTTCTTAGTTTCATGAAATACATTTGTTGTATTGCTTATTTAAGATTGTTCTATTTTTTAATGTAGGTGCTTATTGTTATAAACTTACCTCTTAGCGTTGGTTTTCCTGTATCCCATAGTGATCATTATGTTGTGTATTCAGTTTCATTTTTAAAAAATTAAACTAAGTTTTAAATTGATTCATTAACCTATTGGGTCTTTAGGAGCATGTTGCTTAATTCTCATGTATATTTACAGTTTCTGAAGTGTCTCTTGTTGATTTTTTACTTTATTCAATTATGATCAGAGAAGTACATGATATGATTTCAAGATTTTTTTAATTTCATGAGGCTCATTACTTTTTTTATTTTTTTGTGTTTCCTTTATATTTTATTTCCTTTTTCCCCCTTGATCCCCTCCTCACCTTCTTCCATTTCCCACCCTCCTCCCACACTATACCCAGTATCCACAGTTGCTCTCTATGCTTTTATACCATCTAATATTTCAGTTTCTGCCATAGAGTGCAGATATCTGGTATATGTTAAGTGGGGACTTAACAATGCTTCTCTTTCATAGTCTGGTTTGCTTTGATTAGCAGTAAATCTTCCATATTCACTCACTTTCTACAAAATGCCAGGGTTTCGTTGAGGCTTGTATTATACCTTAACATCACACCTTATCTTGGAGAATATTCCATGTGCAAATGAAAAAAATTATTTATTCTGAAGTTATTGAATAGAATAGTGTTTGTGTGTGTGTGTGTGTGTGTGTGTATACAAGTAGAAACTAGAAATAAACAGGAACAGCTATATATTTATATCAGATAAATATGCTTTAAGTCAAAGTATACATATTATATATATA
>NW_006206422.1:447407-452970 GCF_000334495.1 Tupaia belangeri chinensis | reverse complement strand
AAATTTTAGAGTTCAGTGGAAATGTGTATTTTCAAAAAACTAGGCATAAGAGTCAAAAAATATTTGCATTCATATAAACCTGTATGCTAATTCAATTTTTCCATAAACTTTGAAGTTTCCTCATATATTTGGTGTAGTACAGTTTTAGATGCATGTGTATTTACATTTGTTGTATGCTCTTGCTGAATCAATCCCTCTAACATTATATGGTGACTTTCTATCCCTTTTTACTGACTTTGACTTAAAGCATATTTATCTGATATAAATATATAGCTGTTCCTGTTTATTTCTAGTTTCTACTTGTATGGAATTCCATCTCTTCAATTTCAGTCTGTATGGATTCTTACCAGTCAGGTAAATTTATTGTTAGCAACATATAGGTGGGCATTGTTTAATTAATTTGTCTACTCTGTTATCTTTTTACTTTTGCTGTGGGGCATGCATGCTCAATGGAGAGAGAGAGAGGGAGAGGTATAGGGTACATGCACTCACCAGAGACAGAGACAGAGAGAGAGAGAGAGAGAGAGAAAGAGAGAAATCACCTCCAAAGGGGGATGACCACACCACCTCTGTTTTTCTCTTAGAATTTTGGGCACTCATGCACATGCACTCAGTATGATATTTTTCTTTCAGCACTCTGATAATATGATACCATTCTCTACTGTGGGAGGAGGGTGGGAAATGGAAGAAGGTGAGGAGGGGATCAAGGGGGAAAAAGGAAATAAAATATAAAGGTATGGAATACTTTTATATTAGAGGATTTTTTAAAGTTCACGGAAAATCTGTTTTAATGAAAAGCATTCATAGATTTCATTTTTTGCACCAAAATAAACTCATACTTTAATTCCATATATCTATGAACTTTTCCAAATACCCTTGTAATTTCAAACAACCTGTCCTCAAGTTCAGAATATTTTTTCTGTTAAATCTAGTCTGTTGTTGAAGCTTTCAGTTGTATTTTTTTTATTTAACTCATTGAATTCTTCAGTTACAAGATTTTTGTATGACTCTTTTGTTATGATATCTGTCTCTTTGCTGAATTTCTCATTTATATAATTTCTTTTTCTCATTTCATTGCACTATCTGTATTCTCTTGTCTTTTGTTTAGATTCCTAAAAGTCATTATTTTTAAATTCTTTTGAGGCATTTCATAAGGTTTTTTGTGTGTGTTACTTAAGATATATTCTGTTCCTTTTGGGGTGTGTCATGTTACCCTGATTTGTCTTCCTTATTTTGTTCTTATTTTGATATTTGCACATGTGATAGAACAGTTGCTGCTAGTAATTTTATAGTTTGGCTTTTGGTGACAAGACTTTTCTCTTTAGACTGGTCCTGGTATGTCAGTAAAATAGGGTATATTTGCTTTGATTTTGGGTGGATGCAGTAGTGTAGTCTCTGTGAAGTTTCTTAATCTGTATTCAATGTGGGACCAGCAGTTAGCGTAATGGCTATGTCGCTGGACTCCCATGTGGTTGATCGTAGTTTGAGTCCCCGACCTAGTGACTTAAACTCATGCCGGGTGTGTGTGCGTGCGTGCCCAAGATCCTGAGAGGAGAATGGAGAAAAAGAGATTGTGGCGTGGCCATCCCCCCTGGGGGGGTGATTTCTTGCTTTCTGTCTCTCTGTCTCTCTCTGTTTTTCTGGCAAGCACACGCTCCCTAAAGCAAAAACCTCTCCATAAAAAATTTTAAAAAAAAATCTGTATTCAATGTTAAATATATCTGCAAGTCCCTCATTGGTCTTGTATGCAGGGGCTTTAGGGGTTGATCTGTGGGTTGTGACCTAGATCTCCCAAAGGCATGACAGGTTCATGGGGATTTGAGGCTGCTCCTATAATTTTGGGTTTGTCTTGAGGCTCAGGGCATGTTTTCTTGACTGTTCTAATAAGCTGTGAGAGGCCAGAGATGCTCCTGGTACTGGAATGCAGGTGGAGGCAAGATTGTTGGCCTCTCCTGTTAGGCACCAGGTTGGGATGGCTACTTTGGGTACTTAAATGTGTCTGCATGCATGTTCACCAACCTGTCTTTTTGAGTTTCTTGTGTGCAGGACTGCTCCTAATTTTTCACACAATTGGGTACAAGGTTGCTGACCTGACTCACCAGGCCATGCGTGGGCAATGCCATGCCCAGCCCAGGTGCATGTTTAGGCATAGGCTGTGTGTAGATATGACCTCAAGATGTCATGACAAAGCAACAGCTTGTGAGGGATGGTGCAGAATGTGCATTGGGTTGTTCCCTCCTGGATTATACAACTTTGTGGACTCTCTGGCAGCTCCCCAAACTGGGTTCAGGTCCTGTGAGTGTGCAGAATTTTCCTGAATTGAAATTTCAGGATTTCATGGTAACAAAGAGATAGCTGGAAGCCTCCTCCCCACATTTTCCCTACTGCAAAAAGTTCTTGTGTGGGGCCAGCAGATGGCGTAATGGTTACATCATTGGACTCCCATGTAGTCAACCACAGTTTGAGTCCTAGACCCTGTGGCTTAAAATTCATGCTGAGTAATATGCATATGTGCCCCAAATCACAAGGGGTAACTGGAAGAGAAGGGCTCAAGGCATGGTCATCCCCCCAGGGGGTGATTTCTCATTTTCTGTCTCTGTCTCTGTCTCTCTCTCTCTCTGGTGAGCACATGCATCCTATAGCAAAAAATAAAAAAAAAAGAAGTCCTTGTGTATTCTACTACTACTTACTAGAGGAACAGTAGATAATAGGATGCTTTCATCAGTTTTTCTTAGGTCCCTCTTGAGTCTCCATGCGCCATACTTTTCTAGCATATCTCCCCTGCATTCCAGTATTCTTCCTCCAATACTCAGTTATTTACCCACTGATTGTGTGTGTGTGTGTGTGTGTGTGTGTGTGTGTATGTGTGTGTAAGATAAGTATTCCAGGCTCCTCTAGTCAGCTACCTTGCCAGAAACCGTTTTTTGTTGTTGTTGTTCAAAATGGGTAATTTTTCTTGTTCTATGTTTAAGTTGATTGATTTGTTTCTTTCCTCTGTTACTGAGTCTTTATAGTGAGTGTTTTTTTTTTAATTTTAGTTATTGTGTTTCTTAGTCCTGTAGGTTATGTTTGGTTATTTTTTACATATTCTATTTTTTCCCAATATTTTCTCTTTTTTTAAAGTTTTTTTTGAATTGTTTTATTTTACTTTATTCATTATTGTTATCATTATTATTTTCCAGTTTGATCAGAGAGAGACAGAGAGAAAGAGAGAGAGAGAGAGAGAGATAGGAAATGAGAAAGCAAGCCACCAGGTCCAAGACTTGAAACGTGGTCGGCCATGTGAGAGTCCAGCGCCTTTAACCACCATGCCACTTGCCAGCCCCATATTTTCTCTTTTTTTATGTGTCTCACAAATACCTCACCACAAAGGAACACAGTACCTTATGATCAGGGATGCTGAAAATTTTTTCATATGCTTTTTGGCTGTTTGCATGTCTTAATTAGAAAGTTTTCTGTTCAGCTCACTTCCTTTAAACTGGGACATAAAACCAAACCTCCTGCTCCAACAGGTAAGCCACTTGAGTACCCTGTGTATTCTGGTTAGCAGTCCCTTATCTGAGGCATAGTTTACAAAAATATTTCTCCCATTCCAAGGGTTGTTGATTCATACTAATTACTGTGTTTTTTTATTCCTGTGCAGAAATTTCTTAATCTCATATAACCCCATTGTCTGTTTTGGGGATAATTACCTGTGCTTTGTAGGTCTTATTTAAAAAGTCTTTCCCTGCTTTTTTTGGCTTCCGTAAAAGCCCTACCCTCTACCCTTTCAAGCCCACTGATCTTTGCCCTTGTAAATCATCATGTCATCTCGGACAAGATTGTGCATTTTTGGCCTATATAAGCTCTTTTCTCCTTTCACTTGAGGCTTCAGGGTTTTAAGAGACATGTGGTATGCTGCCGGCTTAATCAATAAACTCCAATAAATCTGAAACAAACAAAAAGTCTTTCCCTGATCCAGTGTCTCTCAGTTTTCCCACAGTATTTTTTTTAACCACAACTCTAACCTAACCCTGACTGTAACTCAAACCCTAACACTAAACCGAAATCTAACAGTAGCCCTAAACTAATCCCTAACCTTAATTCCAAAGCTAGCCTAACCATAAGCCTAAATCAAACAATAATACTAACTGTAACCCTAGTCCTATATCTTAACCCTAAACCAAACCCTAACTTAACCCTGACTCTAACTCAAACCCTAAGAGTAAACCTAAATCTAACAGTACCCCTAATCTTGCCCCCTAACCCAAACTCCAAACCTAACCTAACCATAAGTCTAACTCAAACAATAAACCTAATCCTAACTCTAGTCCTACACCTTAACCCTAATCCCTAACCCTAACACTAACACTCTCCTTAATCTCTAACCCTAACACTATCCCTAAACCCTAACCCTATCCCTAACCCTAGCACTATCCTTAAAGCCTAACCCTCACCCTAACTCAAGCAATAAACCTAACCATAACCCTAATCCTACACCTCAACCCTAAACCAAACCCTACCCTAACCCTGACTCTAACTCAAACCCTAACAGGATACCTAAATCTAACAGTAACTCTAATCTTACTCCCTAACTCTAACTCCACATATAACCTAACCCTAAGCCTAACTAAAAAAATAGAGCTAACCTAACCCTAACACCAACCCTAACGTAACCCTGACTCTAACTCAAACCCTAACACTCGACCTAAATCTAATAGTAAACCTACTTACTCTTTTTTAAAATTTTTTTTACAATTTTTTAATACATTCAATCACATTTTTTTAGCTTACAAGGTGATCATTTCAATATGTGAACATTTTTCCCCGGTCCAGTTGATCAAAATGTAACAATACTACTTCCCTGTCTCAAAATGCTGTCTCCATATCCCTCCTCTAAATGTTTTCCCCCAGACCCCACTACTCCACACACACCACATCTGGCATTCTCCCTCATCTCTTGTGTTTGTACATCCTTTAATCTGTCAGCTTCAGTTATAGAGTGCTGACACTTGGTATATATTAAGTGGGGACATACAGTGTTTCTCCTTCATAGCCTGGCTTGCTTCACTCAGCAGTAAATCTTCCATATTCTTCCACTTTCTGTCAAAAGCCAGGGGTTTTTTTTATGGCTGAATAGTATTCCATAGAATATATGTGCCACAGTTTTTCAATCCATTCATCTGTACGGGGCCTTTTGGGTTGGATCCATGCAAGCACTTTTCCAATGAACAATTCTTCTGTCCTTTGGGTAGATGCCAAGGAGTGGGAATGCTGGATCATATGGTAGTTCTATTTGTAGACTTCTGAGGAATCTCCAAATTGTTCTCTACAGTGGTTGAACCAATTTACATTCCCACAAGCAGTGTAAGAGTGTTCCACTTTCACCACAACTCCGCCAACACTTATCTTTTTTTTTTTTTAATCTTTGACATTCTGACTGGGGTTAGGTGGTATCTCATTGTTGTTTTGATCTGCATTTCTCTTAAGAAGAGGGATGTTGAGCATTTTTTCATATGCCTTTTGGCTATTCATATGTCATCTTTAGAGAGTGTTTTTTTTTTCAACTCCTTCTCCCATCTTT
>NW_006206422.1:427622-444599 GCF_000334495.1 Tupaia belangeri chinensis | reverse complement strand
AGATTTTAATCTTTTTTTCCCATATGAAGGATAATCTTGCAAGATACAATAATCTTGGTTGAAATTGTTTCTCTCTTAGCACTTTCAATACATCTTCCCATTCTTTCCTTGCTTGCATTTTTTCCATTGAGAGGTCCGGTGTTAGCCTGATGGGATGATCTTTGTACGTCACTTCTCGTTTCTCTCTTGCCAGTTTTAGTATCATGTCTTTATCTGTGATCTTGGATAGTCTGGTTAAGATGTACCTTGGGGAAGATCTTCTGGGGTTGATTCTAACTGGGGTACTTTGTATTTCTTGGGTCTTGATGCTAGAGTGACTCTCTAGCCTCGGGAAGTTTTCCTTCGGGATTTCATGGAATAAGTTTTCCATGCTGTTATTAGTTTCTTCACCTTCTGGGATGCCAGTTATTCTGATATTTGGGCGTCTTATGGAATCTAGTATTTCTCGTATATTATCCTCGTGTTTTTTTTTGTTATTTTCTCTATCTTCGTGGTTCCTTCTAGGTCAGAGGTTTTATCTTCTACATCAGAGTTTCGATTTTCAGTATGGTCTTATTGACTTTTAATACTTTCAAGGAAGTTTTTGATTTCCTCTATTCCAGACTTTATCTCTAATAGCTCTATGTGGGTCTTTCTCAGAGTGTCCATTTCTTCTTTCATATCTTGGAATGACTTTCTCATCTCCTGTAGTTCATTGTCTCTTTTCTGTTCCAACTCGAAGAATTTGTTCACCATAAATGTTTGAAATTCTTTGTCTGACATTTTGGTAACATCGTCCATTAGCATGGAAGATGGAGAGGAGTTACTCTGTAACTTTGATGGAGATATATTTTCTTGTTTATTCATACCAGAGGCTCTTCTTCTACTTCTAGATGTACTAACTTTTAAGTATCTGTCTGTTAGGCGAATGTTTCACTGGCTACGAGTGTCTTTCCCTTTTGTTGGGAATTGACATCTGCCGAAGTCTCTGTTCTGTTGGTTTTAGTAATGTAGTCTCAAAAAAGATACTATCGTCAAGTGTCTGAAGAGTAAAATCTCTTTTTCCACAGCTGGTTCCGTGTAAGGGAGGAACCAATATGACTTTATATGACTAGAAAATTTCAGATCTTTAATTCTAGGTCTAGCTAGGTCCTTTGGCAAGATGGAAGAAGAAGAAGAGAAGGCAACACAAGTGAAAAGAAAGGAGGAGAGAGGGGAATAAAGAAAAAGTTGCGTGCCGTGACTGGGTCTGAGTGGATCCTGGACTGGGGGGGTCTGTATGGGAGTCGGTGGGGGCAATGTGTCCCCTTGCTCACCAGGTGCCTTCAGATGTACCAGGCTGTTGCTGACTGCTGCAGCCAAAGGCGCAGTCTGTGGAGAGAGGAAGGGGAAGACATTTACAATGGAATGGGGACAGTAAAGAAGAAGAAAAAAAATGGAGGATCTTTCTACCTGCCTAGGGGTCTGGGTGGATCCTGGACTGGGGGGTCTGGATGGGAGTTGGTGAGGGCAGTGTGCCTTCTTGCTCGCCAGGTGCCTTCAGATGTATCAGGCTGTCGCTGGCTGCTGTAGCCAAAGGCGCAATCTCTTCCAACAGTAATTTTTATACTTTGAGGTTTTTGGTTTAGATCTTTGATCCATTTTGAGTTAAGTTTTGTAATGGTGAAAGATAGGGGTCCAATTTCATCTTTCTGCAGGTGGATAGCTAGTTTTTCCAGCACCATTTGCTAAAGAGGTTTATCTTTTCTCACTGGATTTCCTGGTAACCTTTGTCAAAAATCAGTTGACTGCATGTTTTGGAGTTTATTTCTCAGATTTTTATTCTGTTCCATTGGTCCACCTGTCCATTTTTGTGCTGATACCATGCTGTTTTGATTATCACAGCTTTATAACATATTTTGGGGTCAGGGAATGAGATGGCAATATGGGGTCTTTTGTAATTTTATATAAATTCTGATTGTCTTTTCTAGATCTGTAAAGAATGTCTCTGGTAATTTGATTAGAATTGTGTTACATATATAGATTAATGTGGGGAGAATTGCCATTTTGATTATATTAGTTCTTCCAATCCAGATACATGGGATGTCCTTCTGCTTTTTTTGTGCCATTTTCTATGTCTTTTAAAAGATTTTTCACAGCTTTCCTTGTAAAGATCTTTGACTTCCTTGGTTAGGTTTATCCCTAGGTATCTTATACATATTGTGGCTATGGTCACATGGATTCCTTTCTTTAGTTCTACCTCGTTCCACTTGTTCACATATAAAAATGCTATCAATTTTTGTATGTTGGTTTTGTATCCTCCAGTTTGCTGTATTCATTTATTATATTGAGAAGGTTTTTCATGGAGACCTTTGGGTCTTCTAAGTATACCATTATGTTATCTGCAAATAAAAATATTTTCCCTCTTCTTTCCCTTTTGAATGCCTATTATATTATTATCTTTTCTGATTGCATTGGCTTAGACTTTCAGCACTATATTGAAAAGTGGAAAAAATGGATAGCCTTGTCTAGTACCAGTTTTAGTGAAAAGTGTTCCACTTTTCTCCATTCATTATTATAATGTTAGCTTTAGGTTTTTCATATATGGCTTTTATTGTGTTGAGAAATTCTATGTCGATTTTGCTAAGAGTCTTAATTATGAAGGGATGTTGTATCAATACTTTTTCTGCATTGATTGGAATGATCATATGTTTTTTTTTTATCATTCTTTCTGCATTACATTTATGGTTTTCTGTATGTTGAACCACACTTGCATCCTGGGAATAAAGTCTACCTGATCATGATGAATAATCTTTTTTTATGTTGTTGGATACTTTTTGCAAGTATTTTGTTGAGAATATTTGCATCTATATTCACCAGAGATATTGGTCTGCAGTTTTCCTTTTTCTGTCATGTCTTTATCTATTTTGGGGATGAGGATGATGGAAACTTCATAAAATGAGTTTGAGACGATTCCATCTTTTTGGATCTTTAGAAATTGTTCAAGTAGAATGGGGGTTAACTATTCTTTAATGGTTTTGTACAATTCAGAAGTGAAGCCATCAGGACCTGGGCTGTTCTTTGTTAGGAGATTATTTATTACTAATTAAATCTCATTGCTTGTTATAGATATATTTAGGTTTTCTATTCTATGTTCTCCTGGTGCAATCTTGGTAGATTCTATGTGCTTTTGAATTTGGATATCTCATCCAGGTTCTCTTGCTGTTGGCAAATAATTGTTCATTATATCCTCTAGTAATGTTTAGTATTTCTATTGTGTCTGTTGTAATATTGCCTGTTTCATTGGGAAGTTATTAATCTTCTTTTTCTCTTCTTGATCAGTCTAACTAATGGTGTGTCAATCTTGTTAATCTTCTTGAAGAACCAGCTTTTTTTCATTTATTTTCTATATAGTTTGTTTATTTCCTATTACATTTATTTCTGCTCTAATCTTTATTATTTCTTTTCTCCTGGCATTTTTTGGATTTTTTTATTGCTGTTTTTCCACCTTTCCATGTTTTTTTATGTGCACTAATTCCTATGAATTTTCCTTTTATGACCAATATTCTGGTGTCTTATAGATTAGGGAAAAATTGTACTTATTTTCATTTGTTCCCATAAACCTTTTGATTTCAATCTGAATTTCTTTGGTAGTTGAGAAGTCATTTAGAAATAGGTTTTTTAGTTTCAATATGTTTGCTCATTGCCAAGGATTTTTTCTGAAATTAGTATCAAGTTTAATTCCATCATGATCAGAGATGGTGCTGGATATAATTTCTATGCCTTTGAATATGTAAAGACTTAATTTATGCCCTATCATATGATCAATCTTTGAAAAGCTACCATGCTGGAGTGATAAAAATGTGCGTTTTTTGGTTTTAGGGTGGAAAGTTCTATAGATGTCTATTGAGTTCATTTGATTTATGGTATCATTTAGATCATGTATCTCTTTGCTTATTCGTTCAAAAGATCAGTCTTTAGTTGAGATCCCCGACGATTATAGTGTTGCAACCTATCTGTCCTTTTAGATCTAGCAGCCTTTTCTTCATGTATTTGGGTGCTGCTGAGTAGGATTCATATTTATAAGTGTTATGTGTTCTTAATTAATTAGTCCTTTTACTACTATACAATACTCTTCTTTATCTCTTATTACAGTTTTTGTTTTAAAGCCTGTATTGTCTGGACTCAGTATTGTGACTCCAGCCCTTTTTTGATTTCTGTTTGCTTATAATACCTTTTTCCAGCCCTTCACTTTTAGTCTATGTATGTCTTTATATCTGAGGTGCATTTCTTGTAGGCAACAGAAAGAGGGATACTGTTTTTTAATCCATTCAGCCAGTCTGTGTTTCTTGATCACAGAATTTAATCCATTAACATTCATATTTATTTCTGGACTTGTTCTTATCATTAACTTAGTCATTTTCTTCTTTGTTTTTATTCTCTTATTTCTGTCCATCTGACTTTAGTTTTCCTGGTATAGCATTCCCTTCAGAACTTCTTGAAGAACTGTCCTGGAGTTGGTAAATTCTTTCAGGTTTTGTTTATCTGAGAATGCTTTTACCTTTTCCTCCTATATGAAGGATAATCTTGCCATTTATAGTAATACTGGTTGAAATTATTTTTCATCTAACACTTTAAATGTATTTTCCCATTCTTTTCTTGCCTACTTTGTATCCGATGAGAGGTCTGGTCTCAGCCTGATGGGATATCCTCTGTGAGTGATTTGATGTTTCTCTCTTGCCAATCTTAGTATCTTGTCATTGTGGTTTTGACCAGACTGGCTATGACGTGCCTTGGAGAAGATCTTTTTGGTTTGATTCTATTTGGGATACTTTATATTTCTTGGGTCTGGATTCTTAAAATCTCTCAAGGTTAGGAAAATTTTTCTTCCAGGATTTTATGGAATAGCTTATTAATACCCTTGTTAGTTTCTTCACTTTCTGGGATACCAATTATCTGGATATTTGGGCACTTAATGGTATCTAGCATTTCTCACATATTGTCCTCATTCTTCATGGTTATTTTCCCAGTCTTTTTGATAATTTTTTCTAGGTCAGAGGTTTTCTGTTCTACATTTGATATTTGATTTTCTGCATGATCTAATCTGCTTTTAATACTTTCAAGGAAGGTTGTGATTTCCTGTCTTCATCTATAGCAATTTTTTGTTGTTGTTGTTGTTCCTTACTTCTTTCAAATCGTGAAAGGACTTGCTCATTTCCTGAAGCTCATTGTTTTCTCTTGTATCTTCTGGAGTTTGTTGTCCCTCTTCTCTTGCATCTTATTTCATTTTATAACTATAACTATTGTGAATTTTTTTCTGACATTTCCACCAGTTCCATAGTATTATCTGTAAATGAAGAGGAATTTATGTTATCCTTTGGAGGAGAGATATTTTCCTGGCTTCTCATATTTCTTGTGCCTTTGTGATGGTTTCTAGTCATCAGGTGAATTATAGGTTTCTTTCTAAATTCTTTGTTAACTCTGAATGTTCAAGGGTCTGCAGGAGGACATGATTGGTGATGTCTCTGCTGCTTTACCTACCTGATGTTCATCTAGCAACCTGTGTTTTTGTCTCTGAACTTCTATAATTCAGAGTCCTCCAGTTTCTAGAAAACCTGGTGCTGAGTCGGTGAGCTTTAGTTGAGTAGAAAAGGGGGTCACACGGTGCACTTCAGAAAATGCTAAAGTCTGAGAATTCAAAGGTGTGTGGTGAGGGATGAGCAACAGTCTAGCTCAGTTTCCCTGCTGCACAGTGCAGCCAAGCCTGTCACTGAGGTGGATGTACTGATGGTATGTGGACTGTGCAAAAATGGGCTTCTCCAAGTCCCAAAGAACACACCTGAGAGTTCCAAGGCATGTGGGGGAGGAGATAAGCCATGCTCTGCAGCAACCCTCTGAGCTGCAAACTATTCACCATGCAGCCAAGGTTGTCTGGGGTGGTTGTCCTGATAGTGCAGGGACTGGACACTGATTTATTTCATAGTATGGAACAGGGCTTCATTTCTTTGTGGCTGAATAATGTTTCCATTGTAAGATATAACATATTTTGTTTTATACATTCATCAATTAATAGACATTTTCATTCATTCTACTTTTTTGGCTGTGAATATTCATATTTTTTGTTCTCTTATGTCTATAATTGGGAATGGAGTTGGTGGTCATATGGTAATTCTGTTGAACAGTTTCTGAAAATGTCAAACTATTTCATGTAGTTTTTACATCATATACATTCTAAACTACAATACACAAGAGCTTCAGTTTCTTCACATCATTGACAAAACTTATTTCCATTTTTTTTTGGGGGGGAGATTTTTCTCTATAGGGTGCATGAACTCACCAGACAGACAGAGAGAGACATAGAGACAGAAAGTGAGAAATCACCCCTCAGGGGGAATGGTCACACCACAGTCCCTTCTCTTCCATTCTCCTCTCTGGATCTTGGGCACGCACGCACACACACCCGGCATGAGTTTTAAGGCACTGGGTCCGGGACGTGAACCGCACGTGAACTGCGGTCGACTCCGTGGGAGTCCAGCGACATAGCCATTACAATAACTGCTGGTTCCCTTATTTCCATTTTTGATAGCTTTGAAGTGGTATCTCAGTATAGGTTTGATTTGCATTTTTCTAATGATATTGAAAATATTTTTATGGGTTTATTAGCCATTTGTCTATCTTCTTTGTGTTTATTCAGATAATTTGTCTAAATTTTACTTGGGCTATTTGTCATTATTGTTGAGTTGTAAGAGTTCTTTGTAATTCATGATACTAGACTTTTTCTAGATAAATGGTCAAAAATTTTACTCCCCATTGCTCTACTTTCTATTTTTCTTTCTTTCTACCATCTTTCTTTCTTTCTGTATTTTTGCTGTAGAGCATATGTGCTCTCCAAAGAGAGACACGGGGGGGAGGGAGGAGGGTGAGTGAGAAATCACCTCTTCTCCATTGTCCTCTCAGGATTTTGGGAATGTATGCACATGTGCCCAGTGTGTTTTTCAAGCTGCAGGTTCCAGAACAAGGACCACACAATCTATCATGTGGGATCCAGCCATTTGCTTATCCTCCACATCACTTGTTGGCTTGTCTTTAATTTCTTAATAGTGACCTTTGAAGTATGAAAAAATTGAAAATTTGCGTGAAGTCAAATTTATTTATTTTTTAAATTTGATTAGTTTGCTTTTGTTGTATACTCTAAAGATCTCTTTCTTGACTCAAAGTCACTCAGATTTTCACAATGTTTTTTCTAGCATTTCATAGTTTTAACACTTAAGGTCATGCAGATGTTCATAATGATTCCTTTAAAGAGTTTTATAGATTTTACTTTTATATTTAGATTTTATTTTTAGATTTAGATTTTTAATGCATTTTCAGCACATTTTTGTGTATGGTGTGAGATTTCAGTCAAATTCATTTTGTTTCATGTGGACATTTAGTTGTGCCAGCATCATTAACTAGTTTTCTCCCACTAAATATTCTTGACACCCTTGTCAAAAATTAACTGGCTATAGATGTACGAATTAATTTTTCATGTCTCAGTCCTATTCTGTTTATCTATATTTATATGCTTATGCTGGTACCACACTTTTTTATTATTGTAGCTTGGTAGTAAATTAGGGAATTGAGATGCTTGAAATTAGGAACTGTGAGTCTTCCAATTGCATTGTTTTTTCATGGTTATTTTTGCCATTATGGGTCTTCCAATTCCATGTGAATTTTAGGATCAGGTTTTTTTTTGGGGGGGGGGCAAAAAACACCATTTGGATCTTGATAGTGATTACACTAAATTGTTATATTGTATGAGGTAGTACCATTAACTTTTTTTTTTTTTGAGAGGATTTTGTTATAGAGCATGTGTACTCACCAGAAAAATAGAGACAGACAGTGAGAAATCGCTCCCCAGGGTGATGGCCATGTGGCAATCCCTTCTCCTCCATTCTCTTCTCAGGATCTTGGGCACACGTTACACCTTTTGCTGGTCCAGTAGTATTGTTATCTTAACATTGTTAAGTATTTTGGTCCATGAACTTTGTCTGTCTTCATTTATTTACATCTTTAATTGCATTCAATAGTATTGTAAAGTTTTCAGTGTACTAATCTTGCATTTAGTTAATGTTTTAGGTATTTAATTTTTTAATTATTATTTTTTAAGTTTGCTATTATTATTTAAGTGTGCTCATGAGAGAGAGACAGAGAGAGGAAAAGTGAGAAAGCAAGCCACCAGATCTGGGACTTGAACCAGAGTCAGCCATGTGGGTGGGAGTCCAGCACCTTAACCACCATGTAACCTGCTGACCCTGTGTTTAATTGTTTTTGATACTGTTGTTAAAGAAAATATTTTTATATATTTTTTTCTGATTTTTCATTGTTAGTGTGTAGCAATGCAATGGGTTTTTGTGTCTTTATCTTATATTTCCATGTAACTTTGCTGAAGTCTGTTATTAGCATTTTGGTAGATTTTTTTGTTTTTTTTTTTGAAGAGATTTTTGCTATAGGATGCATGCACTTGCCAGAAAGACAGAGAGAGACAGAAAGCGAGAAATCATCCCCCAGGGTGGAAGGCTATGCCGCAATCCCTTCACCTCCATTCTCCTCTTAGGATCTTGGGCACGTACGCACACATGCCTGGTGTGAGTTTAAGCCACCAGGTCCAGGACTCAAACCACCATCGACCACATGGGAGTCCAGTGACATGGCCATTATGCCAACTGCTGGTCCCTCTTTTTGGTAGATTTTCAAGGTTTTCTGTATATAAGATCATTTTTCCTAATATACAAGTTAGAATTACTTCTTTTTGTTGAATTGGACACTTTTTTGGGGGTATAATTGCCTGGTTATAACCTCCAGTATAATGTTAAATAGAAGGGTGAAAGTGGACATTCTTATCTGGTTTCTTTTCTTAATGCAAAATTATCCAGCCTTTCACCATTATGTATTATGTTAGCTGTGGGCTTTTCATAAATGTCCTTTATCATGTTGAGAAACTTCCTTTATGTTCTCATTTCTGGAGTCTCTATGTGTGTGTGTGTGTGTGTGTGTGTGTGTGTGTGTGTGTGGTGTGTATTTTATCATGAAAAGATTTTGGGATCTGTCAAGTAATTTTTCATTGTTGCTTGATGTGATCATGTGGGATTAAAAAATCTTTTTCTATATTCTCTTATTTCATTTTTATTTATTGAATCATCCTTACATTGCTGAGATAAATCTCACTTGTTTATGGTGTTTATTCATATGCTGTTGGATTTGGCTTGTAGTATTTTGTTGAGAACTTTTATATCTATATAATAGGTCTGCAATTGTCTTGTAATTTTTTTTTCTGGGTTTGGTAGCAGGATAATGTGGCCTCATTGAATGAGCTAGTATGTTTTCTCCTTTTCTAATTTTTGGAATAGTTTAAAAATTGGGGTTAATTATTCCTTAAACATTTAGTTGAATTCTACAGTGAAGTTTTCTGGTTCTGAAGTTTTCTTGTTGGGTAGATTTTTATTACTGATTCAAACTGTTTACTTGATAGAGATCAGTTACAATTTTCTATTTATTCTTGTGTCAGATTTGTCTTTTGTGTTCCTAGGAATTTTTGCATGCAATCTAGAATATTAAACTTGTTTTTATAAATGTTTATAATATTATAATCCATTTTATTTCTGCTGGTTGATAGTAAAGTCTCCTTTTTCAATCTGATCTTGGCAACCCGAATCTTCTCCTAATTTCTCAGTGATTCTCTTTTATTAGTTTGTCAAGTTTTTAAAAAGATTTTGGTTTCCTGTTTCTGCCTTTGGTTCTTCTGTTTTCTATTTCATCAATACTCTTCCATTAATTATTTCCTTGGAATATGCTTCACTCTTCTTAGTTTAATTTTTTCTTTATTAACGATAGAACACATTTGCATACATGTGAGAGTTATAAAGAGAGCAAGGAGCACCCTCCTTAGCATCTGGTTATTCCATAATCACATTTCTTTGGTCCTCTAGTCTATGAGATATTGGGCACTCATGCATGCCCAGGCTACCTGGGTCAGGGATTCAAATGGTTGCCATATGGGATCTGGCTTTTCTTACATAGCTCATTATTGCTGTGACACAAAACTGGCCCATGCTCTTACCTTGGTTCATAAAGTGGAAGATGAGGCTGTTTGTTTAAAATCATTATTTTTAAGGTAGCAATTTATAGCCATAAAATTCTCTCCAAGCACTATTTTCATTGTATCCCATAAGTTTTTGTATGTTGTGTTGTTTTGTTTTTATTCATCTCAAAATATTTTAGATTTCTTTTATGATTTTTTTCTTTGGCCCATTCAGTGTTTAATAATGTGCCTTCCGGCCTTTATGAAGCAGCCACAAGTGCCGGGAGTGGCACTGGGAGCTCTTCACCGGGTCCCTACCCTTTCTGCTGTGCTTGCCCGCCCTCCTGCACCCACCATGGCTGACATTCAGCAGCTGCAAGGAAGATAGCGCCTGGTGGACAGCAAAGGCTTTGATGAATACATGAAGGAACTAGGTGTGGGAATGGCTCTGGAAAAATGGGTGCAATGGCCAAACCAGATTGTATTATCACTTGTGTTGGGAAGAACCTCTCCGTATAAACTGAGAGCACTTTAAAAACAACACAGTTTTCTTGTACCCTGGGAGAAAAGTTTGAAGAAACTACAGCTGACGGCAGAAAAACTCAGACTGTCTGTGACTTTAAGGATGGTGCATTGGTTCAACATCAAGAATGGGATGGGAAAAAAAGCACAATAACAAGAAAATTGCAAGATGGAAAATTAGTGGTGGACTGTATCATGAATAATGTCACCTGTATTCAAGTCTAAGAAAAAGTAGAAAAAAAATCTATCACCATGTCAGGCAGGAATTAGCTGCGAGAATTAACAAGCTCAGTTCAATGAGCAAATCTCCATAATACTTTTTTTTTCATTAGTGTGTTCAATTACCTTTATCGCAAACATTTTAGATGCAACTATTTCCAAGTGTTGATTTAATTAAGATCATCCCTTTGGTTAGTAAATAAATGTGTTTGTGCTAATAAAAAAAAAAATGTGCCTTCCAACTGCCCCAGGTATATACCAGATCAGCCCTTCCCACATTGCTTTACCACAATTAATCCTTCAAACCTGCACCATGGAGCAGGGAGCAGCAGCTATCAGTAAGACCACCTGAGGCAGTAAGACCACCTCAGACCTCCTCCTGCATTCCCAGTGCCCCAAGTACATCCCAGACTGGCCCCTCCCATATTTCTTCACCACCATTAATCCCTCAAGCTGTGCCATGGACCAGGGAGCAGCAGTCAGTGAGACCAAAGGAGGCAGGCAGACTGCCTCAGACCTCCTACTGCCTTTTGACTGCCCCAGGTATATCCTGGACTAGGCCCTCCCCATCCCTTCACTTCCATTAATTCCTCAAGCCCTTGCCATTGAGCAGGGAATAGCAGCAGTCAGTTGAGACTAACTGGAGGCAGGAAGACTGCCTCACAGCTCCCACCACCTTATGATTGCCCTAGGCACATCCTGGACCAGCCTCTCCTATATTTCTTTACTGCCATCAATCCCTTGAGCCTGTGCCATAGAGCAGGGAGCAGCAGTATTCAGGGATACCAACTGAGGCAGGAAGACCACCTCAGCTCTCTCACTGCCTTCTGACTGCCCCAGGTACATGCCAAACTGGCCTCTCCCACATCCCTTTACCAGCATTAATCCCTCGATTAATTCCTTGCTCTGATGCCACAGAGCAAGGAGTAGCTGCAGTCAGTGAGACCAACTGAGGCAGGAAGACCACCTCAGGTCTCCCACTGCTTTCTGATTACCCCAGGTGCATGCCAGACTTACCCTTCTCTCATCCTTTCACTGCCATTAATACCTTGAGCTTGTACAATGGAGCAGGGAGCAGCAGCAATCAGTGAGACCTACAGAGACAGGAAGAGTTCTTCATACCTCCAGCTGCCTTCTGATTGTCCCAGGTACATTCTGATTGGCTCTGCCACATCTCTTCACTGCCATTAATCCTTCAAACTCACACCATGGAGCAGAAATTGACGGCAGTCAGTGAGACAAAATGAAGTAGGAAAACCACCTCATACATTCACCTGCCTTCTTCCAACTCAGGAGTATTTTTTTTTTTTTGGAGAAGTTTTTGCTATAGGGCATGTGTGCTCACCAGACAGACAGAGACAGAGAGACAGAAAGTGAGAAATCATCCCCCAGGGTGGATGGCCACGCCACAATCCCTTCTCCTCTATTCTCCTCTTGGGATCTTGGGCATGCATGCACATGCACCCAGCGTGAGTTTTAAGCCACTGGGTCTGGGACGAGAACCCCAGTCGACTACGTGGGAATCCAGCGACATAGCCATTACGCTAACTGCTGGTCTCCCAACTCAGGAGTATTTTGAGATTTCATAGTTTACTGACTCCTACTTCTTCCTTCAGTTGAATCTGTCTAGTGCAACCCTAGGTGCACCTGTTTCCAAGAGACTGGAAAAGGAACTACCACCTAAAGCTGGCTTATGCTCACTTCTCTGATTGGAAGATAAGGCCTTCTACCAAGAACGTATCTGAGAAGTAGAACTGTTCTTCACCCCTGATATTACATAATTGACACCAGGAAGGTAAGAAGTAGTATATAATGCATCAGATGAAAAGAAATCAGCACAAAGGCACAAGAAAAATGGGGAAACAAGGAAAAATCTCTCTCTCGATGGAAGAGAGCACCTCTTCTTCAACCATAGACGACACAAAAGACTTCATAGTAATGTCAGGAAAAGAATTCAGAATATTCACGGAGAGATGGGAATATTTAATGGTAAAAAACAAACAAACAACAAAAAAATATCCAGAGACCCTCTATTTGCTGACTACAAGAAATGTACTTCATGGATAAAGACATACATAGACTGGAAAATAAGACTGACTTCTGCATTGGAGGTGAGAAGTAGTGCTTTCAGGGTCTAAGGATAATGAAGATTTTCTACTGAATCTTCACCCTCCAGATCCCATTCTCCACTGGTAGGACCCCCTGTATCCTTCTCTCTGTCTCTCCCTCTGTCTCTCTCTGTCTTCATTTTTTAAATTTTTAAAAAATTCTTTAAGGTAAAGTATTTTCTTGGCACTCAGATACTCCCTTATCTTGCTAATAATTCCTTTATCCCCACCCCTGGAATTTAGGGATTGCAAAAGAGCAGGCCTTCAGAAAAAGACTAACTCCTACATTGGAGCAGAGAACTAGTTTTTCATTTTTGGCTTTGTAAAAAAATTTTTTTCATTTTTTTCTCTTTTATTTTCTTTCTCTCTTCTTTCACTTTTTTATCTTTCTCTCTTTTTTTTTAATCCTTTTTCCTTTACCTTTATCATTTTGCTACTCAGCCTCCATGCACTGAGTGTCTAGACAGGTCTAAGTGAACTATAGCCAAACATCTGTATACTATTATGGTCATAATATTCCTTAGTTCCCACTGAATCTACCACACAAAGGGAGAAAAATGTAACTGCAAAGAGATTGCAGATCACTTCTTCCTGCACACCTCTGAACACAGATTAAATTTCTAGAAATTAGGAAGAATTGTATAATCCATTAGAGGACCAAAAATCACTACAGAGGCACAAGAAATAGGAGAAACCAAGAAAATACCTCTCCCCCAAGGTAAAAGAAAAACTCCTCTTCTTCCACAGACAGTACAATGAAACTCATGGAAATGCCTGATAAAAAATTTAGAATATTCATAATGACAAATTTAGCCAAGATGCAAAAGAAGAGAGAAAATGAACTCCAGAAGAGGCAGGAGAAAAGAGCCAACTAGTTCCAGGAGGTGAGGAAATTCTTGCATGATCTGAAAGAGGAAATACGCACAATGAAAAATAATCAAGTAGAACTGGTAGTGATGAAAGTTATAATACAGGAAGTGAAAACCTCCATTGAAAGTACTAAAAGAAGACTAGATTATACAGAAAATTCAATCTCAGATGTAGAAGACAGAATCACTGGCCCAGAAAAATCCACCATGAAGACTGAGGAAATAGAAAAAAAAAAAAAAAAGAAAGAAAGAGAATAATATACAAGAAATACTAGATACCATTGAAAGTCCAAATATTCAGATAATCCATATCCCAGAAGGCGAGGAGACCAATAAGGGCATTGATAATGTATTCCAGAAAACCCTGGAAGAAAACTTTTCAAACATAGAGAGATATTCAAAGATCCAGATCCAAGAGATACAAAGGACCCCAAATAGAATCAACCCAAAAAGATCTTCACCAAGACACATTATAGTTAGATTGACCAAAACCCCAGACAAAGACAAGATATTAAGATTGACAAGAGAGAAATGTCAAGTTACTTACAAAAAATATCCCCTCAGGCTAACAACAGACCTCTCATCAGAAATAATGTGAACAATGGGAACCAGCAATTAGCATAATGGCTATGTCGCTGGACTCCCACGTAGTCAACTGCGGTTCGTGTCCCGGACCCGGTGGCTTAAAAGTCACGCCGGGCACGTGTGCGTGCGTGCCCAAGATCCCTAGAGGAGAATGGAGGAGAAGGGATTGCGGCGTGACCATCCCCCCTGGGGGGTGATTTCTCGCTTTCTGTCTCTATGTCTCTCTCTGTCTGTCTGGCGAGCGCAAGCGCCCTACAGTGAAAATCTCTCCAAAAAAAAAAAAAAGAAAGAAATAATGTGAACAAGGAAAAAAATGGGAAAATACATCCAAAGTGTTGAGTGAAAAACAATTTTAACCAAGAATACTATAATGGAAATCTAAAAAAGGCTGGAGTTGCAATACTGATATCTGACAAAATAGACTTTAAGATAAAAATTGTAAGAGACAAAGAAGGACATTGTGTAGTCTGAAAAGGGCTAAGTCGCCAAGAAGATGTAACACTTATAAATACCTATGCATCCAACTTGGGAGTATCCCAATATGTGGGGAAAAAAAGGCTGCTAGATAGATTGCAACACACTAAATATTAGGGATCTCAATATCCCCACTATCTCCTTTGGACAGATCATCTATACAAAAAGTAAGCAAAGAAATACTGGATCTAAATGACACCATCAGTGAAGTGAACTTCACAAAGTTCACTTCAACTATCATAGAATATACATTTTCCTCATACCTTCATTGAAACTTTTGATAACTGACCACATGATAAAGGACAAAACAAGGCTTTACAAATTCAAAGGTTTTGGCTCAACCAATTCACCAGGACACTTGGGCAAGATCTGAGCAGGCCTGTTTTGGTGAGTGCACCGCTTCCTTCCAGGATTAACTTTGGAAATTGTGGCACCCTGTCTACCCTCCATTCCCTAATTCCTGAGCTCAACCCACCCACCAGGACACTTTGACCTAGTCTTAGCAGGGATCTTCTGGTGAGTGCACCCCCATTCTTCTATTATATTTGAAATTTGTGGCATACCATCAGACCAGTGTTCCCTGCTGCCTGGGCTCAGCCCACCCATTGGAACTATTGGACCTGGTCTTGAAAATTCTCTTCTCATAAGTACAACCCCTCCTTCCAGAATTATCTTTGCAACTAATGGTATTCAATTTACCTGGCATTCTCTGCTTTCTAGGCTCAACCCACCCACCAAAATACTTGGACCTGGTCTTGGCAGCCTCTTTTTGTGAGTACATTCCTACCTCCTGGGATTATCTTTAAAACTTGCAGCACTTCATCCACCCAATACTCCCTGCTCCCTGGGCTAAATGCACTTACTGAGAAACTTGGGATTAATCTTGGAAAGCCTCTTCTGAATCTGAAAAAAGTAAACCAAAATTTGGATAACATATGGGAAATTCTAGACACCATGAAATGCCCAAATATCTGTATAATGGGTATTCCAGAAGGTGAAGAAGTTTCTAAAGGCATGACAAACCTCCTTCATAAATAATCTCTGAAAACTTACCAAGTCTAGAGAAACATGGTGAAATTCAGACCCAAGAAATGAAAAGAATTCAAAATTTAAAAATAAAAAAAGATTCCCTCCAGCACTTCATAGCCAGATGAAGTAAAAGTCAAAGACAAAATCCTAAAAATGGCAGGAGAGAAACAACTACTTATTTATTTAAAGAAAAAAAATTTCAACAAAGAACACTGTATCCTGTAATATGCCTCAAAGGACAAGGACAAATAAAAGTATTCTCAGGAAGTAAAAAAAAGAAAGAATTCACTGATAAAGAAACAACTCTACAAGAAGTATGGATAACATATGGGAAATTCTAGACACCATGAAATGCCCAAATATCTGTATAATGGGTATTCCAGAAGGTGAAGAAGTTTCTAAAGGCATGACAAACCTCCTTCATAAATAATCTCTGAAAACTTACCAAGTCTAGAGAAACATGGTGAAATTCAGACCCAAGAAATGAAAAGAATTCAAAATTTAAAAATAAAAAAAGATTCCCTCCAGCACTTCATAGCCAGATGAAGTAAAAGTCAAAGACAAAATCCTAAAAATGGCAGGAGAGAAACAACTACTTATTTATTTAAAGAAAAAAAATTTCAACAAAGAACACTGTATCCTGTAATATGCCTCAAAGGACAAGGACAAATAAAAGTATTCTCAGGAAGTAAAAAAAAGAAAGAATTCACTGATAAACAAACAACTCTACAAGAAGTATTGAATGGAGTATTTTTTAATCTATACATATTTTAATTTCATTTTCTTTTATACATTCAATCACATTATTTAGCTTAAAATATGAATATTTCAACAGGTTAATATTTCACTCTGGTCTAGTTGATAAAACTGTAAAATACCTTCAACAGATAATACCACATTTCTTTGTCCCATTAATACTTTGCCTTCTTATTTTTCTTCTAAATGTCCCTCCTCAGACCCTACTCTTTCACACACACTATATCTGGTATTTACATCCATATACAGTGTTGCTATATCCTTTAGTCAATTAGTTTCAGTCATAGAGTGTGGACACTAGGTATATAATAAGTAGGGACATACAATGTCTCTCGTTCCTAGCCTGGCTTGCTTCACTCAGCAGTAAATCTTCCATATTCTTCCATTTTCTGTTTTT
>NW_006206422.1:425132-427405 GCF_000334495.1 Tupaia belangeri chinensis | reverse complement strand
TATATATATATATATAAAATCTTAGTCATTGTGACTAGGGTAGATGGTATCTCATTGTTGTTTTCATCTGCATTTCTCTTACAGTGAGGGATGTTCAGCATTTCTTAATATGCCTTTTAGCTATTCATATGTCATCTTTAGAGAGTAGTTTTTACAACTCATTCTCCCATCTTTTAATAGGACTGATCAATTTTTCTTCAGAAGGGTAAGTCACTTGAGTTGCTTGTGTATTCTGGTTATGAGTTCCTTATCTGATGCATAGTTTACAAAATTATTTCCCCATTCCGAGGGCTGTCAATTCACACTACTTACTGTGCCTTTTGGCATGGAGAAACTTCTTAGTCTAATGAAATTCCACTCATCTCTTTTGAGGATTATCGACTGTGCTTTGGGGATCTTATTTAAGAACTTTTTCCCTCCTCTAATGTTGCCTAGAGTTTCCTCAGTGTTTTCCAGGAGCAGTTTCATAGTGTGAGGTATTAGATTTAGATTTTTGATCCACCTTGACTTGATTTTTCTCAAAAGTGAGAGATAGGGGTTCAGATTCAAATGACTTGTTCCTGCTTCCGCAACAAGTGTCAGGACAACACTTGAAAAAGGATTTTATTTTTTTAAATGTTTGGTCAGCTCACGAGGCACCCACTTGTCGAGCTTTTTCACCTTTCCAGTTTGCTCCAAATACCAAATGACTTTAGAATGGTCAGCATTGAGTCTTTGGGCAACTTCTTGTATAGTTGTAAGAGGCCGGCATGGGTTTCAAGCCACCGGGTCTGGGACACGAACTGCGGTCGACCACGTGGGAGTCCAGCGACATAGCCATTACGCTAACTGCTGGTTCCCAGTAGCATGCTGTTTTGATTACCACAGCTTTGTAGTATATTTTTTGGTCAGGGATTGAGATGCTGCCCATTCCACTCTTGAACAGGATTGCTTTGGCAATATGGGGTCATTTATGATTCCAGACAAACTTTATGATTGTCTTCCCTAGATCTTTGAAGAATGTGTCTGGTACTTTGATTGTCATTGCATTAAATATGTAAATTAATTTGGGCAGAATTGCCATTTTGATTGTATTAATTCTTCCAATCCAGGAACATGGGATATCCTTCCAATTTTGGTGTCATTTTCAATTTCTTTTTTAACTTCTCGTAGTTTTTCTTGTAGAGGTCTTTAACTTCTTTGGTTAGATTTATCCTTAAGTATCTTATACTTTTTGTGGCTATGATAAGTGGAATAACATTTTTCAGCTCTATCTCAGTCTGCCTGTTCTTCGTATATAGAAATGCTATAGATTTCTGTATATTGATTTTTGTATACTGCAACTTTACTGTATTCATATATTGCTTCCAGAAATTTTTTCATGGAAAACATTGAGTCTTCTATGTGTACAATCATGTCATCTGCGAATAGAGAGAGTTTCACCTCTTCTTTTCCTATTTGAGTGCCTTTAATTTTTCTTCTTTTCTGATTGCATTGGTGAGGACTTCCAGTACTTTATTGAAAAGGAGTGGAGGGACCAGCAGTTAGCGTAATGGCTATGTCACTGGATTCCCATGTAGTCGATCATGGTTTGTGTCCCAGGCGCGTGTGCGTGCATGCCCAAGATCCCAAGAGGAGAATGGAGGAGAAAGGATTGTGGCATGGCCATCCACCCTAGGGGGTGATTTCTCGCTTTCTGTCTCTCTGTCTCTCTTTGTCTGTCTGTTGAGCGCACACACCCTATAGCAAAAACCTCTCCAAAAAAAGAAAAAGAAAAAAGAAAGAAAGAAAAGGAGTGGAGAAAGTGAAAAGTGGGCTTCCTTGTCTTGTACCCGTTTTTAGTGGAAAACTTTCACCTTTTCTACATTGAGGATGATGTTCGCTATGGGTTTTTCATAAATGGTTTTTATTGTCTTGAGAAATTACACTTCTATGCCGATTTTGCTGAGAGTCTTGATTATGAAAGGGTGTTGTATCTTATCGAATGCTTTTTCTGCATCAATCGATATGACCATATGGTTTTTATTTTTCTTCCTGTTAATATAGTGTATTACATTTATGGTTTCATGTATAATGAACCAACCTTGCATTCCTGGAATAAAGCCTACCTGAACATAATGTATAATCTTTTTTATAAGTTGTTGGATACGATTTGCTAGTATCTTGTTGAGAATCTCTGCATCTATATTCATCAGGATGGTCGATTGTTTTCCTTCCTGGTCCTGTCCTTATCTGTTTTAAGGATAAGGGTGAGAGAGGCTTCATAGAATGAATTAGAGAGAGATTCACCCTTT
>NW_006206422.1:417700-424890 GCF_000334495.1 Tupaia belangeri chinensis | reverse complement strand
CATATAGTTGGTCATAATATCCTCTATGTTCTGTATTTCTGCTTTGTCTGTTGTTATATTGCCTGCTTCATTTCAGATTTGATTCACCTGATTCCTTTCTCTCTTCTTAATAAGTCTCTCTAGTGGTGTATCAATTTTGTTAATATTTTCAAAGAACCAGCTTTTACTTTCATTTGTTTCTGCTCTTACCTTTATTATTCCCTTTCTCCTGGAGTTTTTTTTGAAACTTTTTGCTGTTGCTTTTCCAATTCTCTGAGGCATGATATTAGGTTATCTATTTGCTTTCATTCTGTCTTCCTCTTATATGCAATAATTGCTATGAACTTCCCTCTTATGACTGCTTTAACAGTGTCCCAAAGATTACGGAAACTCGTGTCCTCATTCTCATTGGCTTCCATGAATCTTTTTATTTCAGTCTTTATTTCTTCAGAAGTTGTGGAGTTATTCAGGAGTAGGCTATTTAGTTTCCATGTATTTGAGTAATTTTGAGGATTTCTCTTGAAATTTAACTCAAGTTGAATCCCATCATGGTCAGAGAATATGCTGAACATAGTTTCTATTCCTTTGAATCTGTAGAGGCTTGGTTTGTGCTCTATGTTGTGGTGAATCTTCAAGAAGGTTCCATGTGGAAGTGAGAAAAAAGTGTATCTCATGGTTTTTGGATAGAAAGTTTTATAGATGTCTGTTAAGTCCATTTTATTTATGGTATCATTTAGATCCTTTATCTGTATACCTATTTTTTGTCTAAATGATCTGTCCAGAGGGGATAGTGCGGTGCTGAGGTCTCCAACAATTAGTGTATTGCAGTCTATCTCCCCTTTTAGGTCTAACAGTCTTTCCTTCACATATTTGGGTGTTCCTGTGTTAGGTGCATAGATATTTATAAGTATTATATCTTCTTGATGTATTGACCATTTTACAACCATATAGTGTCCTTCTTTGTCTCTTTGAACAGTTTTTGTTTTAAAGCCTATTTTGTCAGAAATTAGTATTGTCACACCAGCTCTTTTTTGGTTCTCAGTTGCATGGAAAGCCTTTTTCCAACCCTTTACTTTCAGTCTACATATGTCTTTATCCATGAAGTAGGTTTCCTGTAGGCAACAGATAGAGGGTTTCTGTTTTTAATCCATTCAACCAGTCTGTCTCTTTATTGGAGAATTTAATCCATTAACATTCAATATTATTATCAGTGTTACTGGACCTGTCCCAACGTTGAAGTTGGTCATTGTCTTAGTTGTCTATTATTCCCTTTTTTTCTGGCTGTGAATTCTTTAGTTTTCCTGGAAGAATGCTTTCTTTAGGGTTTCTTGAAGAGCTGGCCTGGTGTTGGCAAATTCTTTCAGGTTTTTTTTTTTCTTTTTTTTTTTTTTTTTGTCTGAGAAGATTTTAACCTTTTTTTTTCTATATGAAGAATAATCTTGCAGGATATAATAATGTTGGTTTAAATTGTTTCTCTCTTAACACTTTTAATACGTCTTCCCATTCTTTCCTTGCTTGCATTGTTTTCATTGAGAAGTTTTGTTTTTGCTTTATGGGGTGACCTTTGTAAGTCACTTGTCGTTTCTCTCTTGCCAGTTTTAGTATCTTGTCTTTGATAGTCTGGCTAAGATGTGCCTTGCTGAAGATCTTCTTGGGTTGATTTTATTTGTGGTTCTTGTATTTCTTAGGTCTGAATGTTTGAGTGCCTCTCTAGACATGGGAAATTTTCCTCAAGGATTTCATGGAATAGATTTTCCATTCCCTTATTAGTTTCTTCACCTTCTGAGTTACCAATTATTCAGACGTTAGGGAGTCTAATGGAATCAAGTATTTCTCGTATGTTTTTTTGTTGTTGCTGTCATTTTCTCTATCTTTCTGTTGGCTTTCTATAGGTCAGAGGTTTTATCTTCTATGTCAGAGATTCGATTGTCAGCATGGTCGAATCCACTTTTAATCACTTTTAATACTTTCCAGAGAGTTTTATTGTATACATTCAATCACATTATTTGGCTTAAAAATGTATATTTCAGCATGTGAACATGTCTTCCTAGTATAGTTGATAAAACTATAAATTATCTTCAATAGATAATACCCCATTTCTTTGTCCCATTGCTTTGCCTCCCTATTTTTCTTCTAAATGTCGTTCCTCAGACCCTCCTCTTTCACACACGCTGTATCTGGTATTTACATCTATATACTGTGTTTCTATATCCTTTAGTCGGTTTCAGTCATGGAGTGCAGACACTCAATATATATTAAGTGGGGACATACAATGCCTCTCTTTGATAGCCTAGCTTGCTTCACTCAGCAGTAAACCTTTCAGATTTACACACTTCCTGCCAAAAGCCAGGGATTTGTTGTTTTATTTTGTTTTATGGCTGAATAGTATTCCATAAAGTATATGTGCCACAGTTTTTCTATCCATTCATCTGTGCGTGGACATTTGGGTTGTTTCCATGACTTAGCAATTGTGAATAGTGCCGCAATAAGCATTGACAGGCAAGCACTTTTCCGATTAAGTATTTTTCTGTCCTTTGGGTAGATACCAAGAAGTGGGATTGCTGGATCATATTGTTATTCTATTTGTAGATTTTTTAGGAATCTCCAAATTGTTCTCCACAGTCGGTGGACCAACTTACGTTCTCACCAGCAGTGTAAGAGAGTTCCCCTTTCACCACACCCCCACCAACACTCATCATTTTTTTTTTTTAATCTTAGTCATTGTGACTGGGATAGGTGTTATCTCATTGTTGTCTTGATCTACATTTTTCTTACAATGAGGCATGTTGAGCAGTTTTCATATGCCTTTTTGTAACAGCTGCTTTAGTTCCTTTTGAATTCTGGTTATCAATCTCTTATCCGATGCATAGTTTACAAAAATATTTTGCCATTCTGAGGGCTGTGAATTCACACTACTTACTGTGTCATTTGCCATGGAGAAACTTTTTAGTCTGATGTAACCCCACTCTTCTATTTTGAGGATTATCGATTGTGCTTTGGTGGTCTTATTTAAGAAGTGTTTCCCTTCTCCAATGTCTCCCAGAGTTTCCCCAGTGTTTTCCAGGAGCAGCTTTATAGTTTGAGGTCTTAGATTTAGATCTTTGATCTACTTTGACTTGATTTTTGTCAAAAGTGAGAGGTAGGTGTTCAAGAGGTAGGGGTTCAGATTCATCTTTCTGCAAGGCGAAATCCAGTTTTTCCAACACCATTTGCTGAAGAGGTTTTTCTTTTACCACTGGATTGACTGGTACCCCTTGTCAAAAATCAGTTGACTGTATGTTTGAGAATTTATTTCTGGGGACTCTGTTCTGTTCCATTGGTCCACGTGTCTGTTTCTGTGCCAGAACCATGCTGTTTTGATTACCACAGCTTTGTAGTATATTTTTTGGTCAGGGATTGAGATGCTGCCCACTCCACTCTTGTACAGGATTGCTTTGGCAATATGGGGTCATTTATGATTCCAGACAAACTTTATGATTATCTTCCCTAGATCTTTTTTTTTTTTTTTGGAGAGGTTTTCGCTACAGGGCATGTACAGGGCCAGACAGACAGAGAGAGACATAGAGACAGAAAGCGAGAAGTCACCCCCCAGAGAGGATGGTCACACCGCAATCCCTTCTCCTCCATTCTCCTCTTGGGGTCTTGGGAATGCACGCACACGTGTCCGGCATGAGTTTTAAGCCACCGGGTCTGGGACGCGAACCACGGTCGACTATGTGGGAATCCAGCGACATAGCCATTACGCTAACTGCTGGTTCCCTGTCTTTCCTAGATCTTTGAAGAATGTGTCTGGTACTTTGATAGTCATTGCATTAAATATGCAAATTAATTTGGGCAGAATTGCCATTTTGATTAAATTAATTCTTCCAATCCAGGAACATGGGATATCCTTCCACTTTTTGGTGTCATTTTCAATTTTTTTTTTATCTTCTCATAGTTTTCCTTGTGGAGGTCTTTAACTTCTTTGGTTAGGTTTATCCTTAAGTATCTTATACTTTTTGTGGCTATGGTAAATATAATAACTTTTTTTTCAGGTCTATCTAAGTCTGCCTGTTGTTCGTATATAGAAATGCTATTGTTTTCTGTATATCAATTTTGTGTCCTGCAACTTTACTGTATTCATGTATTACTTCCAGAAATTTTTTCATGGAAACCATTTGGTTTGGAGAGAATTTTTCATTTCTTTTATTACAGATTTCATCTGGAATAGTCCCATCTGATTCTTTCTTAGCCTGCCCATTTCTTCTTTCATATTGTGAAAGGACTTCCTAATCTCCTTTAGTTAATTGTCTGTTTTCTCTTCCAACTCATAGAATTTATTCACCATGAATGTTTTAAACTCTTTCTAGGATATTTTGGTAATATCCTCTGTTTTTTCAAGAAATGAAATAGAGTCACTGTGTTCTTTTGATGGAGATGTATTTCCTGGTTTATTCAGACATGAGACTCTTCTTCTACTTCTAGCCATTGAGAGATGTTTTAACTTTGGAATACCTTTTAGGAGAATGTTTCTTTGACTGGGAGCAAGTGTGTTTCCCTTTTGCTGTGAACTGAAGACTGCTGAAGTCTCTCTTTTGTTGTGTTTATCAGTGTGGTCCAAGGAAGAATATTCTATTCTGGTGTCTGAAGAAACACATCTTTTTTTTTTTCACATGTGGTTTAGTAAAAGGGAGGATCCCAGAGACTCATACAATACTAGAATATTTCAGAACTGTGATTATAGACCTATCTTGATCATCCAGGACAGCGGAGATAGAGGGAAAGTGGACCAATTAAGTGGGAAGAAAGTAAGCTCAAGAATTAAAAAAAAAAGTCGCAAGCCCGATTTCGCCAAGGTTCTGAAGATGGAAGTGGAGTTCTGGAGATTGTAGAGCTGAGGGAAGTCCTGGCAGACAGACATAGGGTTCTCTTTGCTTGGGGATTCCAGAGTTGGAGCTGGAACAGGTGCCCTGCTCAGTGTCCCTTAGGCCAGGGTTCTGAAGATGAAAGTCGGCAGTATTTTATCAGGAAAACTAAAGCGAGACAAAAAGAAATGAGACAAAAAAAATTGCTAACAAAATAATAAGAATATGTCTACAAATATCAATAATAACATAGAATATTAATGATTTATTCTCCTATTAAAAGATACGGACTGGCTGGCTGAGTGAAAACAAAAAGAAATCAAAACCCAAAAAAGCAAAAAATGAAAGCCATCTAAATGCTACTCACAGAAAACACACCTCACAAAAAAAAACATACATTGACAAAATGTGAAGGGCTGGGGAAAATAAAAGATATTGCATGAAAATGGAAACTCAAAAAAAAATAAAGGCTGGAGTTACAATATTAATATCAATAACAAAATATACTTTAAGATGAAACGTAAGAAGAGACAAAAAAAAAGACATTATACAGTGCTAAAAGTACTTGTTTACCAAGAAGATATAATACTTTTAAATATATATGCACACAGCACTGGAGCACCCAAATATGTGAAAAAGAGACTGTTAGATCTCAAGGGAGAGATAGACTACACCACAATAATCATTGGGGATCTCAACACCTCACTGTCTCCTCTGGACAGATGATCAAGATAAAAAATAAACAAAGATATGCAAGATCTACATGATACTATAAATGAAATGGACTTGATAGAGATGTATAGAATGTTTTACCCAACAACCACAAAATATGCATTTTTCTTTTCCCCATGTGATACATTTTTGAAGATCAAGCACATGATAAGACACAAAATAAGCCTTTAATTTTCAAATGTATGAAACTATATCCAACATCTTTTCTGACCATGATGGCATCAAACTTGAAGTCAACTACTTAAAGAATCCTCAAAAATACATAAACACATGGAACCTTAACCACCTACTCCTGAATGACTTTATAGCAACTGTAGAAATTAAGTCTGACATCAAAAAGTTCATAGAAAACAATAATGAACAAGCAAGTGTTTATAACCTATAGGACATAGCGAAGTAGTCATAAGAGGGAAGTTCATAGCAATAAGTGCTAATATGAGAAAAACAGAAAGGTAACAAATAAACAAACTAATAACACAATTTAGGGAACTGGAAAACAACAATAACAACAAATAAACAAATAACAAATCCAGGAGAAAATAAATAATAGAGATTAAAGCATAAATAAATGAAATACAGAATAAAAGAACTATACAGAAAATAAATGAAACCAAAAGCTGGGTCTTTGAAAAGATAAAAAAAAAAATTGACACCACATTAACTAGATTCATCTAGAACAGAGAAATAAACCAGATAGATCAAATCATCAAGGAAACAACATTAGAATGGACATAACAGAAATCGAAAGCATCGTCAGAGACTACTATGAGCTAACAAGCAAAAAATCCTAGAGAAGGACAAATTTCTGGACATGTATAACTTTCCAAGATTGAACCAGGTAAAAATACAAAGCCTAAATCAACACAAAACAAAACAAACAATGAGACTGAATCAGTAATATATAATCTCGCATCAAAGAAGAGCCCAGGTCCCAATGACTTTACTTCTGAATTCTGCAGAACTTTTAAAGAAGAACTAGCCCAATTGTCTCCAAACTATTTTTAATTATTTAAAAGGAAGGAATTCTTCCAAATTCATTCTATGAAGTCTATATCATACTGATTCCCAAAACAGACTAAGACATGATTTAAAAAAAAATTTAAAAAACTTCAGGCCAATAACCCTGATGAATACAGATACAAAAATTCTCAACAAGATCCTAGCAAACCATATCTAACACATTAAAAAGATTATAAGATTATACACCATGATCAGATAGGCTTTATTCCAGGAATGCAAGAACGAGTCAATATATGTGAGATAATAAATGCAATATATCACATTAACAGAAAGATTAAAAACTATATGGTCATATCAATTGATACAGAAAGGCATTGGAGAAATACATCACCTCATGATTAAGAGTCTCAGCAAAATGTACATAGAAGGGACATTGCTCAATTCAGTAAAAGCCATCTATGACAAACCCATAGCTAACATCATACTGAATGGGAAAAAGCTTAAAGCTTTTCCACTAAAAACTGAAACAAACAAACAAACAAACAAAAACAAAAACAAAAACAAAAAAAAAACGGGGCTGAACACTTTCTCCACTCCTCTTAAACATAGTACTGGAAGTTCTCGCCAATGCAATCAGACAAAACAGTCATATAAAAGGCATTCAAACAGGGAAAG
>NW_006206422.1:411864-417659 GCF_000334495.1 Tupaia belangeri chinensis | reverse complement strand
GGGAAAGAGGAAGTAAAATTATCTCTATTTGCAGATGACATGATTCTACACATAGAAAATTCAGAAGTATACCTCCCCCCAAAAAAATAAGAAAAATAAAACACTCAGGGAAGTGATAAATGAATACAGTAAAGGGGTGGGATACAAAATCAACTATAAAAATGTAGTATTTTTATACAGCAGCAATGAACAAACTGAGGTAAAATGGAAGAGAGCAATCTTACTTACAATAGCCACAAAAACAATAAGATACCTTGAAATAAACCTAACAGACGAAGTCAAAAACCTCTACAAGAAAAACTATGATAAACACGAGACATGAACTAAAAATGATACAAAAAAAGTGGTAAAACATCCCATCTTCCTTGATTGGAAGAATTGACATAATCAAGATCTCAAATTTCTGAAGATAATCTACAAATTCAAAGTAATTCCAATCAAACTACCAGAAATATTTCTCAAAGAAATAGAAAAGGAGGAGGTACCAAGGTGAGTGTTCATATGTTAGACACTTTTTTAAATGTAGGCTCCAGATGACACGGCTGTTTCTAACGGGGGTTAAAGTTTAACTTTCTATGTGCTATATGAATTCATTGTTCTCTGCTTAGTAGAGAACCGTAATCTCAACCTAAACTTTTGTCAGATTTTACAATTAGATTTTTCAAGTAAATCAAATTATCCCTTCTCTCGGTTATGGATGATTTTTATCATTGAGGTGATATGTCGATATTTTGTTGGGATATTTTCTTTTACAGTGTTTATTGTGCATAATGCCAGAGTTATTTTTTTATTACTCATTTTTATTATTTTTGTTCAATATGAAATTCAGGATTAGATTTTAAAAAGAGTCCATGTATGTATGTACATATTTTAAGGCATAGAAAATAATTTTGAGAGGAATAAAGGTAAAAGTTTGAGATTCTGGGATTTTTAGGTATCACTACTTTCCTCCTCCTATGACTAACCTTAAACACACCATAGGTCCCTGGCATGAAATTGTTGTTTTGTCTGTAGTTAACCAGGTGATTTTATGAGCTCTCATCTATGCAATAATGCATTTAGTTTCTGAAATAAATGTTGAATTATTAAAAGAAAAACACCTTTGAAGGTGAGATAACCTTAGAATTTTAACAAAAAATGACTCTTGAACAATTGTTGAATGTTACAAACTTGTAAAGCATCATAAATTTTAGGCCAAAATAAGAAGTGCTTTTTGACTGATATCTGCTAAGAGGCTTCATTTATTTTGAGCCTCACATAAAATTTCTCACATTTTTATTATCAGACAATTTTGTAATTTTTTTATCCTGAGCATTTTGCCCTTGAGTCCATGAAACTTAAATAGAAAATATTACCTGTACAATAATTAGCTAAATATCTATCTAAATCTATCCAAAGGAAAATAGAAGAGCTTTTCTGAGTGTTAAGTTTTTTAAACTTAGTGTTCTGTTTGGAAAAGATGTTAAGAGCTCATATATGTTTTTCTTATAACACAGTTAGAAATACCACTATTTTAGTCACAAGGCTAGAGAGGGCAAAATGTTGCCTGTGCTGAATGATTTCTCACTTGATGGTCTCTGAAGCTTACCCCGTGTTGGGTACATAGACATCCACATAGCCAACAGTATCAAAGTGTAGACCTTGTACAACTTAACTTCTGTTTTTCATTTTTAAAAATTCTTTAATTTGTTTATTTCTCTTCAGAAAGACCATTTTAACAGTGTGTGTGCTTTTTTTTAATATTGTGAATGAGAACCCTGTGGATTTATTTTTAACTATTATTTTATTAAAAATAAGCTAAAGTAGGTATGCTGTAAGTTAATCATATCTGTGGAGATATGCAACTGGAAGTCAGAGCCTGATATCACACAGTTTTGCCAAAGAGAGAGAAAGCTAAGATGTGTTTGATATTTTCAGCTCTAAACATGAATGGATGCTTGCATACAGTAAGAATAGTGCTCAGATTTGGTTCATAGCCTGTCAGTAGAATTGAGACCACTGACCAACTGATGCTCGTAAAATAGCAATGCAGCAGAAGTTGTCATTTTTCTATCTTCAGATTTGTTCATTTAAAAGATTAGTCATTGCTATTTAAGATTATTTTAGAATTTGAAGCAAACTGAAACCAGCAAGAAAAGAGAATTAAAATAGTATGAATGGATTTCTAGTCTCTAATTCGCCAAATTACCTCTAATAATAACACACACAAAGAAAATAGAAGTCACCAAAATATATGAAATATTTGGGTAGTTTATTAGTGGGAAGATGAATCTTCTTATTAAGACTATCTCCGTTTGTAAATTAGTGACACTAGCACTCAAAATTTGCATCAGCATTAAGCTCATTTTTTCCTCCCCTAACCAAAAACTCACTGAAAATTCCACTGTGATTTCAATTTAAGCTGGTTAAGTGTCACAGGTGACATATTTAACACAGCCTGGTATAGTAGCGTATAAAACTAGCCAGAATACAATGTGGGGCACGTTTTATTTTAATAATTCATTCAAACATGAGGCTTATTTCTCATATGGAAGTAATGTATCTGTTTTAAAAATATTACTAGAAAAATAACTACATAATGACCTTCCCGAGCACTATTTTTGGTTTTATGCCCCTTCTGTGTTCAGGCTGTGTTATTTTTTGAAAGTACTATTTTTACTGTAATCTTCAAACTGTAATAATTTAAAGAGAACTGATCAAACACACCTTTCTATTTCCTTTTCTTTACCATGTAAATATTATTTGTGTAAACATTACAAAAAGGAATTCGAACAATTTGAGTTTGAGGATTTTTTCTTAGGCCTGTGCTTCAATGACAAGTATTTTTCCTGTGTGAAAAATGCCATACAACTATTGCACTACCTTCTGTATGAACTGTGTTGGTATCGGGTCTGTATGTCAAGAGCCGGGTGTTTATAGCTGCAGAGTTTTTTAAATGGTTTTATTCCTCTTCTAGAAGAGTTTTAAAGGAACCTAGGAAGCACTTAATTTGTAGAAGGAAAAGGAATAGGAATGTTTACAGTCTCTAGCGTATCTATGTTAGTTGAGACCCTCTATGAGTAGCCTGTTGACCTCGGGATTTTTCAAATTTACCTGGCCAAATGACGTGAGCATTAGTCTTTTTCATTTCTTTCTTTTTAAAAGTCCAGGGGTGTTTATAGCTGCAGAGTTTTTAAAATGGTTTTATTCCTCTTCTAGAAGAGTTTTAAAGGAATCTAGGAAGCACTTATTTTGTAGAAGGAAAAGGAATAGGAATGTTTACGGTCTCTAGCATATCTATGTTAGTTGAGACCCTCTACCAGTAGCCTGTTGACCTCAGGATTCTTCAGATTTACCTGGTCAAATGACTTGAGCATAAGTCTCTCTCATTTATTTTTTCTTTTTAAAGTCCAGTCTGTAAGCCGTATGCTTTTACTACTATAAACAAAACTATAGGGCATCATACTTGGAAATCAGTAGTAATAAATTTAATTCATCAGCTTTTTAAAATAATATATTCACTATTGATCTCCTTCCAGTTTTTTGAGGTACACTCTCTTACAATCAGTTTTTAAACCACCCCACTATCTTCTGCAAACAAGGGGTACAAGTGTTGCTTACCAGAAGGTAATCTTTAATAAAAGAAAGAAAGAAAGAAAGAAAGAAAGAAAGAAAGAAAAAAAAACTTCTGCTTCAAAGGCTTGTGAAATAATCCGATCCCTTTTTGAAAATGAAGATGAATTTGGCTGTGTCCTGGTGGAACAGTGGTGCTATAATAGCTGATGTAAAGCCAGTGCTGAGGTTTGTCTGACTTCTTTAGTGACCTTACAGGGTTTGCTTTTATTTTCTCTCTCTCTTCTTTTGGTTGATTTCTTTAAAACATAGTAAGTTTATGATTTTTCCAGCCAGAAAAAAAAAAGAAATAGAAAAGGCAATCATAAAATTTATCTGAAATCATAAAAGGTCCCTTATCACCAAAGCATACTACATAAAGGGAATAAGTAGGAGGCATCGACTTCTTCAACTCAAAACGTATTACAAAGCTGTGATAATTAATACAGCATGGTATTGGCACAAAACCATGCATGTAGACCAATGGAACAGAATTGAGATAGTAAAGATAAACCCCAAATTATATGGCCAATTGATCTTTGAAAAGGGGCCAGAGCAATCCAGTGCAGAAAACAAAATCTCTTCAGTAAATAGTGTTGGGAAAACTGGATATCCACATGCAAAAGAATGAAACTGGACTGCTATCTCTAACAGCTAACAAAGATTTATTTAAAATGGATTAAGTATCTAAACAAAACCTCAAACTACAAAACTGCTGGATGAAAACACAGTGGAAACTCTTGGAGACATTGGAGTAGGCAAAGACTTCTTTAAAAGACCCTGAAAGCACTGGCAATAATCCCCAAAAGAGACAGATGGGACTACATTAGGCTATAAAGCTTCTCCAAAGAAAAAGAAACAGTAACTAGAGTGAGGACACAACCATCAGAGTGAGAGAATATATTTTGAAACAATACCTCAGATAAGGGATTGATAACCAAAATATACAAGGATCTCAAGCTGCTTACTCCCCCATTAAAAAAAAAAGATGATCCAATTAATTAATCCAATTAAAAGATGGAAAAAATGACCTGTACAGTCAGCTATACAAGGAAGACACGTGATTCACCACAAGCATATGAAAACATGATCAACATCTCTTTTCATAAGGTAAAATGCAAATTAAAACCACAATGAGATACAACTTAAGCCCAGTCAGAATGGCTAAAATTAAATTTAGAAAAAAAGAATAAGTGTGGGCAGGACTGTGGTGAAAAGGAAATTCTCTTATGCTGTAGGTTAGTACATTTAAATTAGTACAACCACTGTGGAGAATGATATGGAGATTCCTTAGACCTATGAATAGAACTACCATATGACCCAGTAATTTTACTCTTAGATATTTACCCAAAGGATAGAAAAACTCTCAGTCGAAAAATTATTTGCACATCCATGTTTATTGCAGCATTATTCACTTTTGCTAGGACATGGAATAAACCCAAATGTTCAAAAATAGATGCATGGATTGAAAAACTGTGGCATATGCACGTTGTAAAATACTACTTAGCCATAAAAAAAAAGAGACCCTAACATTTGATAGAATGTGAACAAATATATGGAAGATTTGCTTCTAAGCCAGGCAGGCCAGACTATGATACAGAAGCGTTGTATATCCCCACTTAATATATACTGAATGTCTATATTATGTGGCAGAAACTGAATATTGAAAGCTATAAAAGCATGAAGAACATTTGTGGACACTAGACGCAGTGTGGAAGGAGGGTAGGAAATGGAAGAGGGTAAGAGAAAGGGAATAAAGGGCAAAAAGAAAGAAACAAATATTTATGAGACACACAAATGGAAAATTATCTGTTGATGACAATGCGTATGTAATATTTTTGACTGGGCTAGTATACAGTGTATGCATACTGGATAAATTTATTTTGAATGCTGTAATGCTATACAGTGATTTAATGTATAAAAATAAATTATTAACAAAAGAATGTGCTGTTTAATTCCTCATATTTTTAGGGTTTTTTTTTTTTTTCATTTTTCCATCTGTTGATTTTAAATTTCCTTTTCCAGAGAAAATACTTTTTATAAATTTGATCTTTCAAATTTACTGAGACTTTTATTATGGTCTAACATTTGATCTAGCCTGGATAATGTACTATGTAAAATTTATATTATGTATTTTGCTTCTCTTTTTGCAGTATTGTGTACATTGTCTATGAGGTGTAGTTTTCTTTTTCTTTTTCTTTTTC